>NW_005355462.1:88232-94773 GCF_000412655.1 Myotis brandtii
AACTAAGGAGCAAAGGTAATGGCCCATTCTGTTTCCTTATTGTTTGGTATGGGAATTACAGAAAGGGGACCTAGGAGCAGTGGAAACACACGTAAGAATCTGGGTTCTAGCGCTGGCCAGTGTACTCAGTGGTTCGATTCCCAGACCTGCGTAGCAGGTTGGTCCCCGCCAGTCTCGGGGCATGCGGGAGGCAGCCAATAGATGTGTCTCGCACATGGATGTTCCGTTCTCTCTCTCCCCCTCCTTCCGCGCCCTTCCATTCTCTAAAAATCAATGGAAAAAATAGGGTGTGTTTCACAGACATGAGCAGAACAAGGATGATGGACCAGGTACAGAAACTCACCACAGCACAAAGCCCCAGATGCCTGCAAGGGGCAAAACTGCGAACACAGAACCTTGTCCCCAGGGCACCCTCCCTCCCTAGCACCTGTATCAAGTGCACACTGGTCTCCCTCACTGGTCATGCTGTTTGGACCCTGACCTTTTCCTCCCTAAAGATAACATCAGTTGTATTTCAGCTCCAGGCCCAGAAAAGCAGCAAAACCAGACAAGTGACAAGTGGCTGCCTCAGGACCAGCTGCAGTGACTGATGACCCCCTGCCCTGGCGCTGACCAGTCAGTGGAGATCACGGCCCTGAAAAAGCTCCCCTGGAAAGCTGATGGATATTCTATTGAGACCCTCTCCTGAGAGCTCCCCTAAGATTCCCACCTGCAAGATAGAAGTACAGGAGGATGGAGGACCCATCCCCATTGAGAACTCTCCTCCTGGGAGCATGCCAGATCCTTTCCCTTGCTCCTACTTCCCTCTAAGGCAGTGGTTCTCAACCTTCCTAATGCCGCGACCCTTTAATACAGTTCCTCATGTTGTGGTGACCCCCAACCATAAAATTATTTTCGTTGCTACTTCATCATGCTGTTTGGACCCTGACCTTTTCCTCCCTAAAGATAACATCAGTTGTATTTCAGCTCCAGGCCCAGAAAAGCAGCAAAACCAGACAAGTGACAAGTGGCTGCCTCAGGACCAGCTGCAGTGACTGATGACCCCCTGCCCTGGCGCTGACCAGTCAGTGGAGATCACGGCCCTGAAAAAGCTCCCCTGGAAAGCTGATGGATATTCTATTGAGACCCTCTCCTGAGAGCTCCCCTAAGATTCCCACCTGCAAGATAGAAGTACAGGAGGATGGAGGACCCATCCCCATTGAGAACTCTCCTCCTGGGAGCATGCCAGATCCTTTCCCTTGCTCCTACTTCCCTCTAAGGCAGTGGTTCTCAACCTTCCTAATGCCGCGACCCTTTAATACAGTTCCTCATGTTGTGGTGACCCCCAACCATAAAATTATTTTCGTTGCTGCTTCATAACTGTAATTTTGCTACTGTTATGAATTGTCATGTAAATATCTGATATGCAGAATGTATTTTCATTGTTACAAATTGAACATAATTAAAGCATAGTGATTAATCACAAAAAAAATATGTAATTATGTGTTTTCCGATGGTCTTAGGCGACCCCTGTGAAAGGGTCATTCGACCCCCAAAGGGGTCACGACCCACAGGTTGACAGCTGTTGCTCTAAGGGACCGTGAGACTTGCAACCAGGGGAGCAATGGGGAGCATAGCTTGTCCCAGGCTCACCCCCTGAACCTGTCTCCAAGGCCCCCTTTTCTCTGACTTTTCAGTGACCCAGAACAGCCCCACCTAGGCTCTCCTGTTACTTTTTCTATGCATCTTACTTGTTTCACTGCCCTAAGTATATTTTTGCTGCCATCATCAACCCAGTGCTGTGTAGTCCTTCCCTTTGGATAGCCCCATCCCCTTTTCTTTAAATAAATTCAATTTTTTTTGAATTTATTGCGAGGACTTGAGATTGCTATTTAGCCTGCCCATGCACTACCAACTTTTTTTAAATTTTTTAAATATATATTTTATTGATTTTTTTTACAGAGAGGAAAGGAGAGGGATAGTTAGAAACATCGATGAGAGAGAAACATCGATCAGCTGCCTCCTGCACACCCCCTACTGGGGATGTACCTGCAACCAAGGTACATGCCCTTGACTGAAATCGAACCTGGGACCGACGCTCTAGCCACTGAGCCAAACCGGTTAGGGCGCACCACCAACTTTAACCGTTCAGTGAGGATTAACAAAAAAAGAAAAACAAAAAGAACCTGGGTTCTAGGACCTGTCCTCTGCCGATAAGTGTCCAAGCAGGGCATGCATGCACGTTCGGCTGGGACCCTTTCCCTGTGATTGCACTAGGCCTTGGAGATGGAGGTGCATGAAGCACTGTGATCCTGCCTTTTAGCTCCCAGACTAGTGGGAGAGATTGGCATGCTTAGCAATAACAAAAATAGAAGACATTGGGATATTAATGCATATGCAAATCTCACCTGTGAAGAATTTAGCTGTATATAGCCAACATTTTCTCTGGAGAACAATTCATGCTATGATAAAAATATGTGCTTAGGGAGCAAGAGTGGTGAAAAGGGAACGCAAGGCAGACAAAGGGATGTGTGGGGATTTTTTTAGGTGCAAAGAGCAGCTTATAGAGACATAGATGTGTACTGAAGGACATGCAGTTGGGATGTACAAAGGTGGGATGTAAGGGGAGTGCCAACGAGGCTTGACAGGTAGGCTCAGTTATACGGGAGGCCTGTATGCTTTGCTAAGAAACTTGGACTTTATCCAGGCAAGTGGATCAAGGAAAGGCTTAATGTAGGGTAGAAGCGTGAACAGATTTCAGATTTCAGGAGGCAAGGAAGTCAACTGCCAGAACAGTTCAAACGTACAATGCAGAAGACTGCCCTGCCCATCCCTCAAAGTTGCTGAGGGGGTCAAACAAGATAACGGTATGTTTGAGAGCCCTGAATACACAAAAGGTCACACAATTACAAGATAATCACTATTACTCTCACCCCTTGATCACCATTTAAGCCAAAGAACCAAGGAATGCAGGAATACTGATTCTCAGACTACAATTTGAATGTTTATTGTGCCTAGACTGTGTATTTTTTTCCCTTTGAAGTTTATGGTCCAATCTGAAAAAAGCAAGGTACAACTCAGTATGTACAGCATAACCCAATAAGAAAACAAGTATCTCTGTGGATTAGGATTCCTTGTAGTCTTTACTTTTTTCTATCTATCTATCAACCTATTACAATATATATTACATTTATCTCAAGAACAATAAAAAAACAATTCCCAAAATGTTCACCTGTAGTAAGTGCACACTGGTATCCCTTAGTATCAAACTTTTTGTTGTGCAAACTTACATAGCAAATAGATCTTGTTAAATTTTCTGTTGACTCTCTCACTATCCAAACCCCACTTTTTGTTTCCCTAAAACTCGGGAACCAAATAGATTTAGATAGTGAGAAAATACTTATAATTGCTTTTTTAATATTAGCCTCATTGCTGGCTTCAATTTTTTGGCTTTTTCTTTTTCTTTCTCATCTACTAATGTATACTCTTTTTATAGATGATATATTTGTTAAAAGAACAAATATATCTCTATGAACTCATTTAAATTCCATTTGGAACAAAACAGATTATAGATAACATACACATATTTGGGTCTTATTGAAAAACATAGCTTTAATAGGAAAGCTCAACTAGGAATAGGAGCAACCTGGGGACAACAGTACTCCCCACATGGTGATGTGCTTCTCGGGGAGCAAATACTGCAACCAGGGGATGGACAAGGATCTAGGAACCAATATCCTTCGCCTCCCAAGGAAGAGGATGGGGGAGGGATTGTTGAGTCGCCCAGAAAAAAAAGGAAAATCAAGAGTCTTCCTTCTCCTGGAACCTATGGAGAAAGAAAGGATTTCTTTGTTATATTGGATTGAAGGAAGAGGTTCTAGCAGTGTAAGGTGACATACTCAAATAATCAAGGGAGGGCTTTTATTTATGACACTGTGGAAAGCTAGCTCCCATAAATGGTCCTCTAACTTCAAGCCAACTAAAAATGCTGGGATTGAAAATACATTGAAAGAATTATGACCGAGAAGTATGCAGATGTTTCTTGGAATGCGAAAAGCACTAGCCATGAAAGAAAAAAAAAAGGATAAACTGGACCTAATAAAAATTTAAAACTTCTGTTCATTTAAAAAAAAAAGTTAAGAAAATAAATAGATAAGACTGGGGGAAATACTCTCAAAAGATATATCTAACAATCAATATTTTTAATCCATTGATGAGATGGCAAGAAAGTAAACACAATTCATATTGGGTAAATGATGTAAAACCAGGAAACTAAACAGGTAAGTGAAAACTGAAACCCCTGCTACCATGGTCCTCTTGCTGTTTTGACAGCCATATGAAGGAATCTTAGACAGAACTACAATGTATGATTGGAGGTACTGGGCATACATTTGGGACCCCCAGGGGGCTACCCCTCTGTGTAAAAGTAAACAAAATCTAACTCTGCAGAAGGAGAATTTGTGTCACTAGGTAGAGGAAGGAAAATCTCCTCTGAGGTTTTCTAACCATAGCTGGCCCTTGCATGGACTTGCAGTCCCAATTCATACTACCTATATAGTTGAGAACAACCTGGAACCAAGTTTAAAGTGATTCTGGCTTGTGCCTCAAGGGACCTGAACAGGAAACACAAATGCTGAGGATACAGCATTCATCCCATGCTTCAAAGAATTCCCATAGTTCAAATTCTAAAAAACTGAATTTTATAAAACAAAGAAAATTATATAAAAACTAATAGCTGAAATAAACTGAAGACAGAATTAGTGACCTAGGAGAAACCTGAAGAAATTACCCAGAAGCAGCATAGAGAGAAAGAGATAGAAAGTATGAAAAACAAGGGTGAGAGAAATGAAGGATAGACAGTCTAATAAACAACTAATTAATTAGAGTTCCAGCATGTGAGAATTGAGAACATAGGGAAAAGCAATATTCAATAAGATAATGGCTGATAATTTTACAAGGTTGATGGGGAAAAGAGAAAAATCAATCCTCAATGTCGAAAAGTTCAACAAATCCCAAACAAGATTTTTAAAAGCCACATTTTGCAACACTGCAGTATAACTGCAGAGCGTCAGAGACAAGAGGAGCTCTTAAAGCCACCAGCAAGCCTGCTCTTTAACTCACGCACCACCTCAGGAAAGCACAACTGCCTTGGTGCAGTGGGAGACGCCAACATCACTGCTGACCACTGAGCATACTTGCCTTCTGTATTTTTCATTTCCTCTTAAATAAGTTAAAAGGTTTAGTTCATTGGCATTAAAAGGATAAGAAAAGCCCTAACCGGTTTGGCTCACTGGATAGAGCCTCGGCCTGCGGACTGAAGGGTCCCAGGTTCGATTCCGGTCAAGGGCATGTATCTTGGTTGCGGGCACATCCCCAGTAGGGGGTGTGCAGGAGGCAGCTGATCCATGTTTCTCTCTCATCGATGTTTCTAACGGTCTATACCTCTCCCTTCCTCTCTGTAAAAAATCAATAAAAAAAATATTTTTAAAAAAAGTGTAATTTAAAAAAATAAAACGACCACAAATCTTCCTACTACCAGAACTGTACAAAAAATGGATGGGACCAAAAGAAGTAATTGTTTATTCAGGACAAAAAGTAAACCCGTGGAGCTGCTTAGTTAGCAAACAGCCTGAGAAAGGGCAGAGGCCAGGCGGGGATACGCACCTGCAGCGGGTGCAGGTGTAGAAGACGGTCTGGCCCTCGTCGGCCGAGCGCATCTGCCGGGTGCGGTAAGCCATCCCCTCGTGACCGCAGCGGGCGCAGCGCCTGTCCACCTGGAAGCCACGGCGGGTGAGGGGCCTCGCAGCCCCTGCGGCTCTCCCTGGGCACTGCTGCTCCCCAGGCCCCTCTTCTGTGCGGGGATTGGGCACAAAGCTCTCCAGCTCGTAGCAATCGCCCTCCCTCCGTGTCTGTCGCGCCCGCCTTGCGGGGCCCGTCCTTGACGTCATCCACTCACCACGGGCCCCTGGAGCTCGGGGCCGGCCTCCATCGACACGGGCGTGGCTGTGCCCGGCTTGTGGAACACGACTGCGGTCCTCACCACCTTCCCCTCCAACTCTGCGCAGAGCGAGCACGGGTCGGGCCGACGCGCGGGGAGCCCTCCCGGGGAACCTGGCGGCCCGACTCCCTTCCCCTCAGGTTGCGCCCCGAGACCAAGTCTCGTGCCTGACCTCCAGCCTCCGACCCCTCCCCGCCGGGGCCTCAGCCGGGACCCTGCCTAGGAGCCCTCACCTCGCACGTGGATGGAGAAGCCGCAGCGGGTACAGGTGACTGCATCCTGAGTGCCTGGCAGAGGCAGGACCGAGCCGCAATCCGGACAGAAATCCAGATCCGACTGGAAGCTGGAGCCGTTGCCGGCGAGGTCCATGATGGACGGTGGGCGAAGGCTGCGAAGGGAGGAGAAGGTTATGAACAAAAGACAGAGAGCGCTCTTCCCCACGCAGGGGCCATTCTCATGCTGTGTCTGGATCTCAGCCAACGGAACCCGAGCCGCCTCCCACGCGTGTGTCGTGCCTCTGCGACCGCGGAGCCCGAGCGCGGCTCCCACGGGGCTTGCGGGCTT
>NW_005355462.1:94976-102741 GCF_000412655.1 Myotis brandtii
CCGCTGCCGGCGATTGACTGTGACGTCATAACCCGCCAGGCGGTCGCGGGACCCGCGCAGCGGCGTCTCAGCCTGGTTCTGCGACTTCGGCTGAGAAAGCGGGTAATGGATGCGCCGCCGCTGCTTTTTCTCTTCGGACCCAAACCTCGGATGTTTATTTTCTTGGTCTCGCGTCTTACAGGGGACCCAGTGCGGGGGCGCGGTCCCTCCGAAAATCCTTCTAACTTTACCGAATTTCTTAAGGATAGAGAACTACAACTCCCGCCCTTCTTGAGCCGGTATTTCCCGTTTGCGGCTGCGCGGTGGGTAGAACAAACAAAGCTAAGCGTTTGGGGAGTTAGAGTTTTAGCGCCCGTGGGCCTCGCGGGCCGTACGAGCGTTCTGTGGAGCCCCGCCTGGGCGGTTGGGGCTCTTCCCGGCCTCCGGGAAGGGTGAGTCGGCTTCTGCAGAGGCGGCGAGCGGGGAGGCGGGAGGGCGAAAGCGGAGGAGGAGTGCTCGGTCCCTGGGAATGGAAGGAAGCGGGGTGCCCGGAGCTCGGCCCGGCACTGGGCAGTGGCGAGACCAGAGGCTGACCACCCCGCCTTAGACGCTAGCACTAGGCGAGGGGCAGCCGGGGTAGGATTGCACCGAGACGTAGGTCAAGTTTGTGTTCATTTGCACACCTACCTCCATTTACCGCGTCCCTCGCCTCCCGTCCAACCAGCTCTATCTAAATCATCATCATCCATTAGGTGGACAGTTGACGTTTCCCAAATCTTTTCTAGAACATGAGAACAAATAGTTTTAGAAAATCTTGCTACTTGCAGTCATCCGTTAAGTGCAATCTAAAATAGAAACTTGTCCTGAAGTTTCTTAGTTCCCTCTCGGCCCTTGCATCCCCACCCAACCAGGGAGCTGTGTTAAGCTCTCGGTATAAAAGTCCTGGAGCCATCACTCATTTCTCCTCTGAAAGAGACAAGCTGTGGTCTCTTCTTGAAGAGGCTCTGGCCTTCCTCTCTCTGCTGTAAGGGAAAGACAGTAGTGAGGGGTTAAGACTGAGCAGGCCACCAGACATCATTTCACCTACCTGCGTGTCATGTTTCCTGTCTTACAAAGCAGGTTTGTTGCTGAACCCATGATGGTAAGCAATTTCTATTCTCACTTCTCTCTGTGTGTTTCTTTAAAAATGGAAATTGAAATTAGTGCTCTTCCCTCATCAACTTTCCCTTTTCTTTTTTTAATATATATTTTTATTGATTTCAGAGAGGAAGGGAGAGAGAGAAACATCAGTGATGAGAAAGAATCATTGATCTGCTGCCTCCTGCACACTCCCTATTTTGCCTTGACTGGAATTGAACCTGGGACCCTTCAGTCCGCAGGCTGACACTCTATCCTCTGGGCCAAACCAACCAGGGCAACTTTCCTTTTCATTGGAGGTCCACCATGAGTGGAATACTGTCCTAATGCAGTAAAGGAACACGAGTGTATAAGGCATGGCCCTTTTCCAATGGAAGCTCACAGTCTGTTCAGTTAGTATTTATTTAGCACCTTTGCCAGTCTTTGAGCTGAGGAGGCTGGGCTGCAAAGTTGAAAACTCTGTTCTCTGACCTTAAAAAGTGCAAATGAATAATTAAAATACAATGAAAGTATACTGGTAGGACAAAATGTGAGAACCCAGGATGGGCATATAACACAAATATGCCTGTATACTTCAAGAAAGACTGGTAAATGTTTTAATAAAAAGTAGATACAGTATTATGGGGAACATAAGAGAGAAAGATGCTCAGATATTATATAATACGTATAATCAATCAACAAGTCATTAATTATGAGAACTTGGGATCACAGACTAATGTTAAGTACTGTGCTAGATGCTATATACTAAATAAAAGATGGTCATTTTTTAAATCTCAGAATAGATACACATAGTAAGAGAAATATGAATGTACCTAAGAGGTCAGTGAAGTCCAATATTTGATATCAAGATCCTTTCTGATAATATGGACACATCACTGTCGTTGTAGATATAATTCCCACCCTTGATGAGTCTGAATTTCAGTCCATTTTTACAGTGATACGTGAATACAGATACCATAATGTAAACCATGATTGATTTTCAAATGAGTTGTCAAAGTAAAAATGGTAAGTGTTGAGAAGAAGGCAAAATCACTATTACGTAGAGTAAGGCAGAAAGGCTTTCTAGAGAATTAGGGGCCTGACTATGGAGGGTAGACACCTGGTATGTAATGGAGAACTTGTCACATCAGGCATCATGCCAAGCTCTGTCATCTAGTTCACATTTGTTCTTTCTGATCTCAAGAGGCAGATTTTTATCTTGTATCTGTCTATAGATGGGGAAGCTGATGTTGAGAGAGATGACGTTGCTTGCCTGTGTCACACACACAGCCCTGTCAGGCTTCAGAGCCCATGCTCGTAACCATCAGTAATATTCTTAAAAAGGGCTTAGAGATGAGATG
The DNA here is from genome assembly GCF_000412655.1 of Myotis brandtii. Classification (NCBI taxonomy): domain Eukaryota; kingdom Metazoa; phylum Chordata; class Mammalia; order Chiroptera; family Vespertilionidae; genus Myotis; species Myotis brandtii. The sequence goes on from NW_005355462.1 coordinate 97,433, forward strand.
TCAGGCACCTTCAGTGGCTTAAATGTGACCTCACGGTAAGCTTCGATGAGGACAAGGCTGGCATAGGAAGCTGGCAGTCACAGTTGTGTTGCCATCAGGCTGTCCTGTAAGTGAACCAGAGTCAGCACAGATTCCCATCATAAGGGGTACACAGGGAATGGTGTCATAATGGATTTAAGGTGAAGGATGAATGGCAGTATAAGGAAGAACAGAATTTCAGAACAAAAGATTAGAGGGCAGAGATGCTATATTTGCTGATAGAGGCAGAGAGGGCCAGAATCAAGAAACTGCAGAATGAGAATGAACTCCTACCGCTTCATTCTAGAGTTATCTCAGAAGACAGGGGCGGCTGGGGGACTGAGCAGTCTGACATAGATGTGCTTGGTCCGCGCTTCACCAAGGAATCTGCCTCTCCCCTCTCCCAGTCCCTGATGCAAGATTCAGAATGGTTTGCGTTGAGTCCACAAGAGAAGTATGCTTTTCATTTATAGGAAATGCTCCTTTTATTATTGTCCACCCTAGGAGCTGGTGGTTTCCAGGGGGGAAATGGCCCTGTTCGTCTTGCCTGTGAGCAGGTTTACTCTTTCTAAGCGGAATATCCTGGCCTCGGCCAGGGCAGTTGGGTTTGGTTTAGTCAGTATGGGAGATACATTCTGACACCCCACATTCTAATCTGCCTTTGCTTTTCTTGTGTTTCAGGTTGGCCTGGGTTAAAGCATCTAGAGACCCTAGGATTGCTTCAGGTCAGCAGTCCCCACTGGAGAAAAAAATATTGGTAAATAAGTTATCTTCACATCATACAGGTTGGAACTACTAAGAGAAAGAACCTTAGGTTTAAAACCTTTCTGCTGAAGTGACACCTCAAGTAGTGTGTGTACACTGGCAACTGTTTTCTAGCTATATCCATACTTGAAAAACAAAGTATTATTTTGGAAACTCCCAACACTATATTTTTAAAAAGCTAGTTATTGATTTTGGTGGTAGGTACTTCAACTTTCAGAGCTCACAGGCTCACCTAGGAATGATGGGAGTAACAAAGTTCTTATACTAAAGTAAATCATAAACCACTCATCTTTTCTTGGTGTCAGTAGTCAGGGTAAACTCCTGTTTAAATATGTTCAGTGTAAAAAGATGGTCACCCTATACAATTCTGTCCCTCCCTCTGATAGAATCTAGGTGGTGTGCATACAAAAGCAGCAAGACAACTGAGAACTCAAAAAAATAAAGAAGAATATCAAACACTCTATAGGGAGCAAGATCTCTCCCTTGACTACTGGCTCGCCCGAGTGGAGTCTTACTATAGTAAAGGATTGGTGGGAATGATGAAAGCACAAGAGGCAGGCAATGGGATCGAGAAGAAATGGGAGGGGAAGGCAACCCAAAGCACAGACAGACAGAAACAGTGCTGCTTGGTGCCTGAGAGAGAGGTGAGACACATAGCGCGGCAAATGCAGCAGGCGGCACAGGCCAGAGAGCTCACAGAGAAAGCCCTTAGACAGTTACTGTGGTCCCCTCCTGAGCCGGCACTCCCAAAGCTTGTGTGCGCAGGGCCTGGCATCCAGAATGCACAGAGAAGAAAACAGGTAAATGACAGGGAACAGATGCAAATTAAAGATCACCAGGAACGCATGATTAGAGGGAGGGAACTAATAGAGCAAAGACTCAAGGCAAGATTCTTGAGAAAAAGCCAGAGCCAGCCACCTACAACAGAGAAGCGTGAGAGAATAAAGAAAGAGATAAAAGAATTTGAAAGTGTTATTGCATATCCACTTTTCCAGCCACGCAGAAGTCGGATTAAAGTGAATATTCTTATGGAAAAGTCTCAGAATAGAGAAGAAGAGGATACAATTATAAAAACTTATCAAAGAAAATTTTTAACTCTGCCACCCTTTTTGAGAAGTCAAATAAGAAAAATAAAAGATTAGTCAAGTTTCAATGCTTTTTTGGTAAAATCATGTCTCTTAAATGAACCTTTTTGTTTTTAATGCTAGCTCATCCGTCCCAGAGCTCAGTGAATCACGCCCCAGGGGTGTCAGCTACAGAAGTGCCAGCAAGCTCTGGCCTTGAAAACTAGCCTCGCTATTTTTAGTTCATTCAAGTTGCTTTTATTCTCTTTGATGTTCAGTTTTTTCATCTGTGAAGTGGGATTAATATTTTACAGTGCTTATGGGTAGATTGTGATTTCTGTGAATCATTAACATATGTTAGATACTTCACAAGTGTTAGTTTCCCCAATGGGGAGACCTGGGTTGGGCAGTGTGGGTGAATAAGGAATTATACTGATCTGCTTCTCCCATCCCCCTGCTCCCACCCCGGGAGGTTATCTGGGATTGCTAGGGGAAGTGGGGGAGGTTACCTGGGATTACTGGTGGGAAGTGGGGGAGGTCACCTGAGATTGCTGGGGGGCAGTGAGGGAGGTTACCTGGGATTGCTGGTGGGAAGGGGGGGAGGTCACCTGGGATTGCTGGCGGGAAGGGGGGGAGGTTACCTGGGATTACTGGTGGGAAGTGGGGGAGGTCACCTGAGATTGCTGGGGGGCAGTGAGGGAGGTTACCTGGGATTGCTGGTGGGAAGGGGGGGAGGTCACCTGGGATTGCTGGCGGGAAGGGGGGGAGGTTACCTGGGATTACTGGTGGGAAGTGGGGGAGGTCACCTGAGATTGCTGGGGGGCAGTGAGGGAGGTTACCTGGGATTGCTGGTGGGAAGGGGGGGAGGTCACCTGGGATTGCTGGCGGGAAGGGGGGGAGGTTACCTGGGATTACTGGTGGGAAGTGGGGGAGGTCACCTGAGATTGCTGGGGGGCAGTGAGGGAGGTTACCTGGGATTGCTGGTGGGAAGGGGGGGAGGTCACCTGGGATTGCTGGCGGGAAGGGGGGGAGGTTACCTGGGATTACTGGTGGGAAGTGGGGGAGGTCACCTGAGATTGCTGGGGGGCAGTGAGGGAGGTTACCTGGGATTGCTGGTGGGAAGGGGGGGAGGTCACCTGGGATTGCTGGCGGGAAGGGGGGGAGGTTACCTGGGATTACTGGTGGGAAGTGGGGGAGGTCACCTGAGATTGCTGGGGGGCAGTGAGGGAGGTTACCTGGGATTGCTGGTGGGAAGGGGGGGAGGTCACCTGGGATTGCTGGCGGGAAGGGGGGGAGGTTACCTGGGATTACTGGTGGGAAGTGGGGGAGGTCACCTGAGATTGCTGGGGGGCAGTGAGGGAGGTTACCTGGGATTGCTGGTGGGAAGGGGGGGAGGTCACCTGGGATTGCTGGCGGGAAGGGGGGGAGGTTACCTGGGATTACTGGTGGGAAGTGGGGGAGGTCACCTGGGATTGCTGGTGGGAAGTGGGGGAGGTCACCTGGGATTGCTAGGGGAAGTGTCTGGCCTCACTTCCCGGTCACACCTTTCTCAGGGAAGCAGTAGCCACACCCTGAGCCTAGCTTGACCGTGCAGTTTACTGTAGGAGACACTTACTTTGGAGAATCTCCCTTGTGCCTTTGTTGCTCCTTCCTGGGAGTGAATACAGAGAAGTCCTGCTCTTGGTTTCAGCTCCCACTTTCCGCAGATAGTAAGGTGGCGAGGTTCTGGTGGAGGTGCACAGAAGAGGGCCCCTTGCGCAGGGTGAGGAGGGAGGCGGAGAAGGGAGTGTTGTAGTCTCTCAATTTTCTTCTACCTCCACATTTTGTCACTTTCTATCCCCCACTTATGCAAGACCTTTCCAGTGTACTATTTGTAAGTGATACCACTTAATGCTTTTCTTTTGTCCTATATTCTTTTTTTCTTTTTCATGTGAAATATACAAATGAAAATGTGCCTGTGCACTTGGAAGGACAGTAAAAGATGTCCAGGTTCCCACAGCTCAGGCCCCAGAGCCTGTGTGCTCCCTCCCCGGCCCGCTCCTCGTCCCTGGAGGCACTCACTATTCGGAAGTTTGTAGTAACGTCACCTTTTTGAGTCTTTACCACCTCGGCATGTACAGTTGCCCCTTAATGCAGGGGTTAGGGGTCCTGACCCCCCCCCCAAGCTATTGAACATCTACATATAACTGTTGACTCCCCAAAAACTTCTAATAGCATATTGTTGACCAAAAGCCTCACCAGTAGCATGAACAGTCTATTTACATGTATTTTGTATGTTATCTGTATTATAAACTCTATTCTTACAATAAAGTAAGCTAAAGAAAAGAAAATGTTATTAAAAGTATAAGGAAAATACATTTACAGTACTGTATATTAATTGAAAAGAAATCCTCATAAAAGTTGACCATGCAGTTCAAAACCATATTGTTCATGGGCAACTGTATTCCTAACTGACATAATAGCTCGTAGTTGCCTGTGCATGGACTTTAATTAATTTTAAATACACTGTATTTGGAGAAACCAAGATGATGGCACAGATAAACACCGGAAATTGCTGCCTTGCACAGCCACTTCAAAAATACAATTAAAAGACAACACGGACATCATCCAGAGCCACAGGAAGGCTGGCTGAGTGGAAATTCTACAACTAGAAGGAAAGAGAAAAGCACACTGAGACTCAGAGGAGGTGCAGAAGTAAAGTGCAGAGGTACGGAGGCGCATGTGGAAGGGGCTGGCAACGGAAGACTTGGTTGTCTTTCAATCGGGAGGGAGTCTCAAGCTCCTGACTGCTCTGAACACCAGTTCCGGGCGAGTCTCTGGGGACCCAAACTCATACGGGGAGAAACTGAACTGTCTGGTATTGGGTGGAACTCGAGGGTGGCTTTCTCTCAGAGGTGCTTGCAGCGATTACCGGGACACTGAGACCCGGGGCCTCTTAGGGTAGGGCTGAGGATCAGCCATAGCTGCTTGCTCCGCCCTGTTGATCCCCTGAGACCCCGCCCCACCCAAGCTGTGTGCAGAGGCTTTTGCATATGAAAGGCCTGGCCCTTTGCAATCTGAAAATTACCTAAAAAACTGCAGCTGGGTCAGAGAGACCCAGAACTTCCAAAAGAAGGCTCAAGGCCCCACATCAGCTTGCATTGCTTCACAGCTGGGCCTCATCTGGGCACCTCCAAACCCCAAACAAAGAAGAGGAATCTGCAGATCTCTCCATAGCTACTACTGGGTAGTCTCAGGCAGAGGCTAAATTAGCACCTCCTTAGAGATCCAAGAGCCAATGTACCCAGTGGTCAGAGTGGGACCATCCAGATTACATCTCCTCAGATCCATAAGGGACACACTCAGGGGGCAGACTCAGTGAGCACCAAAGCCCCACTGAAGCAAGTCTTGCCCCCATAAGGGTGTCTCCAGCACAGAAGTTCTCCCGCTGCAGACACAGCTGATTCTCACAGCCAATTGGCC
>NW_005355462.1:104058-111884 GCF_000412655.1 Myotis brandtii
ACCGAAGGACTTGTATGCATGCATATAAGCATAACCAATGGACATAAGACACTGGTGGGTAGGGGAGGCCAGGGGATTGTCAAGGGCAGGGAAAAAAGGAGACATATGTAATACTGTTTGTAATACTTTAAGCAATAAAACAATTTTTAAAAAAAGAAATAATCTGAACAGAAACTGGTGAATATAATAAAATCGGGCATAGAAAGGGAGTGGACTGACTGTTCTCGGGGGGTGGGGGCGGGGAAAGGGGTTTGCGTGGTGCGGGAAGAGACTGGACAAAAATCGTACACCTATGGATGAGGACAATGTGGGGGGGGGCGGTAAGGGCAAAGCGTGGGGTGGGAACCGGGTGGAGGGGAGCTATGGGGGGAAAAAAGAGGAACAACTGTAATAATCTGAACAATAAAGATTTAATTTAAAAAAAATACACTGTATCTGATTTGCTGTCTTTGCTTGTTAACATCTTTTAGTTCATTCATGTGGATGTGTGGCACTGCAATTCTCTTTCCTCCTCCTCCTCCCAGCCTGGGGAGTGCTCCAGCGCTGCCTTTACAGCCCTTCCCTGCACTCGCTCCCCTTGGTCTCACTGAGCCTCATGGCTCCACCGTCCCGTCCAGATCCACTGACCCACCAATAACCCAAAGGCGTGTTCTTGGGGGTGTTCATTTCATGACATAAAGTGTGCTGCAGCTTCATGACCTTTTCTGCTGTTGCTGTCTTCTGGTTTGTTTCCAGCTTTTGTTTTTGTTTTCTTCTACAAATGGCACTTCTGTAAACATTCCTTCTTAACATAATCTGGTGCAGGTGTGCAAGAATTTCTCCAAGGTATGTAAGTTCTGGTATATCCGTTATTACAGTCTTGGTCCTGGAGTTTGTTAGATTTTTATTCCATTGTGGTTTCATACCTGTAGGTTTGTTCTGTAGAGTCTGGCACATATTACACTTAGTAAATGTTTGTTGGGGGAGAAAAGGATATTTGTTAACTGCTGGAAGCAGGGCTGCACCCTAGAGATCCAGGCCCAGAATACAAAACAGCTGACAACACACCTTTCCTCCTCCTTACAGCCTTTCTGTGCAGTCATAGTCAACCTTTCTTGTTTTTATATTTTAGTTGAGGCACTAAAATATATTTACTTAATTTGTTTCTTAATACTTGTCCAATAAATTCAGGATTTGTTTCTTCCCCTGTCCCCTCTCCCAGAACTCTTTCTTCTCTGCTTTCTAGACAAGGTCACCCACGTGTCCTCCTAAGACATGGGCAGCATCATAAAGCTCCTTCAAGTCTGAACAAAAGGGCTCCCCGAGAAGGAGTACTGGGTGTCCCCATTTAGTACCAGGATGCTCAAGTCCCTGGAGATTCATCTGTGCCGAAAGCATGCTGACAGCCCCGAGGAGTGCTGAGCTTGGAATTGGGAGATTTGTTTTGGGCCCTGTATTGGCTGGCTGCCCCGAGAATCACAATTGGGATAATAAACCCTTCCTCACCCAGTTGTTCCCATGAGATAAGAAATCGTGCTTTATACCCATAAATATGAATTACTGCCCCACTGTCGGTTTTCTTTCCCTGCTTTCATGCTGTGCTATACATGTCTTCTCAAATAGAAGCATGGAAACCCCATAGTTCAAGTTTAAAATGCTAAAGAAAAGTAAATGTTCAGTTTTTTTGTTGTTGAGTTGTATGAGTTCTTTATATATTTTGGGTATTAGCCCCTTATCAGAGGTGTTGTTTGTAAATATTTTGCTCTCATATATTTCCTTCCTGTAATATATGTTTATTTGATTAATATTTGGTTGGTTGCTATTTGTTTTATTGATGGTTTCTTGGGCTGTGCAGCATTTTTTTTAGTTTGATATAGTCCCATTCACTTATTTTTGCTGTTACTTACCTGGGGACAGCAGGCCCAGGGGGTCAGGGATAGGGAGAGGCAGTAGATGTAGCCGTGAAAAGTTATCTGGGTCAAAACAAAGTTATCTAGGGTCAAGTTCACAAAAGCCTATTTAAGACCAAAGTCCATAGGTTCAGTAGTTATGCTTTCTTCTATGTAATTTATTGTTTCAGATCAAATATGTGATGACGGGAGGAGACGACTCTGGATGTGTTACAGAATTGTACACTTGGAACCCATGTGATCTTATAAACCAATGTCACCCAATACATTTAATAAAATTTGAAAATAAACAAATAAGGATATGAATGAAAAGAGGCCAGTTTGTAGACAAGGAAAAACAGCAGAGTGGAAAATGTAGGCTGATAAAAAAGCAAGTTTTGTCAAGTGTTTATTATATAAACTTGTTTGAAATACCTGGACACAGGATACCATACTAGGCAGAATCTGGTTGAGTAGGCAAAATAGAGACCATGGCAAGTGTTTACCCAGGAGGTGAAGATGTTGTATTTAGACATAAAGCCGTTTATTCACTCATTCCATAGATACAGAATCCTCTTAGGCGCTCTGCTGATTGCCAGGAACATCAGGGGGGTAAGGCAGGATCTAGTAGAAACATCTATTACAGGAAGGAAAAGCTAACAGAAATGATCTAAGGGCTACAGAAACAATGGAAAAAGACTGCACAGCCCTTTGGAATAAAGCTAAAGAACTTAGACAAACATTGGAGAAGAGGTGGACACTTTTGGAACCGAAGGGTGGAGCATTTGGTAAGCAGATGAGAAAGGACAATTGGGCCTGGGGAACAGCAGGCCCAGAGGGTCAGGGCTAGGGAGTGGCAGTAGATGAAGCCCTGAAAATTATCTGGGTCAGAACAAAGTTATCCGGGTCAGAACCAATGGAATCGTGTGTGGCAGTAGTTTGACTCAGGAGATTGCAAGTGACAGTAAGACTGGTGGGTAGCTGAAACCGGTTTGGCTCAGTGGATAGAGCGTCGGCCTGCGGACTGAAAGGACCCGGGTTCGATTCCGGTCAAGGGCATGTACCTGGGTTGCAAGCACATCCCCAGTGGGAGATGTGAAGGAGGCAGCTGATCGATGTGTCTCTCTCATTGATGTTTTTAACTCTCTCCCTTCCTCTCTGTAAAAAATCAATAAAATATATTAAAAAAAAAAAGACTGGTGGGTAAAAGGACATGGAAGTTATTGGATTAATGAAATAGCATTTAGAAGCTCCCATTTAGGTAAAAATTCAAATGTTTGTAGTCATACCGTTGGCATCAACTCTTTATTAAAATAGGTTTGGAAACTGAATTCTAAAAAGTTGAGTTTTTCAAAAGATGAAAATAGCCACGTCCCCCCTCCCCCCAATTGATGTTTTTATCTCTCTCCCTTCCTCTCTGTAAAAAATCAATAAAATATATTAAAAAAAAAAAGACTGGTGGGTAAAAGGACATGGAAGTTATTGGATTAATGAAATAGCATTTAGAAGCTCCCATTTAGGTAAAAATTCAAATGTTTGTAGTCATACCGTTGGCATCAACTCTTTATTAAAATAGGTTTGGAAACTGAATTCTAAAAAGTTGAGTTTTTCAAAAGATGAAAATAGCCACGTCCCCCCTCCCCCCAAGTCTATAGGTATAAGTACCAAAACATCTCTGACACTAACCCGCCCCAGCTAAATCCAGAGTGAGAAGCCTGCCTGTTAGGGGCCGGAATAGAAGCGGGGACCAGCCACAATGATAAATATTACTCATGCGCTGTCAACCGCGCTGGCTCTGTTCTCACCTGGCTGGGAGCTGCACGCCCCCCAGCACGCTGGACAGAGGAGTTATCCTAGGAATGCAGTCAGTCCATCCTCCTTTTCTGAGAGCTGCCTATCATCATGGGAAGTTCAACAACCTTGTTGCTGAAACAGTCTAGTCCCGGAGGCCCTGCCCTTTGGGACCCCCGCTCCCCCTAGCCGCATTGCCTGTAACCATTACCCCGTGCCCACTTCCCCTGCCTGTAATTCCTACTTTCCCACGTGATCTTTGTCCTCAATATCAGCAGTGGCGTATGGTGGGCAGAGCAGATGTCTGTGGCTGACCTGCTGCTCTCCACGCTGCGGCAGGATTGGAATAAACCCTCAGATAAGATTCAACCCTGTCTCTGCTGAATTGGCTCAGGTAGTGACAGCAGCCTGGACCCTTGCTTGTCCGGTTTCGTAACCAGTCTCCTTCACATGCTCCTCCCTGCTGCCTTGTGAGGTGTCCCTCAGGTTTCAATTAACATATTTTGTTTGGGGAACAAGGAAGACTGATTGACTTAAATATTAAGGCAGCTTATAATAGATGTGCTCAATGGTTTCTGATTTTATAAGCATTCGCAGAGAGAGCTGCTAAGTAATTTGTGAGTTTGACATTTTCAAATATTTTGGTAACTTTAGCCCAGGTAGCAATCTCGGTGGTTGTGTGCAAAATCTACACAGTTGCAAACTGCTGGGATTTTTCCATTTGAATATGTTTTTACCATGATAATCCCTACCCCTATCCAAAATGAAAGAGACCCTACAAACTATTAAATGGATTGATAGTTACAACTTAGGAAGATTAAGAAAACCAGGAAGCATGTTCTTTGAGGAGCACACTCAGCTGATGTATCCTCAGAAAGCTTTTCCATGGGAATGTAGCAGAAATCCCCAGGAAGTAAGATTATGTATATCTTGGAGGAAGTGGCTTATTATTACTTTTTTAGTATCATCTGTTTAGAGATAGAGGAAAACAAGTCTTGAGTGGTCAGTTCCAAATGTACTGAGGATGCTAGAATTTCTTATAGTCAAGAGCCTGTCCTTTAAAAATAACATTGAAAAGTTCAGTGAGTTGAAATATAGTAACATCATGGTCAAAATTTCTTGCCCTGGCTGGCTTGGTTCAGTGGATATAGCGTAGGCCCGGGTTCTATTCCAGTTAAGGGCACATTCCTGGGTTGCAGGTTTGATCTCCAGTGGGGGGGCGTGCAGGAGGCAGCTGATCCATGATTCTCATCATTGATATTTCTTTTTTAATATATTTTTATTGTTTTTATTGATTTTTTTATGGAGAGGAAGAGAGAGGAATAGAGAGTTAGAAACATCAATCAGCTGCCTCCTGCACACTCCCTACTGGGGATGTGCCCGCAACCAAGGTATATGCCCTTGACCGGAATCGAACCCGGGACCCCTCAGTCCGACGCTCTATCCACTGAGTCAAACCAGTCAGGGCTCATCATTGATATTTCTTTCTCTCTCTCTCCCTTCCTCTCTGAAATCAATAAAAATACATTAAAAATTTTTTTCTTGTTTGCAAGCCTTGGGCTAGCGTAAAGGAAAGGGAAGATCAGGAGGCAGTGTCTGACGCTGTCGCACACTGTTGGGCTCCACATGAGGTTGGAGCCCGGCAGTGAGTCCTCTGCCAGTTCTCCTCTGCAGCTGTCCTTGCTTTGCTCATCCTGTTTCTGCTCACTCCTCTTCCCGCCTCTTTGTTCTCATAGCGGGAGATGGAAGCCTCTCTGCTTACTCATAACCTTGTCCTGTGGGCTGTTCTTTCCCCCTCGGCAGTATAGCCACTGCTCCTTCTCAACTGGATCATTCCTATTGACCTATAAATATGCTCGTGTTTTTCCCATTTATTTATTTATTTTTTAGATGCCACATTGCAACTAATTTTTATTTTTTAATCCTCACCGGAGAATATTTTTTCCATTGATTTTCTTTTTTTATATATATATATTTTATTGATTTTTTACAGAGAGGAAGGGAGAGAGATAGATGCCCGCAACCAAGGTACATGCCTTTGGCCGGAATCGAACCTGGGACCCTTCAGTCCACAGGCTGACGCTCTATCCACTGAGCCAAACTGGTCAGGGCTCCATTGATTTTCTTTAGAGAAAGTGGAAAGGAGGGGAAAACAGAAACATCGATGTGGGAGACACATTGATTGGCTGCCTCTCACACATGCCCCGACTGGGGCTGAGGATTGAGCCTGCAACCAAGGTACGTGCCCTTGACTGGAATCAAACCCTGGGCCCTTTAGTCTGCGGGCCTACGCTCTAACCACTGAGAAAACCAGTTGGGGCAGTTTTCTCCATTTAAATAAGCTACCATGCTATTTCTTTGCATCCCTTCAAAGTTAAGTATCTTGGAGAGACCAAGATGGCGGCATAGGTAAACACCGGAGATTGCTGCCGCAAACAACCACTTCAAAAATACAACTAAAAGACGGAACGGACATCACCCAGAACCACAGGAAAGCTGGCTGAGGAGAGACTCTTCAACTAGAAGGAAAAATAACAGCACACCGAGGCTCAGAGGAGGCGCAGTGTGGAAAATACTCAGGTGCGGAGGTGCGCGCGCAAAGCGGGCTGGTGGCTGAGAGCGCGGTTGTCGTTTTCGGTCAGGGGGGAGTCTCAGACTCTGAGCTCCAGATACGGGCGAATCGCTGGGGACTCGGACCCAAACGGGAGAAGCGGGAGTGTCTGGCATCAGTTGGAAGGCAGCTTTCCCTCCGAGGTTTGCAGCGGTTCCGGGGGTTCTGAGAAGCAGAGCCTCTGGGAACAGGACTGAGGGCACCATAACGGCTCCCTCCGCCCGCCCTGTTGAGCCCGCCCCGCCCAAGCCCTGCGCAGAGCCATTTGCCGGATCGCCTCAGGCAAAGGCTAGATTAGCACCTCCCCAGAGGACAGAAGTTTTCCGCGGCAGACACAGCTGATTCACACAGCCAGTCGGCCTGGTGGTCAAATCCCTCTAGTATTAACTACAACAATCAAGGCTCAACTAGAACAAGACTGCGCACAAAGACCACTAGGGGGTGCACCAAGAAAGCATAAAAAATGCGGAGACAAAAAAACATGACAGAAATGGAGGATATAGAGCTAAAAATCGCAATTTTGAGGGCTTGCAAAAATGTGCTAGAAGCTGTCAATAAACTTGAGGAGAGAGTCACGAAAACTAATGAGACCCTCGATGCTATGATAAAGAACCAACTAGAAATTAAGCATACACGGACTGAAATAAAGAATATTATACAGACACCCAATAGCAGACCAGAGGAGCACAAGAATCAAGCCAAAGATTTGAAATGCGAAGAAGCAAAAAACACCCAACCGGAAAAGCAAAATGAAAAAAGAATCCGAAAATACGAAGATAGTGTAAGGAGCCTCTGGGACAGCTTCAAGCGTACAAACATCAGAATAATTGGGGTGCCAGAAGATGAGAGACAGCAAGATATTGAAAACCTATTTGAAGAAATAATGGCAGAAAACTTCCCCCACCTGGTGAAAGAAATGGACTTACAGGTCCAAGAAGCGCAGAGAACCCCAAACAAAAGGAATCCAAAGAGGACCACACCAAGACACATCATAATTAAAATGCCAAGAGCAAAAGACAAAGAGAGAATCTTAAAAGCAGCAAGAGAAAGAGACTCAATTACCTACAAGGGAATACCCATACGACTGTCAGCTGATTTCTCAACAGAAACTTTGCAGGCCAGAAGGGAATGGCAAGAAATATTCAAAGTGATGAATACCAAGAACCTACAACCAAGAATACTTTATCCAGCAAAGCTATCATTCAGAATTGAAGGTCAGATAAAGAGCTTCACAGATAAGGAAAAGCTAAAGGAGTTCATCACCACTAAACCAGTATTATACGAAATGCTGAAAGGTATCCTTTAAGAAGAGGAAGAAGAAAAAGGTAAAGATACAAATTGTGAACAACAAACATGCATCTATCAACAAGTGAATCTAAGAACCAAGTGAATAAATAATCTGATGTACAGAATGAACTGGTGATTATAATGAATCAGGGACATAGAAAGGGAATGGACTGACTATTCTTGGGGGGGAAAGGGGAATGGGAGATGCGGGAAGAAACTGGACAAAAATCGTGCACCTATGGATGAGGACAGTGGATGGGGAGTGAGGG
>NW_005355462.1:111897-113650 GCF_000412655.1 Myotis brandtii
GGGGGGGGGGGAGCGGGGAGGAGGGGAGTGAGGGGGGGGGGGGAGAGGAACAAATGTAATCTGAACAATAAAGATTTAATAAATTAAAAAAAAAAGTTAAGTATCTTTAAAAGTCTACTAGCTGCCTGCATTCGGGCTTCAGTGCCCATCATTCACCAAATCCCCTTTCACTGAGTCATCAAAGAGCTCCATGTAGCCAAATCCAATGGACACTTAGGGTTGGCTGGGAAAAGAAGGCCATTGGCAGCAAAGGCAGCATGGGAGAGGGATCACAATTCAAGGGCAGGAATCCAGCCTGTGGACAACAAGAAGGCAAGGAAATCAATAGTCCTGAGGAGCTGGACGTCAGGAGGGGACCCATGGAACCCATTTAAGGAACTGGAATAGCGTACCAAGGGGACAAGATGAGCAAGCAGTGATAGGACTCAGGGTAAAAGACCAGACTAGGAATAGAAATGCGGACAAAACCAGGCCATAGAGTTATTGGATTGGGTTCCACTAGGGATGGGACAAATCTTAAGTCTTAAGTTGAGCTGTTCTAACAGTTGAGGATTAAGAAAGCCCAAAACAGGAATCTTAACAGGTTATAGGGACAGGAGACAAAAGATAACTACTGTAACCCTTATACTAAATCAAGTATATAAGATAGTACTGAATCATCAAGACATGCCTGATAGTACTTTAACCATGAAAGTTGAATGCTGGGAAACAGCCTCAGGATGTAAGGTCACAAGGTTGGTGTTTAAAGTTGCTATTATGAAGTTTCTCATTGTGTTAGCATCACGAATTATATAATAAGGCTGAACAAGAGTACATTTTATCTCTGAAGGTAGGTGGTAAGCAGGTCTGCAATACCATGATAGTATAGGCTTTCTAAAGTTCACCAGTTATGGGGCCCTGGTCGGGTAGCTCAGTGGGTTAGAGCCCTGTCCCCATACACCAAGGTTGCGGGTTCCATCCCCAGTCAGGGCACATACAAGAACCAACCAATGATGCATAAATAAGTGGAACAACACATCTCTCATCTATAAAAAATAATTTAAATTTTAAAATAAATAAAATTTACCTGTTACCTATTGTCAATTTAAATAGGGAATAAGCCATACCTCATCTGTCATGACTCACACTTTTGTTGGTGACCCAGGGGCAGAAAGGAAGTGGTATAGAGGGAGAAAGTGTCTGCCATGTGTCAAAACATTTATTTTCTCATTTAATTGTCAACACATCTAAGTCAGGAAATTAATATATCCTGACTTAGTTGAGAATGAGCTGTCTAAAGTCTCCCATACTGACAGAAAATTCTATTGACAGGATTAAGAAATTTAGCCAATGGATTTCTCAAAATTTCTGGGCTATGGATGTGAAGTATCTGGATATTCTTTTGTGTTTTATATACATAAAGCTGTGCTCGGTAAGTGTGATTTTATTCCATAGTTCTTGTCCAGAGTCCTTCTTCAGGTAAACCAAACCTCACCCTCCTTTTAGAGAACTGCTTCCCTGCCCCCTGTAAGTCCCACCCAATCATTAACACCTATTCTCTTAGCTATAATGATTGACATCAGTGTAGCCAGTGGTTGGTTACAGGGATTGGGATATGACCCTAATGGCACCAATCAGAATCCTTCCCTGTCGCAACAGGAGGGACCAAGAACATTTTTATTTTTATTTTTTAATAAACTTTAAATTAATAATTCTTTATTGTTTAGATTTTTACAGTTGTTCCTCTTTTTCCCCCCATAGCTCCCCTCCGACG
>NW_005355462.1:119239-120512 GCF_000412655.1 Myotis brandtii
TACTGCTCCTTGGACTTGGACAGGTTGATTGCAAGTCTGCTGCTCCTCAGATGGGGGTGGGCTGCTTGCGAGGCTGCTGCTCTTGGGACGGGAGTGAGCTGCACGCGTGGCTGCTCCTCCTCAGACGGGGACGTGCCACTCACCTGGCTGCTGCTCATCGGACAGGTGCAGGCTGTTGTGGCTCTGCTCCTCGGACCGGTGAGTGCTGCGCAGGGCTGCCGCTCCTCAGATGTGGGTGGTCTGCTCGTGTGGCTGCTGATCCTCGGACCAGGGTGGGCTGCTGCTGCTCCTCGAATGGGGCCAGACCGCTCGTAGAACTGCTGCTCCTCGGATGGGGGCGGGCTGCTCACACAGCTGCTGTTCCTCGGATTGGGCAGGCTGCTCGTGTGGCTGCTGCTGCTTGGACAAGGGCAAGATGCTTGTGCAGCTGTTGCTTCTCGGACTAGTGCAGGGTGTGTGCAGCTGCTGCTCCTTGGATGGGGGCGGGCTGCGCAGGGCTGCCGCTCCTCACACGTAGGAAGACTGCTCGTGCGGCTGCTGCTCCTCGGACAGGTCGGACTGCTCGCGTGGTTGCTGTTCCTCGGACGGGGAAGCGGGCCGCTCACACCGCTGCTGCTCCTTGGACAGGGGCAGGCCACATGAGGCTGCTGCTCTTAGGCCTGAGGCAGGCTGCTCACGGGGCTGATGCTCCCTGGACAAGAGTGCGCCGCTCACGTGTTTGCTGCTCACGTGGTTGAAAAAATAATGTGAAAAGAAGTAGGAAATAAAGGAACAAACAACAACAACAAAAAGGAGAACAAAGAAAAAAGCAAAAAATAAAAAATAAAAAAAGCTAACAAAATAATAATAACAAAATAAAAATGAAAAATTGAAATATCATTCCTTTGGGTGGCTTAAGATCCCAGTTTTCAGGAATGTCTGTGCTTTTTGTTGTTGTTGTTGTTGTTGTCGTTGCTAGGACTGATCATTATTTCTTCAAATAGGTTTTCAATATCTTGCTCTCTTCTTCTGGCATCCCCGGAATCGAACCTGGGACCCTTGAGTCCACAGGCTGACACTCTATCCACTGAGCCAAACTGGTTAGGGCTGTATTATTTTTTCTTTTTCCAGTTGGGTGTTTTTGCTTCTTCGTATTTCAAATCTTTGACTTGATTCTTGCAATCCTCTAGTCTGCTGTTGGAACTCTGTATAATATTCTTTATTTCAGTCAGTGTATGCTTAATTTCTAGTTGGTCCTTTTTCATATCCTTGAGGGTCTCACTATATTTCTCGG
>NW_005355462.1:120735-129658 GCF_000412655.1 Myotis brandtii
TGTGCACAGTCTTGTTGTAGTTAAGCCTTCATTGCTGTTGGTATCACTGGGAGGAATTGACCTCCAGGCCAATTGGCTATGTGGACCAGCTGTGTCTACGGTGGGAGAATTTCTGTGCTGGAGACACCCTTATGGGGCAGGACTTGCTTCAGTGGGGATTTGGCGCTCACTGAGTCTGCCCCCTGTGTGTCGCTTATGGAGCTGAGGAGTTGTAATCTGGATGGTCCCACTCTGACCACTGGGTAGACTGGCTCTTGGATCTCCAAGGAGGTTCAAAGTCAGCCACTGCCTGAGGTTACCCAGCAGGAGCTACAGAGAGATCTTCAGATTCCTCCTCTTTGTTTGGGGTTTGGAGGTGCCCAGATGAGGTGCAGCTGTGAAGCAATGCAGGCTGCTGACGAGCCTTAGGCCTTCTTTTGGAAGTTCTGGGGTTCTCTGACCCAGCTGCAGTTTGACAGGTTTTTAGGCGGAGAAAGGCCAGGCCTTTCATATGCAAAAGCCTCTGCACACAGCTTGGGTGGGGTTGTAAATTGGGTGGTGCAGGGTCTCAGGGAATCACCGGGTGGTGCAAACAGCAATGGTTGCCTCTCGGCACTCCCCCAGATAGGTCCCTGGGTCTCTGCGTCCTGCGCCCCCATTCAGGAACAATGACCGCTGCAAGCACCTTTGAGATAAAGCCACCCTCACATTCCGGCCTGATGTCAGATAGTCCAGTTTCTTTCCATATGAGTCTGAGTCCCCAGATTCTTGCCAGGAACTGGAGTTCAGAGCAGTCGGAGCTTGTATCTCCCTCCTGATTGAAAAAGACAACAGCATACCCAGCTGCCAGCCCCTTTCGCACACCTCTGTACCTCCACACTTCCACACTTCCACACTTCACCTCCTACCGGACTCAATGCGCTTTTCTCTTTCCTTCTAGTTGTAGAATTTCCACTCAGCCAGCCTTCCTTTGGTTCTGGATGTCTTTTAGTTGTAGTTTTAATGTGGTTGTGCGCGGCAGCAAGTTCAGTTGTTTACCTATGCCGCCATCTTGGTTGTCTCCCCTGCCACCTTGGTTGTCTCCAAGAACATTTTAATAAAAGGTACAAAGGGCCCTGGCCCCGGAGGCTCAGTTGGGCGTCATTCTGTGCGCGGAAAAGTTGTGGCTCCATCCCCTCCCTGATATGGGGAGTCATGAGGTGGTTGATAGATGTTTTGCTCTCACATCGATGTTTCTCTAAAATCTCTCCCTCTTCCTTCCTCTCTAAAATTAATAATAAAAAAGTACAAAGACCCCACTTGGTCTGTGCCGGGTTTAAGACTTAGTGAGCAATATACTCAACTTTATCATCTGGGATCGTGTAAATCTAACAGGAGAATCCAAGCAGCTGGCCTGGAATGAAGTGTGACTCTCAGCTCCCCCGCCCCCTGTGGTGAGCTGTCCCACCCACAGGATGCGCCAGCCAGGCCAGCTTGGGGTTGTTAGGCTTTTAGGGGAAAAAAAGGAGCATCATGTCCAGGAATTTCCAAACAGGTTTATCTCA
The DNA here is from genome assembly GCF_000412655.1 of Myotis brandtii. Lineage (NCBI taxonomy): Eukaryota > Metazoa > Chordata > Mammalia > Chiroptera > Vespertilionidae > Myotis > Myotis brandtii. The sequence goes on from NW_005355462.1 coordinate 122,259, forward strand.
CCACCTGTCCTGTTCATCCTGATTATTACCCAGGAAGTGGCCATGAGGACATGCTCCCTTCTCCAGGACTGCAGAATTCGATGCCCAAGCTGGGCCCCAAGGAGGGGAGACAGAAAGTAAACAATCCTTTGTAGTCAGCTCTTAAGAAGGCTGTTTCAGCCTCTCAATGATGAAAGGAAGCATGGAAGGTGCTGATACCCTGTCAGCCCATTGTCAAGAGGCTTTGCAATAAGAGGGACACCACTCTCAGATTGAAAATAGCCTGAGAAGCTGAGAACATGACAGTTTCAAGGGCCACACTGGTAGGCTGATTGGACTCAAATAACAGCACTGTGCCCTAAAGAGTGTCAACAGTGGTGAGGCACCACTGAGAGCCCTGAGTGGGGGGGTCAAAGATCCCCTGAGGTTTATCTGCCCAGAGCAGGTGTGGACATGCCCCTTCCTACGTAGCCTTCCTTGTAAAAATGGACAAAAATTGGCAATAGTCCAAGTCCAAGTCAAGCTGAGTCCTTCACTCTGCTCAGTCTGAGAGGGAAGCTCTGCCGTATCTGGTCTGGGATGGATCCAGGCACATGGGGCAGCTGCACAAACAGGCTCCGTTCAGCAGCTGAGCCCAGCCCGTCTCAGCAGAGAGCAGGCGCTTCTGGGGCACCTCCTGAGCGCCTCGATGGGCAGGCCAGCAGCCGTGGTTTATTTTCACAGCTTGAAGCTCCAAAGAGAGATGTCTGATGAGTCTAGTTTTTCAGGTGTCAGCCCAAATAGCTAGGCCATTGGCCAGCAGCCCAAGAGTCAATAAAACAGGAAGATTGATTGAGGAGGGAGTATTGATGAGAGCTGTGAAAAGGGCCTGAGTTCTGCCCACCAAGTGGGGTGACAGCACCCATTTTTGGTTCTGCATACTGGCACTGAGGTGGAGCAGCAGTCCACTCCAGATTGGCAGGCAGAGAGTTTAATAAGCAAAGGACCTTATCTATAGAGCTTGTCTTGGGTGGCTGCACAGCAAGTAGGTCTCCACACCCGCTCATCAGAACCTTAAAAGCATGTCTAGAGGTCTTCACTGGGTTCAGTCACATATTCAGTCCAGACGGTCTCAGCAGCATCTTATTCTCAAGGCTGCGGCCTTACAACAGCTCCTGGTGCGGAAATGGTGAGCGGAACATGCATTCCAAGGATGGGAGGGCATGCGGAGCCTCTGACAGCCCGGGCAGTGGTGGGGCAGCTGCTGTCATGGCCTCTCGGTGACCGCCTCCAACAGTAGCTCACAGGTTTGTGGAGCTTCAGGCGTAGAAAACTCGCCGCAGCTTGCTAGATTGTGACAAGGGGTCTTCCATTTTATTGCCTATTAATGAGAAAGAATTGGGGCAATGGTTAAAGACCGAGAACCAGGAAGTTGATTCAAAGACAGTTGCCCAAATGGTGCCCGGCTGTTGCTAAACTTCAGACCAGGGTCTTTGTCACCAATCTGGTGGTGAGCTCAAGGGCTTGTCTCAGTATTTGGAACCATGTAGTTCAGAACCAGGAGGGCTTCTCCCTTTCTCCCTTCTCATCGGCCTTCAGTTCCATCAACCTCAGGCTCCACTATATAGAGTTTCCCACTCTCCCACAGCTCTCCGCCCGCTCATTGTCTTCACACTCAAACCCAATACCTATCTCATATCCTGTTCCACCCCTCAGAGTCCCCGTGCCACCATCCCCACTCACTGCAGAGTGCTCCTCAGCCTGTCCTCAGAGCTGCCAGGCCCTGGCCTGCTGCTCTGCTTCAGGACTTCGCACTGCCTTGGCCTCAGCCTGTGTCTGCTGCTCTCCTGTCTTGTAGGAACTGTAAGCGGCTGAGAGTCTACAAACCCTGTGCTGAGTGCTGATGAGCCGGTGCCGCAGAGACAAATAAACGGGCCCATCCCAATCCGGCTCTCTCCTATGCTGTAATGCTTATTGAGGGAACAAATAAATACCCTGTTCATCCCATATCTCTTTGCTGACACTCAAGATTTGAGGATCAAATCAAATCAAATGGTCCAGGGGCCAACTGCCTAGTTTTGTAAATAAGGTGATTTGGCCCAGCCAGCGTGGCCCAGTGGTTGAGCATTGACCTAGGAACCAGGAGGTCACTGTTCGATTCCAGGTCAGGGGACATTCATGGGTTGTGGGCTTGATCCCTGGTGGGGACCATGCAGGAGGCAGCCTATCAATGATTCTCTCTCATCATTGACATTTCTATCTCGCCCTCTCCCTTCCTCTCTGAAATCAATGAAAAAATATATTTTTTAAAAAAAAGTGATTTGGAACCAGAACTGGGATTAGGGTTGTGGACAGAAAAGGGGCTGCATACTAAACCTGGCAAGCTGAGGGGAAGGCCTAAAGGGCGGCCTTACAAACTCAGAGACCTAACGTAGCCACAGAGGATGGCCCGAAATTAAAACTTTCTAACTAAAAGCAAGTCAGGGCAGGCAGTCATGTCCTAGGGCGGTATCTTCTCCCACAGCGGCCAATCTTTGCCTTCACTAAGCTTGTCTGTCGTCTTTTTGCATCTACAATAACAAAGCAGGGTAATTTCCTTTTTTCCGGACCAGCCCCTCGCTGCACAGAGCAGAGACCTCAAAACTCCTCGTTGTTACTGTTATCATGTTAATTGCTAAGAAGTAGGTGCTATTCCTTTTACTCTTCACCCAATCCCGGGGACTTCCCGCTTGCTTTCTCTCTCTAACCCAGCACCAATGGAGCCCGTGTAACCCACTTACACCTCTTCCTTTGTACTGTACAAAACTGCCGTTCTCTGGAGCATTTTCTCATCTATTGAGATTTTGCTTCCTTGCAGTTGTTGTCAGTTTGGCTCAAATAAACTCATAGAAATCCTCTACAGGTGTCAACGTTTCTTACATGGATGGGAAACAATGAGGCCGGTTCCTGCCAGTGCAGGTCAGGTCATGTCTTTTTTTTTTTTTTTTAGGAAGTCACTTTATTGATTTCAGAGAAGAAGGGAGAGGGAGAGAGAGAGAGAACCATCAATGATGAAAGAGAATCATTGATCGGCTGCCTCCTGCACGCTCCCTACTGGGATCAAGCCCACAACCTGGGCATGTGCCCTTGACTGGAATCGAACCAGGGACCCTTCAGTCCACAGGCCAATGCTCTTATCTCCACAGAGCCAAACCAGCTAGGGCTCCATTGATCTTTTAGCGAGAGTGGAAGAGAGAGGGAAAGACAGAGAGAAACATCGATGTGAGAGACGCACATCGATTGGTTGCCTCCTGCACGTGCCCCCACCAGGGTCTGGGCCAGGGAGGAGCCTGCAACCAAGGTATGTGCCCTTGACCAGAATCGCACCGTGAACCCTTTTGGTCTGCAGCCGATGCTCTATCCACTGAGCCACACCGGCCAGGGCAGATCCTGTCTTTTTTAAAGGGCAAATTCAGTTTCTTCACTGTTAATGGGATGCATAGTTGGCATCCCCTCCCTCAGCCTGTTTGAAGATTGTGGTAATGTACATCATTGCTACACCTCATGCTTTTCCTGCCACCTTCCCACCAGCCAACTCCCTGGAGACCCTCAGTCCACAGCATGCACTGTCTGTCTGTAAAGCTGAGCAGGCCGCTTGCCTCAGGGACACTGCGAGGTGGGAAACCCACACCAGCCAGCCTCCAGCACCGTGCATGCAGCCCAGACACCAGTGTGGTGATGTGAAAGCAGAGGGGCTGGTTCGGTAAGGCGCCCGCTCTCAGGCCTGTTTCCTCACCTGTGAATAAAACAGGTAGAATCACATGTTCCCAAAACATGCTCCATTGAGTCAAGCTCTGTCACAGCTGTGGCGGTCATCACTAGGTGGCGGGAAGCCGCGGTCCAGGAACCACTCTGACTTCTTTTAAGTTTGTTTTTCAGATTGAAAACCAAGTCACAAACCCAGAGACAAACTCAATACTGTTAGGGTCGCCAAAAGAGGAACGCACGAGGCCGAAAGGGATGAAGAATTACGAATTTATTAGGTCATCTGGAGACCAGATGGGCTGAGCCCCCAAATGGTGCCAGCCCCCAGGGACGGGGAGTCGGAGGTTTTAAAGGACTCTGGGCAGGCTTTTTCTGGGCGGACAATTCTCTGGGCAGGTCCGGATCCTGGGAAGGTCCAGAGGGGAAGGATAATGGTCTTAGCAAGTGGAATGCGGTCTAAGCGAAAGGGAATGCCTTTGTGAAGTGGCCTAGCCAGCCTTTCTGTTGTATGGAGTAGGGACGAAGGTCATAGCTTCCATAGTTACTTCCTGCTGAGAGGGACGTGGAGGTCACAGGGGATGGACTTTGATAGGCGCTGGAACACTGTGTAGATTCCTCCTGGTGGGAGCGAGCGGTGCAGCAGCATCATTTCCCCGGGAGACCGGTTGAAGGCTCGAGAGCGTCCTGTGGTCCTGTCCAGTGACTTGGGAGGTAAAAGCTGGCCCTGAGGCTGCTACAGCGTCACTTGTCTGGTTTTGCTACTTTTCTGAGCCTGGAGCTGAAATACAACTGAGGCCTCGATGCTATCTTTAGGGAGGAAAGATCAGGGGTCTCAGTTGCCTGACTAGTGACATGAAAGGGGAGAATAGGTTACCCTGGGGGCGAGGTTCTTGTTTTCTCAGTTTTGCCCCTTGCTGGGCACCCACAGGTTTCTTGTAGGTCCTGAGACAGGGTTTCAAAATAGGATAGAGCAGTGGTTAGGCCTCTGGAGACCAGATGGTCTGAGCCTCAAAATGGCGCCAGCACCCAGTGACGGGGAGTCAGAGGTTTTTAAGGATTCTGGGCAGAGAATTCTCTGGGCGGGTCTGGATCCTAGGAAGGTCCTGAGGGAAAAGATAATGGTCCTAGCAAAATGGAATGTGTTCTAAGCAAAAGGGAATGTCCGTTGTGAAGTGACCTAAAGATCGGTTCCCAGGATTGGGGGTATCGATTCAATTATTTGATCAGACCCAACAAATACCTAGTTGGGAAAGTCCCTTCCTGCACCCCATAATAAGTGCTGCACAATCTGAGAACACATTGCTTTGCTGAGGTATACCCAGACATCAGTGTTCCAAAACAAACCTGCTAACCTACTCTCTGATTGTTTAACTCCAGCAACTTCCATGTCCTCAAGCCATAAAAACCCGAGCCCCACAACTGGGGCACAGAACCTTGAGACAGGCCGTGAGCCAGGACAAGTGGAACAGGGAAACTGAGGCAGAGAGCTGAACAAACTGCAAAGCAATTTACAGTAGATGCAGAAGGTCCCCTCCGTAAGACAGCATCGAGGCCTCAGTTGTAGTCCAGCTCCAGGCCCAGAAGGCAGCAAAACCAGGTGGACAACACCAGGACCAGCTGCAGTGACTGACGACACCCTGCCCTGGCCCTGACCAATCGGTGGAGACCACGCCCTGGAGGAGCCCACCTGGAAAAGGATGCATGTTCTGCTGGAACCCTCCCTTGAAGCCCCCCTAAGGTTCCCGCCTGAGAGAGAGAGAGAGAGAGAGAGAGCAAGAAAGAGACCGAGACCCTCAAGACAAAGGGCCCAGAGCCTGCCCGCCCTCTGGGGTGCAGCCCCACCAGTCCCTTTCCCCTCTTCTTCCCCCACCTTCCCCCCAGGCACGCATCTCCTAAACTCTAAGGGACCCCATGGGACTTGCAACCAGGGGAGCAGCAGCTCCTCCCAGGCTAACCCCTGAACCTGACCCCAAGGCCCCCTTTTCTCTGACTCCCCAGAGAGCTAGGGCAGCCCAGCCGGGGCTCTCCTGTTGCTTCTTTTATGCTAAGCCAGCGGTTCTCAACCTGTGGGTCGCGACCCCTTTGGGGGTCGAACGACCCTTTCATAGGGGTCGCCTAAGACCATCGGAAAACACATATATAATTACATATTGTCTTTGTGATTAATCACTATGCTTTAATTATATTCAATTTGTAACAATGAAATTGGGGGTCACCACAACATGAACTGTATTGAAGGGTCGCGGCATTAGGAAGGTTGAGAACCACTGTGCTAAGCCCTTCCTTGTTCCACCGTCCCTGCTTTAATAAATGTTCCCTTGCAGTCATCTGGACTCACGCTGTGAAATTTTTCCTGCACAAATTCAAGAACCTACACACTACCAGCCGACCCCAGGCAGACCCAGCAAGGGCCAGGATCCCTTTCCGGTAACAACCTGAGGCCCTATCTCAGTGTTCCGGCCCTCTGCGGAGCCTCAATAAATCTGCCTTTGCTTTTATCAGTGTCCCTGGTCTAAAGTCTTTTCTATCAGGAGACAAGAACCTAAACTTGTCAGTAACATAGAGATGGAATAACAATTCCTACCTCCCATGGTGTTTGTGAGGATTTAGTGGAGGCTCTATTTACAAAAGTGTTTTGTAAACTGTAAAATCCAATGCCAATGTGAAATATTTTCATTGGGCTGATTAAAAAAATAAAAAGATGCCCTGGCCAGGTGGCTCAGTTGTTTGGAGCATCCTCCCGTACATTAAAAAAAGTTGCAGGTTCAATTCTCGGTCTGGGCACATACCTAGGTTGCAGTTGGATCCCAGTCTGGTCGAGAACGGGAGACAACCAATAGATGTTTCTATTTCACATTGATCTCTCTCTCCCCCTTCCTCTCTGTATAAAATCAATGAAAACATGCCCTGGGGTGAGGATTTAAATAAGATGTCACTGAGAAAGGTTGAATTGGGTTCAGCTCAGTGGTAAGGTACCAGGTAAGTAGAATTTTACCTGGTCATGGTCCTCTCTACCTCGCCTGCCATCTCTCATCATGTAACTGGAAGGCAGGCTCAGCTGCCTGCTGAAACAGAAGCCGAATTCCTGAGGCAGGTGCTGGTGCAAAAGGAAAGATGCTTATTCAGGTGCTGACACTTGGGAGAATGGCGGACTCCCCTCTCAAAGACCAATCTACCTGCTCAAACCCAGGGTTCTTACAGGGAGGGGAGGGGGGCTTTTCCCCTCTAATTATCCTCTTAGCTTTTGGTGGCTCAGGCCCTAAGCATTCAACTTTCTAGCCTTGGCGCCTCAGTGTAAGAACCCCCCATGGGCGGGGACCCCTGTCGGGAAGGCTGGAGATGCTGCAGCCCTCAGCCCCGCCCCAGGTTGCGCGCTGCGGAAGGGGACCCTTGGCTCCCCACTCGCCTGCGGCCTCGGCGCAGCTCCGCGCGGCCCGCCCCTCCCCCTGGCTCCGCAGTGACCAGCGTGCGTTCGCTGCCCTTGGCCTCTGTTTGCCTAAGCAGCTGTGTGCCTCCACGTCTCTCCTGGGGCCTGTGACGGTCTCGTTTTCGTTCTCTGGGCTCTAGGCGATGGTGGTTGCTTTAATCAGAGATTTTAAGAGTAAATTAAGGTTGGATAAGGAAGATCCTGGCGCTGGGTGGCACCCAGGTAAGCTGGTGGGAGGGGTGGGCTGGGGGCGGGTCTCCCTGGGGCTCTG
>NW_005355462.1:130798-134353 GCF_000412655.1 Myotis brandtii
CCCCGAGCCCCGCAACCCGTCGAAGGCGGGTGGAGGACCCGCGGCGGGAGTGGGTGTTGCCTTGGGGCCGGAAGGCAGGCCTTGCGGGCGCTGTCACTGATGCTGCTGCGGGAAGCTGCCTGTGCTGCTCGGCAGGAGAGCGGACAGCGATTTTTCATTCTGTGGCACACCAAACCTTTTTTTTTTTTTTTGCTGATTTGACAAAAATATATATATTATTTTAATTCATTCGCAACGCACAGCTTTGTGTTGGCTGTTGTCGGTTTTTAAATTTGACGACCTGAAGGAAAAGAGGTCAGTGCCCCGACTAAGGCGTCGGTATTGCCTGTTTGGCAGCCCTGGCACAGCCGCGGAGAGGAGAACAAGCAGGGCTGCGCGCCTGGCAGAAACGCCAGGGTCTCGGAGGAAGGGAAGCCACAGAGGGAGGGACTCCAGTTCGATCCCAGCGCTGTGCCTTTCCTGACAACTTCTTCCCTTCTATTGTCAAATGCTCCTTTTCTTGCTGGCGTTTTCACTTCCATCACTTGTTCAAAAAAGTGAAAGAAGTAACAGGTTTTTATGCCTTTATTCTTTTCATCACATCTCAAGGGGAGACAGGGTGTGCTGCTGTCAGCAGGCCTGGGAGTGCAGCCAGGTCTGCCTCAGTGGGAGCCCGGATACCCGCTTGGGTTGCTATCACTATTCTATATATATCTCAGAGAGGCAGGGAGAGGGAGAGAGAAACATCAATGATGAGAATCATTGATCAGCTGCCTCCTGCATGCCCCCTACTGGGGATCAAGCCTGCAACCCAGGCATGTTCCCTTGACAGGAATCGAACTCCGGACCCTTCAGTGTGCAGGCCGACGCTCTATCCACTGAACCAAACCAGCAGGGCTTCGTTTTTTAAAAATCCTCACCAGAAGACATGCCCAGAGAGAGAGAAAGAGAGAGAGAAAAGGGAGAGGGAGAAACATTGATGTGAGAGAGGAACATCAATCGGTTGTCTTCCATGCATGCCCCGACCAGGGATCCAGCCTGAAACCCAGTATGTCCCTGAGCCGGAATGGAACCAGTGACCCTTCAGTGCACAGGATGATGCTCGGCCACCTGGCCAGCTCACTGTATTCTTTACAAAGATCTGTATATGTTAAAAACCCAAAGAACCATCTTTTTCTCCTAGATGGGATCTTAGAGAGTGTCTCCTTTAATCCCATTTTCCAATGAAACGGGGTCAGAATCAGGAGAATGGTGCGGGTGCTGGTGCGGCCATTCTGGCTCCCTCGGCAGGCTGTGCTGCTCTGAGAGCTCTGGGACCGGGCATCCCACCGTCGGAGCCACAGTCTCGGCTTGGACCTGGAGTGTCCTTGAGTGACTAGCACCTCTGCCTTTGGGTTAAAATTGTGAGTTAGCGTCACCTGCAGGACCGCGCTGCAGGTCCCTGGCGCAGAGCAGGAGTGGGTAACCTGTGGTCTAATAAGGAAGCTGTTGCTACTCACTCCCCCCGCCCCCCCTCGCTCATATGTTTGTTTCTCTCTGTTGCTTCTCACTCCCCTCTTGCTGATGTGTTTGTTTCTCTCTGACCTCAGGCTCCCAGAGGTGGGCACGAGCCAGTGGTTAGACGCAGGGGAAACAGGCAGGCGCCTTCCCAGCCCCAGCCTGGCATTCCTGGAAAGTGGCAGCCACCCCCAGGGGGCCAGGTCCCTGAGCTCTGAAGCCAAGGCTGTGGGATCCGAAGGAAGGCAGCCCCTGAGCAGATGGTCTGTCACAGGAAGCCAAGCCGACCAGGGCCTTCCAGGCCGCTCCCTCGGGCTCTGCTACCTCAGGGCGGTAGGTAGTCCCGGGGGCAAGTCCGGGAGTGGAAAAAGCTAGGAAGAGGTACCATGGAAGTGCAGAAGCTGTTCCCCAGCACCGGCACCGGCCCCAGCCCCGAGCCCGAGCCCGAGCCCAAGCCCGACCAGGAGGCCCCGCGGACAGCAGTGAAGAGGGAATGCTGGTGGCAGGCCTGGGCGGAGGTGAGGAGACCAGCTGGGGCGGGCGTCCTGGGCCCGGCAGCTTTCGCCCATTCCCGTCTGCAGGTCAGATGGGACCTCAGGCTGCTTCAAGCTGAGCCGCACCCAGGAGGGGCCGAGGGCCCCCGGCAGCACCGAGCCCTCACGAGTGCTTCCGGGGCGGGCAGAGCCGCAGCCTTTCTGCTTGCTTCCCTCTGGTTCTTTTCTGTGTAAACCCTCCATTTGCTCCTATATTTCCCTTCCTCCTCTCCAACCTTCCTTTCTTGTCTGTACGTACCTGTTGCTGGCTCTGTGCCTGAGTTTTCTGTTTCCCCTGCTTCTGTGGTTTTAGTTTTCCCTTTGCTTTCTGGACGAGGCCGGGGTCTGCTCTGGGTCCAGACTCCCTGAGCCCCTCTCTTCCAGAAGCCAGTCACCTTGGAGGACGTGGCCGTGCGCTTCACCCCGGAGGAGTGGGCGTGTCTGGACGCCCGTCAGAGGGCCCTCTACCAGGACGTCATGTCCGAGACCTTCAAAACCCTGGTGTCTGTGGGTAAGAGGCAGGTCCCGCGGCCCGGGCATTTGGCTTCCCTGGGCAGGTCGACTGGCCCTTGGTTCTCGGGTGTGAGATCTGGGTCACAAGCTCAGGGAGAGAGGAGAGGACTGAGCCTGCGCAAAGCGACGTGATGACAGCTCCCAGGGCGTGCAGAGTCCCCTCATCCTGCCAGCTTCCCAGGCCGCTGGGCGAGGGCCCGTGCTTAGGGGCTGGTCTTTTGAGTGTCTCCCCCTGCATCTGTGTTTCCCAGATTCTAGTTCTTAAACCAAAGACACAAAAGCAGCCTGTTGTTCCCTTTGGGTGCGAGGGCCGCACCGGGGACCTCAGCTCCTCTTCCTCCCCACTCTGCAGCTAGAACCGCTCTGACTAATCCGGATCTGGTCGCGGAGCTGGAACAAGAAGTGAAGCGGTGGAGAGCAGCCCTCCTCCCCCTGCGTGGGGGAGGCCGCCCTGCAGGTGAGCCGCCCTCCGGGGCCTTGGCTTCGGGAAGTTGGCTGTGAGCCGCCAGGGCCAGAGGCCTCCAGTTTCTAGGGGCTGAGGGACTGCATGTGGCTGCTGGTCAGGGCACTCCTTTGCTGAAGTCCTTGCAAGAGGAAAGAAAGGAAGGGATGGACTTGACGCCCAGGGGGTCGGGGAGACTGGTTCCTGGGCGGTGAGAGGACGTGAGGGAGGCTGCGGCCAGGCCCGGCGCCCAGTGCCCAGCTGGCACTCCTGTCTGAGCTTCATTTTCAGCAGCACCCCCTCTCCCTGTGTCCCAGCCGGCGTGATGTTAGGAAAAAGAGAGGAATTGGGTTTCAAAAGATGTTATCAGTTAATATTTTAATCTGATATTGTTGAAAGATTCCAGTTCAGGTTTTACTTGCTGTTAATTAGAAAAACCCTGGGCGCTGCTGAGGGTGCAGAGCGAGTCGGGAAGCGGGGGAGGGGGGCCGGGCGGCCTGGCTCTCAGGGTGAGTCTTGCTGTGTTGTTCTTCCTCGGTCCTGGCAGGAGGCGAGGAGCAGCCCCTGGGCGGGCCCCCTGGGCTCCCGGCG
>NW_005355462.1:135283-136149 GCF_000412655.1 Myotis brandtii
GGCCCCCAGGAGGTGGCCCGGGAGGAAGGGAGGAGGGACGCGGAGGAAAAGCAGCAGACGGGGCGGCGAGGGCCTGGAACATGAGTAAAGGCCTTTCGGTCCAGACGTCGTCTGTTCGGTTTTCCTGGGGACGGACTCGGGCGGAGGCTGGGGCGGGAGGAAGAGGCACAGGATGTGGCCTGGGAACTTGCGTTATTCGCACCAGCTGTTTCTTTGTGTCTGGCACCATAAAGCAGGAATTGTTGAGCGAAACGGGGGCTACTCTGATAGGCATGGACATGGGAGGAAAGGGACGGGAGGGGAGCCTGAGGGACCCCTCTGCTGGCCGTGGAAGTACAGGGGGGCCTCAAAGCAGGGCGGCCATCCGCACCTTTGTCCCCTGATCCTCAGGACGCTCCGCCGGGCGGAGCTCCGCCAGGCGCGGGCTCTGTCCCTGAGTCTTCACTCTGCAGCGCCCTCTGCTCTTTGCTGTTTTGGACTCATCATGTTCCTTCCCTTCCACCCTCCACTCAGCCGTTGGGACAGATCATTGCAGGTCGGCATGCTGGGGGGCGGGGGGTGGGGGGGTTAGAGACCGGGGGGCGCTGGTGCAGCACAGGTGCCCGCTGAGGCCCAGTGCCTGCGGACTTCCGGTGGGAGGCAGGAGGTGGAAAGATGTAGGTACAGCCCTGGCTGGTTTGGCTCAGTGGATAGAGCGTCGGCCTGCAGACTGAAGGGTCCCGGATTCAATTCCGGTCAAGGGCACATGCCCAGGTTGTGGGCTCGATCCCCAGTAGAGGTTGTGCAGGAGGGAGCCAATCAATGATTCTCTCTTATCATTGATGTTTCCATCTCTCTTTCCCTCTCCCTTCCTCTCTGAAATCAAT
>NW_005355462.1:136282-139155 GCF_000412655.1 Myotis brandtii
GACGTAGGTACAAAAACAGGAAACACAGAGCTGGGAAAAAGTAGATGACAGAAGAGAAACAAATGGGTGTGTAGATAAGGTGGAACAACAAACGACGTTTCTCCTTGCCTTAAAAAAAATTAACAAACAAACAAAAAAAGAAAACAATCCTATTTGGAGTTTAGAGCGTTCCTGGAAATGCAAGTTGGAAGGTGCCCACAGCCAAGAGGCCTTGATGGATGCAACACCCCAGGACCGACCCTTGGCCCAGCCAGGCTCTCCTCCACTTCTGCCAACGCGCACCTTCACTCAGAAGGGGTTTCCTAGGAGAAGAAAACAACTTGAAAAATCTGTCAGTAGTTTCTTCCATGAAACCGTCTAACCCGGGAGAAGAAAGGCCCTCGGGGCCACCCCGCCTGGGCCTGTCTCTGAGGGCCTTGGGCTGAGGCAGGCAGCTGCCCTCGGAAGGGGAAGGAGTGGGGTCTGCCCAGGAGGTGGTGCCCCCACTTCCTTCCCTGCCTGTCCAGCTGGCAAGACGGCTGCTACCTCACAGAGTGCCCTCACCCGTGCAGCCCAGCCCCCCTTTCCTCTGGCCTTTCCATGCCTCATGGCCCCACTCTTTTGCTGCTTTTCTGTTTTTTTGTTTTCAGCTTATAAGAAGGAGGAAAGAACTTACTTAGTTCTTCAAGAAATTGCCCTGAAAACAAAGAGAAGTAGGTGACTTGTGGGCGGTGACCAGCTCCTGCCCGCGCCTCCCTGTGCAGCTCTGCAGGGACGCACCCCCTTTCCACTATGGGACCCACGGATTCCCTGAGGAGCCTGGCTGGCCCTGGGGACAGAGAGGGAGACCCCAGCATCTGGAGCCCTGGTTCATCTTTCCGCCCCCTGCTCCGTGGCCCTGTTTGCACCCCACCCCTGCACCTGCTAGTCTTCGGTGCAGCCAGTTGTAGCAGATGACCAAGGCGGCCAGGGGTCCGAGCACCGGCACGATGACAAACAGGGTCACCTTCCAGCAGGGCACCCTCAGAAAGTGAGGATCTGAATTGTCCACCAAGAACAAACAGGGTTAACGGGGCTCCCCATGCCCACGCACTCCCCCCCCCCATATTGTATGGGGTTTCTTAACATGTTGTAGAAGTCTCAAAATACTGCTTATGTTCATCAATATTTTGAAATGACATAATTAGACCCGAACAACATTTTAGTGGGGCATGGTATCTTCACTCTTCCTCCAAGAAGCCCCCGGGGTTAGTCATGTAGTTGTACTCCTGTACTCAGGAACACGCCACCGCGTGGGTTCAGCTGGTGACATGTGTCCTTGGTTCTCCAGTTACTTCATGTATGGGTGGCACTTCCCCGCTAGACAGCGAGTATTTGTGCAAAGGTCCCGTTTGCCCCCCTCTGCTTCCTGAGAAGAGGATGACGAGCATGTGGTATGAGCCCTGCGGAGCGAGCAGCAGTGCCTCAGTGCAGTGCCCGCACTCACAGCCATCTCACCCGTTCTGGGTGCAGGTGCGTATTCAAAGAAAAGGCAAGAGGAAACCCATAGGAGCCAGGGTCCTGCCCTGGCCAGGTGCCCGGGCCCGAGGGACATAGCTGACCCAGGGCCTGTACCCCAGCACTTACCAAAGGTCCTGTGAAGGCTCTCTGAAAAGAACAGAGGGAGAGGCACTTAGAAGGCCCGCGAGGCCACACTGTCTCCTCTGGGCCTGTGTTTTTTAATCACCTAAAGTTCTTTCTACCTGACAGTGACACCTGACAGACAGACTGAGGGACACCCGACAGACAGATGGAGGGAGGGAAGCTGCGGGTTGGTGCCTATCCTGGCTCACAGCAGCAAGAGGAATGAATGTTCTGTCAGTTTGGGCTGCTTTGGGAGTTTTAAAGGGAACTCAGGGATTGGCAAAGATGTTCTAAGGGAGCGACCATTTTGGTGAGGCCAAAACCAGAAGGGCGGGAAGGAGGAGGGAAGGTAACTGAAACTCACCTATCTCTGCTCGAAGTTTTCCTAAAATGGAAAAAGGCAACACAATCAGTCCCTGGGCTGGCGCACCCCGGCCTGCCCAGCGGGGAGCCTGCTTTGGTGGGAAGAGCCGCTGGGCTTGGAGCCGAGAGCCCGGCTCTTTACTTGGCTATTGTCTGGATTAAAAACTGTCAAATTACAGCGGGAAGGCTGGGGAGGGTTGGGTGGGGGCGGGGGGTGGGGGGTAAGATATCAATCACAGGACTTAGATAAGCATAACCAATGGACACATAACCAATGGACTACCAATCTACACTAATAGAGGAGGGTCAAGGGAGAAAAAAAAGGAGACATATATAATACTCTTTGTAATACTTTAAGCAATAAAACAATTAAAAAAAAACTGGGATAAAGAATGTGGGGAACCTCGGTGGACAGCAAAGCCCCAAACCTACAAGATTTGATTACCGTCCCCCTGCTCTCCGCCCTCTGGCTTGGTCTTGCTCAGTTCACAGGCCACCCCACCCGCTGGGGCCAGTGTGTGAATGTAAAGCCGCGTCCCATCTGACAGGAAGGGAGGAACTGAACACTTAGCGGAGCAGCTGCTGCGCACCAGGCACTTTACATAACATTACCCCTTAGTCCCTCCTTACAATTGAGGGGAGGGCGTTGGCTCTGCCTGACCCGTGGGGCCCTGAGCCGGGAGGGTCAGCGGAGCGGGACGCAGGCCCGCGGAGCCATCAGGTTCTTTCTGCTCAGCCTGTGGACTTAAGGCCTTGCTAATGGGGGATGAATTCAAGGGGAGAAAAAGCCCCCATTTTTTATGCCACCAACACCCCCTCCCCGCAAAGCCCTTCTCGCTGCCATCCTCTTGGGAGCGGGTGTGGAAGAAGCAGGTCCTGCGGCTTTGCCTCTGAGAACGTGGGGAGAG
>NW_005355462.1:139260-146782 GCF_000412655.1 Myotis brandtii
GAGCTCCATTTCCGGCAAAACCCAGTGCTTGGTGTTGAATGGAGATGGAGGACGGGGTTTTTGAATACCTACTGCGTGTTTGTATTCCCCCTAAGAGCCCAGCCTTGCCCGACCCAAGCTCATTCCCTGCGTGTGAATGCTCCCTGGGCCGGGGCCCAGCATGGCTCGGGTTGAGCTCCCCGCACAGGCTTCCAGGCACGTGGACCCGCTCCTGCCTCGGCTGCCTCATCTGCAAGCCCACCTCAGGGTGCAAGAGTCTGCGGCCTGACAAGCGCTCTGCTGCATGAGCCTGGCACGGGGTTCTGGACCCAGGAGCATCGGAAGGAAGCGCTGGGAGCCGGCTCATGGCTCATGCTGGGAAGGCACTGTGCCGCGGGCGTACCTCTCAGCCTGCGCTGCAGGCCCAGGAAGAGCAGGCCGGCCACCAGCTGCAGCAGGAGCAGGGGCAGCACCGCCAGGCCGGCCAGCGCGCTGGGCCCCACCCAGTGGAAGGGATCTGGAAGAGAGCACAGGCCCACTCAGTGGGAGGATCTGCAGGGAGCATAGGCCCACCCAGTGGGAGGATCTGGAGGGAGCACAGGCCACTCAGTGGGAGGATCTGGAAGAGAGCACAGGCCCACCCAGTGGGAGGATCTGGAGGGAGCACAGGCCACTCAGTGGGAGGATCTGGAAGAGAGCACAGGCCCACTCAGTGGGAGGATCTGGAGGGAGCACAGGCCCACCCAGTGGGAGGATCTGGAGGGAGCCCAGGCCCACCCAGTGGGAGGATCTGCAGAGAGCACAGGCCCACCCAGTGGGAGGATCTGCAGGGAGCACAGGCCACTCAGTGGGAGGATCTGGAAGAGAGCACAGGCCACTCAGTGGGAGGATCTGGAGAGAGCACAGGCCCACTCAGTGGGAGGATCTGGAGGGAGCACAGGCCCACCCAGTGGGAGGATCTGGAAGAGAGCACAGGCCCACCCAGTGGGAGGATCTGGAGAGAGCTCAGGCCACCCAGTGGGAGGATCTGCAGAGAGCACAGACCCACCCAGTGGGAGGATCTGCAGGGAGCACAGGCCCACCCAGTGGGAGGATCTGGAAGAGAGCACAGGCCCACCCAGTGGGAGGATCTGGAGAGAGCTCAGGCCACCCAGTGGGAGGATCTGCAGAGAGCACAGACCCACCCAGTGGGAGGATCTGCAGGGAGCACAGGCCCACCCAGTGGGAGGATCTGGAAGAGAGCACAGGCCCACCCAGTGGGAGGATCTGGAGAGAGCTCAGGCCACCCAGTGGGAGGATCTGCAGAGAGCACAGACCCACCCAGTGGGAGGATCTGCAGGGAGCACAGGCCCACCCAGTGGGAGGATCTGGAAGAGAGCACAGGCCCACCCAGTGGGAGGATCTGGAGAGAGCTCAGGCCACCCAGTGGGAGGATCTGCAGAGAGCACAGACCCACCCAGTGGGAGGATCTGCAGGGAGCACAGGCCCACCCAGTGGGAGGATCTGGAAGAGAGCACAGGCCCACCCAGTGGGAGGATCTGGAGAGAGCTCAGGCCACCCAGTGGGAGGATCTGCAGAGAGCACAGACCCACCCAGTGGGAGGATCTGCAGGGAGCACAGGCCCACCCAGTGGGAGGATCTGGAAGAGAGCACAGGCCCACCCAGTGGGAGGATCTGGAGAGAGCTCAGGCCACCCAGTGGGAGGATCTGCAGAGAGCACAGACCCACCCAGTGGGAGGATCTGCAGGGAGCACAGGCCCACCCAGTGGGAGGATCTGGAAGAGAGCACAGGCCCACCCAGTGGGAGGATCTGGAGAGAGCTCAGGCCACCCAGTGGGAGGATCTGCAGAGAGCACAGACCCACCCAGTGGGAGGATCTGCAGGGAGCACAGGCCCACCCAGTGGGAGGATCTGGAAGAGAGCACAGGCCCACCCAGTGGGAGGATCTGGAGAGAGCTCAGGCCACCCAGTGGGAGGATCTGCAGAGAGCACAGACCCACCCAGTGGGAGGATCTGCAGGGAGCACAGGCCCACCCAGTGGGAGGATCTGGAAGAGAGCACAGGCCCACCCAGTGGGAGGATCTGGAGAGAGCTCAGGCCACCCAGTGGGAGGATCTGCAGAGAGCACAGACCCACCCAGTGGGAGGATCTGCAGGGAGCACAGGCCCACCCAGTGGGAGGATCTGGAAGAGAGCACAGGCCCACCCAGTGGGAGGATCTGGAGAGAGCTCAGGCCACCCAGTGGGAGGATCTGCAGAGAGCACAGACCCACCCAGTGGGAGGATCTGCAGGGAGCACAGGCCAGCCAGCTGGCACCCTGCGCCAGGCCGCCCGCTCCACAGTGAGGTGAGTGAGGGAATGAACATAACCAAGGCTCAGAGAAGGCAGCACAGAATTGACACCTGAGCTTAGTCTTGAAGGAGAGGCTAGAGCTTGGAACAGCAGCACTCAAGGCTGCAGGTTGGGCTAATCTTGGGGAGTTTTGAGAATCAGCTAAGGGATGCTGAGGCCGCCAGGGTGGCGGAGGGCCTGCCCCTCAGGGACAGGCCTGAGTTGACACCACAGAGCAGAGGAGAGTCTGGTGGGCAGTTCAGAGGTCATGGTAGCGGGGACAATGAAAAGGACAGGAGCTGGCACTGGGCCATGATGGAGGTGGAGAAGTTCAAAGGGCTGTGGACTCACATAGGGAAAAGGATACGTATGTATTTTCAGTAACGCTGAAACCAAATGTAGTGTTTCTTTCTATTATGTTTGTAAGCAATACACGCAGAACCTGTGACTTTGTCATCAATAAAAACCACAAATACCTTCATGTCATATGGAGTTGTTGCAGAAATCTCAAAGTATCACTTATGTCCCTCATTAGTTTGAAATTACTTATTATCAGGGCCATCCCATATCTTGTTATGTTGTTAACTGTTTCAGGGCTGATGTGTTTTATTTTATGCATTTAAGTCGCCCTCCGAGAAGGGCCATCACCTGCCCAGGCTGCCGGAGGGCTCCATGCGCACGCGGCTTAGGAATCCCTTTGCTGGAGCTTGGAGACAGGAGGACCCACAGGACTTGTGCCTGAGCGTGTGGAGGGGAGCGGAGTGAGGGAGGGACTCAGCGCTCTGGTCCCACCGCTTTCCCATTCTAGAGTCTGCTGGGCAGTGCCCACGCGCTGCCTGTCCAGGCTCAATGTGCCATGCTTCCGCCAGCCCGTACCTTGTTCTCTGCTTCAGAGGGCTGGATAAAGACACTGCCATCCTCGTTAGGAATTAAGTCAATAAGCAACATTAAACCGGTCAGGAGGGCCCTGGCCCACTAGCTCATCCACATACACCAGGGTTGCGGGTTTGATATCCGGTCAGGGCATATACAAGAAACAATCAATGAATGCATGAAGCAGTGGAGCAACAAATCTATGTTTCTCTTTCTCTTCCTCTCTCTCAAATCAATAATAAAGAAGTTCATCTAAAAAATAAATAAATGGGTCAGGAGGGATTCTTAGGTATAAATACAACCGTAGAAGAAAATACAGCAAAGTCTACTTTGAAGTTCTTATCTGGGTACCGACAGAGCATGGTTGTCAAGCTCACAGTTCAGCTTTTTCTTTGTAACCAAGAGAGAGAACAGAAGGCCTATGGACCTTCTGACGGAAGCAGCAGGGACGCCGCTCCCAGGAGTGTGCCTGACAAGGTGACTGCGCATCTAACCCGTCCACTAACAGGAAGTGCAGGGGACGGAGCACCCTGCTACACAGCAAGGGGACGAAATAGGCAAGATCTAGATCGAGGGAAACACTACAGCGCAAACACCAACGTGTGGATCCTGTTTGGGTTCAAGTCAAACAAACCAGTTGTACAAATATACTTATGAAACGATCAGGAAAATTTGAACACAGACTGGGCATTGATGACTTTAAGGAATTTTTGTTAATTTTTAAAAATGTGATCATTGAATTTATTGGGGTGACATTGGTCAATAAAATATAGGTTTCAAGTGTACAGCTCTCTAATACATCACCTGTATACTGCATTGTGGCATCACCATCCAAAGTCAAGTCTCCTTCCATCACCATTTTTAAATGTATTGATTGATTTTAGAGAGAAAGGAAGGGAGGAGAGAAGCACTGGTTTGCTGTTGCACTTGTCTATGCATCATTGGTTGCTTCTTGTATGTGCTCTGACTGGGGACCAAGCCCTTAGCCTTGGCACATCTGGACGATGCTCCAACCAGCTGAGCTACCGGGTCAGGGCTCCTCCCAGAACCGTTTGTCCCGCCTTTACCCTCTTCTACCTCCGCCACCTCCTCAAGCGTTCTTACACTTGAATGACACATCCTTAAGGATTTAGCAATGAAATGATACTGCAGCCTAGGACTTGCCTCGGTCACTCAGTCGGAAGGGGGTAACGAGGGGTCAGGTGAAGCAGTTTGCCTTTGGTCATAACTATTGCAGGTAGCGATGGGTCCTTGGAGGCTCATTACCGTCATCCTCTCTACCTCTGTATACATTTTAAGGTTTCATAATGATGAGTTTAAAGAAAGGATTAGAGACAACTATTACTGAATCACAGAAATGACCAGGAAAGAATAAGGTCAGAGAAACAGCAAACTGTGGAGGAGGAGGTGAGGGCGTCTGAGGCCTGCACCGGCACAGCACTGCCCGGAGCCCTGACCTCGCCCAGCTTCCTGGCTCCCGGACTAGGTGGTGCTGGCTCAGCTGTAAACTCTCAGAGTGCAGACTCGGCAGGAGGAAGAGGTTGGAATGTGGAAACCAATCCAGAGGGAAGCTTCCTTCCCTGAGGCAGTTTTCATTTTGAGGTTACTTTTTTTTGTACAACAAATGCTGTCTGAAGACCATCCTGTGACACACAGCTATTTTCACCTCCTGCAGCCATCCCTAGAATAGTGCTTTGTTATCCTGCACACAATGCCATCCCTGGTCCCAGCCTGCAGTGGGCTATTGTCTGGCGGGTTGGCTGGTGTTTCACCGCAGGTGGGGAGGAGGAGGGGAGAAAGGAGGCTCCCACCCTCACAACATTTTTGTCCTTCGATTAAATAGCAATTAATTTTCTCCCTGACCAGCAGCTCAGTGGTTAGAGCATTGTCCAGCTACCCGAAGGTTGCAGATTTGATCCTTAGTCAGGAAACATACAAGAAGCAACCAATAGCCGAACCGGTTTGGCTCAGTGGATAGAGCATCGGCCTGCGGACTGAAGGGTCCCAGGTCAAGGGCATGTGCCTTGGTTGCGGGCACATCCCCACTGGGGGGTGTGCAGGAGGCAGCTGATCGATGTTTCTCTCTCATCGATGTTTCTAACTCTCTATCGAAGCAACCAATAAATGCAGAAATAAGTAGAACAACAAATCAATCTTTCTCTCTCCCTTCCTCTCTCTCTCTAAAGATCAATCAATTTAAAAAAAAATAATTTTCAAAGTTCCCTTTCATCCACTTCACCTTGCCCACATCTAACCATCCTGGGATTTAAAAAAAAATATGAAATGAAATGAATGACAAGTCATTCATCACATAAAACGTACTGAAAATGAAATTCTGGAGAAGGGCGTAGGGAAGTAAACACTCTAGGTGACATATTCAGACATTTGTTTTGTCGGTTTACTCACTTTAACTATGTTGAAATATATATTTTAACATATTTTTATTGATTTCAGAGAGGAAGGAAGAGGGGAGAGAAAGATAGAAACATCAATGATGAGAGAGAATCATTGATCAGCTGCCTCCTGCATGCTCCCACTGGGGATCGAGCCTGCAACCTGGCCATGTGCCCTTGACCGGAATCAAACCCAGGACCCCTCAGTCCGCAGGTCGACGCTCTATCCACTGAGCCAAACCGGCCAGGGCTGGAATATATTTTGCAATAACGTTTCTCACCTAATAAAACACCACAAACACATCAACTTTTCATTGTAATAGGATTTGGTCAATTTGACTCTTTTAGGAATGATCCCCTTGTGTATAACAAACAGGAGATAATCCCAAAGCAACAAGAAGGAAAAAAGTCCCCTTGCACACTTTGATTAACTTTCAGATTATTCATATTATCTTCTAGTACAGTGGTTCTCAACCTTCCTAACGCCGAGACCCTTTAATACAGTTCCTCATGTTGTGGTGACCCCCAATTTCATTGTTACAAATTGAACATAATTAAAGCATAGTGATTAATCACAAAAACAATATGTAAATTATATATGTGTTTTCCGATGGTCTTAGGCGACCCCTGTGAAAGGGTCATTTGACCCCCAAAGGGGTCGCGACCCACAGGTTGAGAACCGCTGTTCTAGTAGCACAAACTAATCAGAAATTGATTATTTCAGATTTTGTTGCTTCCATTGATCTCTTTTTTTCTATTTTGATTTTTGTTTCTTACACATCTGTTCTTTATATGTACACAAATGTACATGTTACATTACGTACACAAATGTACACATACATGTGCTTTTACAGGAAAGTCACATGGGTAATTATGATCTTTTCTTTCATTCTCTGTGGTGGGTCACACCCCATTCTCCTCTCCGCTCCCCCAAAGTGAACCACACTAACTTTCTTACGGATCCCTTTTCATATTTTTCTGAGATATACATAATATATTCACAAACATAAGGTTTAGTTTTTGTTCTCTACATTGTGTCATTGTGTAGCTTGCTTTTTTAAAAAAAGAACACCCTCAACCGAGGGTATTTTTTCCATTGATTTCTAGAGAGAGTGGGAGGGAGGAAGGAAGGGAGAGAGAGAGAGAAACATTGTATGAGAGAGACTCATGAATTGGTTGCCGCCCACATGTGCCCCTGCCTGGGCCAGGAACCTGCAGGGAGGTACATGCCCTTGACCTGGGGTGGAACCGGAGAGCCTCTGGTCTGCAGGCCAACGCTCTAACCACTGTGCGCCCGGCCAGGGCAAGTGTAGCTTGCTTTCATCACTCAGCAGTACTTGTGGAATGCCTCCAAGCCATCTGCCATCGCCCAAACAATCCACTGGCCGCAGGTGCTCCCGGATGAGGAGCACCGCTGAGCCAGGCACTTGCATGCTGTGGGCTGGCTGCTCTGGGCGCTCCGGTCTCAACGAGCAGCAGGCCCTGAGGACCAGATGCACCTGTGGAAGTGACGCCCGGGAGGGCAATGTGGGGTTGAAGGCGCTCATCTCCGGCCCGAGGATGATGAAAGCCACAGGTCCCGGCCTCAGCGGCTGAGCCTGGACCAAGGGTCAGGGTTCGATTCCGGTCAGGGCACAGGCCAGTTCGGCCAGTGCAGGCACGCAGGAGGCAGCCAATCCATGATTCTCTCATCATGGATGTTTCTCTCTCTCTCCCTCTCCCTTCCTCTCTGACATCAATACAAATATATTTAAAAAAGAAAGAAAAGCCGGAGGAGAAACCAAGATGGCAGAATAGGTAAACACTGGAAATTGCTGCCTCGCACAACAACTTCAAAAATACAACTAAAAGACAAAATGGACATCATCCAGAACCACAGGAAGGCTGGCTGAGTGGAAATTCTACAACTAGAAGGAAAGAGAAAAGCACACTGAGACTCAGAGGAG
>NW_005355462.1:148972-149288 GCF_000412655.1 Myotis brandtii
AAAAAAAGAAAGAAAAAAATGAAAATAAAAATTAAAAAAAAGAAAGAAAGAAAAGCCGGAGGGTCTGCCGGCCAGGTGCGTGTCGGGGGGCACCCACCTTCCACCTTCAGCTCCAGCGCCGCCTCCTCCTGCTGCCCGTGGTAAATGAAAATAAAAATTAAAAAAAAGAAAGAAAGAAAAGCCGGAGGGTCTGCCGGCCAGGTGCGTGTCGGGGGGCACCCACCTTCCACCTTCAGCTCCAGCGCCGCCTCCTCCTGCTGCCCGTGGTCTCTGAAGAAGCAGGTGAAGCCGCCCTCGTCGGAGAAGCGCACGCGGT
>NW_005355462.1:149680-152755 GCF_000412655.1 Myotis brandtii
GCAGGAGGCCCTGCCCGCCCTCCCCGCTGCTGCGCTGCCCGCAGCCCCCACAGACCTGGCACCGCAGGTGCTGCTTCCTGTCTCCTCGGATCCCAAGGGGAGGGGAAGGGGGCGCGGGCGCCTGGCCTGTTTTCACAGGAAGCGCGTCTCCCCGTTGGAATCGGAGCCGCTGGGAGGTGGGAGCCCCGTTCACTGCAAGGTTCCCGGGAGGACAAGGAGTGGGGTCTCCTGTTTCTTTTCTTTCTCCCCAGGACGTGAGCACAGGGCACCTCGACAGAAACTCACCAGCTCCTGGCCGTGGGAACAGAGCGCTCAAACCTGATATGATGCTACACCCACCCCGCACCGACCCCGCGATGCTACACCCACCCCGCACTGACTGACGGCGGTGTTTGGGGATCGGGACTACGAAGCTGTCGTGGACCTCGTCTCACGGACCCTGACAGCCACTCCAAGAGGCTGTTACTATCACGTCCCTATTCGTTGGGTGAGAAACCAAAGCTAAGCAGCTGGTGAGCGTGAGCACCAGGAGAGTCGGGGGTGAAGGTCACGGCAAGGAGGCGGGGCTCTATTCTGAAAACTGTAGGAAGCACAGACGTTTTCTGAGGAGGGGACCAATGTCGGACATCTGTGTTTCAGAAAGATAATAGTTACTGCGTAGTAACTTGAGGATGAGTGAAAGGAGGCGAGCCTAGGAAACCAGCCTTTCTCTCCGGCAGGAATCAAGATCAGCCTTACCTGCGTGGCTAGAAGGCGACTGGAGGAGCAGCAGGAAGAAGGGGAGGCGGCTGGGCAGAGAGGAGCTCCAGAAACTTGCCATCTTCACTCTCAGGGGACACAGAGCCCCAGCGGGACGGCCCAGCAGAGGCCCTGGCCTGCAGGCAGGCAGCACGCGGCCTGTCCCACCACTGAAGACGCCTGGGACAGAAGGAGGGCAGCGCTCCCGCCTCCCCTCCTCCTGCAGCTGTGCCCCACGTCATCCTTGCCAGGCGCTCACACAAAGGGCCACAGACCCAGGCGATGACAGGGTTGGCCTGCCCACCCCCTGAGCTACAGAGAGGAGGCTGCCTGGCACCAGCCTCCCTCCCAGTGACCCAGCCTTTGAAGAGGCTCCTAGGATCTGACCAGCTGGGTTCGGACCGCTCACTCCCTGGACCTCAGGGAGCGGCTTACCATGTCTCTCCTACCCCCTGTCCTCCCAGTATTAGCCAAGGGAGCGGGATCATTGTTGGCCTTTTAAAAAGGAAGGAACCTTGAGCCTTCGTTCCCTCGTTCTGATGCCTCATGACTGTAACTGCCGCCGTCTTCCTCCTGGCTAACTTCCTTTCCTCCTCTGCAAACCCAGGTCCAGGCCTTGTGTCCCACGTAGAGCAGGCCCCTCGGCTTAGTTAGCTTCCTGCCCCCGAAGGACAGTCAGGAAGGTCGGGACAGCGGTGGCCTTGCAGGGAGGGGACTTCCTCTACCCCACGGTTCTTCCCACTGGCCTGATGGTCACATAGACATGAAAAGACAGCAAGAGAACATGACCAACTTAATTACATATGTGTGCACGGGAACCCCGACACAGGAGAGTCAGAGGCCCCCAGGCCGGAGGGGCTCAGGACAGAAAAGTAAAATGAGATGCTGCTGACATTCCAAGCTCGGGCTAGGGCTAGGGAGACCATGGGGCGTCAAGGGTTGTGGCAGGGGTCAGTAACTAGAAGCTTGCCCTGCCCTATAGGAAGGTGAAAGGGTTATCTTTGATAATCTGTTAGCATAGACATGGCCCCTAATTTAAAATCTTCTAGGCAGTTAATGAGGACAGAAGTTTCACGAGACCACAGGATCTTGGTTGCCTTTAGGTCAAAACAATCCACACACCACTTGGGGTGCCTCCTTCTGATCCCATGCAAGTTGAACATCAGGAGTTGATAGCCACCTATGCTCAGAGAGGCAAGTATGGGAGGTTAGCAAGGTTAGTAGGTGTCAGCATAGCCAAAGCCAGAACAGACACGTCCCACAGCCTGGCTCCCTCACGTGTCCCACACCCTGGCTCCCTCACGTGTCCCACACCCTGGCTCCCTCACGTGTCCCACACCCTGGCTCCCTCATGTCCCACAGCCTGGCTCCCTCATGTCCCATAGCCTGTCCCCCTCACGTGTCCCACAGCCTGGCCCCCTCACGTGTCCCACAGCCTGGCCCCCTCATGTCCCACAGCCTGGCCCCCTCAGGTGTCCCACACCCTGGCTCCCTCATGTCCCACAGCCTGGCCCCTCACGTGTCCCACAGCCTGGCCCCCTCACGTGTCCCATAGCCTGGCCCCCTCACGTGTCCCACAGCCTGGCTCCCTCTCTGAGTCCTCAGTGTCACAGGGAAAGAGATGTGGGATGGGAGTGTTTCCCTTACCCCCTGAGATCAGCCAAGATGAGCGTCAGCATATCGGCGACACCCTGCGACCACAGGGCTGTGCACACAAGTTAACATGTGCCCCTGGTGAAGCTGCGAGCACCCAGTAAATGGTCGCTTGCGCAGGTGGCTGCCCAGGATCAGTGGTGCATAAGTGCTCCCGATGCCGTGTGAAATGTATCGCACACAAATGAGAGAGCTCCGTTGTACTCTTAAAAATCAGTCCTTTTTAATTTCTTTGCACATTTGCTTCTGTTTCAAAATCTGAAGGTATAGAATAATATACTTTGAAACATTTCCCTCCCAGCCATGTGGAGCAATTTCGGTTTCCTCTGAACCCTGCACGTGTGTGCACTGGAGAGGCGACAGGAGGCTGTCCTGGGGTGAGGACTGGGACTGCACACCACCCCTCCTTTTCTGTAAAAACATGGTAACAACATGCATGTTGGATATCTTCACGTATCAGTGTCTAGAGAACATACTTTATACAGCTACACAATCTTTTATTGCATGAATGTATCATACTTATTTAACTAGTTTTTCAAGATATTGAGGTTGTTTAAATTTTTAGAGGTTTTTTTTTGTGTGCGTGTGTTTTTAATTAAATCTTTATTGTTCAGATTATTACAGTTGTTCCTCTTTTTTCCCCCCATAGCTCCCATCCACCTGGTTCCCACCCCACCCTCTGCC
>NW_005355462.1:155026-157576 GCF_000412655.1 Myotis brandtii
TGTGTCTTTTTTAAAATATATTTTATTGATTTTTTACAGCGAGGAAGGGAGAGGGATAGAGAGTTAGAAACATTGATGAGAGAGGAACATCGATCAGCTGCCTCCTGCACACCCCCCCACTGGGGATATGCCCACAACCAAGGTACATGCCCCTGACTGGAATCGAACCCAGGACCCTTCGGTTCACAGGCTGATGCTCTATCCACTGAGCCAAACCAGTCAGGGCTAGGTTGTTTAAATTTTTAAGTATCAATTTATTAGGTTGAAATACAAATGTATTCAATTAATTTATATTAATAAATACTTAACAGCAGATGCCATGTATCAAGCTCTACATTAGGCCTTGATTATAAAACCTGCAGCAAGACAGACCAAGCCCCTGCCTTGATGAAGTTAACTCCAGTCTCACCCGTCTGTGCACCGAGGGCACAAGGGGGGGTGTCAGGACACCCTTTCCCACCTTTCTGCCTCTCGTGGAACTTGGCAACCAGTATTGGGCTCCTGGTGGCTGCCTAACCCGAGGACCCAGCACAAAACGAAACGCTGCACCAAGCGCAGGAAACAGCCCTCCTCCCCTCGGCAGCGCCACTGGCGGCGTGTCAGGGCGACTTTGTTTGCTGTTGCTATTCATGTTGCACTTCTGTAGGCACAGCCATACTTAGGGGTGCACGCTTGTCCACAGGGCAAGACAAGTGCGCATGCCTGACTGCTCCCATCCCCAAGAGGCCCACGTCCCTGCTGAGAGGCACCAGCAGAGAAGGTGGCATTGCTTCCCTTGGAAAGGGCGGGCAGTGGGGGGGGGGGCAGCCTGGAGCCAGTCCAGGGGGCCTCAGAGGTGTGGGAGGCAAGACCACTCCCGCCCTGGCTCCAGGCCCCGCACCTGTGCTGCTATGCCACTGGACTTCACTTACAAAGCACTCATGGGAAAATAACGTTACTAAGAATTTCAAGGCTGTGACAAAGGTGATTGAGGACCCCAATACCGGTCTCCTTCTAAGCGTGGGCCCTGTGTGCCGCCTGGTGCGCCCGCCTGGTGCGCCGGCGAAGCTCACCCCGCCTCTACGCGGGAGGACAGGTCACGAAGAGCATGCGCGCCTGTGGTTTTAACAAGTTCTGATAGATCGCCCTGCACACTGTTGGGCACTTTGTGCAAAGACAGGCTCTAGGGAGCCAGGCTTTCTAGCCCCAGAGCGGGCACTGGTACGGAGGCGCTCACCCCGCTGGGGCGCTGGGCCGCAGCTCCTCTCTGAAGGGAGGGGCCGGCGCATTGGGCGAGAGTCTCCTGAGGGAGTGCGTGGAGGCTCCCTGTGCAGTGGCCACTCAGAGATGCTGTCATCTCCTCCGCGCAGGGCTGTCTCCTGGGACTCCCTCTAGTGACACATTCACGAGGAGTTGGACATTATCTTTTCCACCTTGTGGCCCTGTTTTCACAGCAACTGTGTGTTTAAATGTGTCTGCATATCCCATGAAGATGCAGTGACTGACAGACTGAAAGATGTTCTAGTTTATATCCACGTGGCCAATGTGGCATCGATGGGCTGGGCTGTGCACTCGTAGGCAGAGCCAGGAGAGCCAGGTGGCTCTTCAGGCCTCTGTCCTCATGTCAGTGACAGTGCAGACACCGAGGAACACGGACGCATCAGCCAATGACGCCTGCCAGAGGGTGAAGTTTTCCTGTCATTTTGTACCTTCCTTGTTACTATCCTAAAATTTACCGATATTTTCATCTTTCATAAAGAAAAGCGCTCAGGGAACCAAGATGGCGGCGTAAGGTACAGACCTGTGCATGCTGCCTCCCACAACAACATTGAGACTACCAACTATAAGACAAAACAGCTATCATTCAGAACCATGGGAAAGCTGGCCCAGTGGAAGCTCTACAACTGGAAGGAAAGAAAGAAGAGCATTGAGACTGAGTAGGATGTGCAGAGGCGCCAAGAACAGAGGTACGGAGTTGCGCGCCAGGTGGGCTGCAACTGGATGCGTGGTTTTTTTCAATCAGAAGGGGCTACAAACTCTCGAATCCACTGAACTTGTTTGGGGTGGGATTCTGAGGTCCCAGACCCCTACGGGGAGAGGCAGGACGGCCTTGCAACGGGCCAGAGAGCGAGGGTGACTGTCTTGTGGAGCTGCTTGCTGGCACTCGGAGACGCGGAGACGCCATTGCCCCTTGCTCCGCCCTGGTGATTCCTGGAGGCCCTGCCCTACTCAATTTACATCCCTGCCCAAGCTGTGCCAGTGGCACAAAAGGAACCACCTGTGCTTTTACAGCATAACCCAACAAACTGCAGATTTCAACTCCTCGAATGCATAAGGGACACACTCAAGAAGCAGAATCAGGTTCGGAGGAAGCCGGAGCCAGACCCGGCTGGGCCGGCGACATGGAACCGCTGTACCAGCAAACGCACAAGCAGGTCCACCAGATCCAGTCTCACAGGGGACGCTGGGAGACGGCAGACAAGCAGTCTGTGCACTGAGTAGAAAATGAAATCCAAGCAAGCATACCAGATATTCAGCCACCAAGAACGCCTGGAGATTTTGTCCAGCAAG
>NW_005355462.1:157971-184259 GCF_000412655.1 Myotis brandtii
TGTAATACTCTTTGTAATACTTTAAGAAATAAAACAAAATTAAATTTAAAAAAAAAGAAAAGAAAAGAAAAGAAAAGCGCTCAGGGTCTTGAGGAGAGGCGAGGCCCCGGGACCACAGCCTGGACTGAGGCTGATGTAAATCCGAAGGCCTCCCTCTCGCAATGCCCACCTCACCGAAAAGATCAGCCTCCTTCGGCAGGCGTGTAACCACAAGCGGCTTCGGAAAGGAGCCAACGAGGCCGCCAAAACCCTCAGAGGCACCTCCGTGTTCCTTGTGATGGCTGCCTACACAGAGCCCCGGACCCTGCCCCTCCCGCTGCTGCGTGAAGGCAAGAATGTGCTCTACGTGTTGGTGCGCTCCAAGCAGGCGCTGGGGCGGCCTGTGGGGTCCCCAGGCCTGTCCTCACCTGCTCTGTCACCATCAAAGAAGGCTTCCCACTGAGCAGCAGATCCAGCCCAGCCAGCAGCCCACTGAAAGGCTCTGGTCTAAACCGGTGGCCTCTGCCATGCTCCCCCGCCCCTGGGTGTGCATCAGATGGTCTGTGTCAGCATGTAGGGCTCCAGCTGCCTTCTATTGTAGTAGTACATCTGGTTTTTATATTAAACAAAAGCACTCAGCTTGTTGTGAATGGGGCACTTAGGCGTTTTTCTTTTTCTCTTCTTCTCGAAACAGGAATGAACTGCTCAGATTTGGACGAAATGCTGGTGGTGGGGAGAGCAGTTAGTGCAGCCTCAGAGGCCAAGGTCAGCTCAACACAAGACGTCTTCCTCCATCGGGGCTGCCCACTTGGCTTTGGAAGCAGCTCAGTGCTGGACGTGGTTCCCCCTCACTAGGATGTTGCAAGAATACAGTCTCCTTCCCCGTCTTCCCCCGCTCTCCCCACCCCTGTCCATGGCCCTGGCACCTTCACTTCTCGCCAACATCCCCACAGGATCTTTTTGTTGTTAATCCTCACATGAGGAGATTTTTTCCATTGCTTGTGGGAGGGAGGGATGGAGGGATGGAGGGAGAGAGATGACAGGGGGCAGGGGAGGGGAGCAAACGCGTAACCCAGGTACGTGCCCTTGACTGGAAATCAAACCTGAGACCCTTTGGTGGGTCTGATGCTCTAACCACTGAGGGCACCCCAGCCCCCCTCCTGCCAGGGCCAGGAGGCGCTCCTGGTCTGCCCGCAGCCGCTGGCTGTCCTCTGCTTCCCCACTTAGAATTGGTTACCAAGAGCCTTTCTAGGTGGAGAAAAAGGCCGAGGCAACAAGTACGCAAAAGCGGGCACCCCGATTGCTGATCCCACAGACAAATCCTTTCTTGCCATGCTCACTTCACACTCTGCACACTCACTGCTCACTGCTGTGCTCACTGCACACTCTGTACACTCACTGCTGTGCTCACTGCACACTCTGTACACTCACTGCTGTGTTCACTGCACACTCTGTACACTCACTGCTGTGCTCACTGCACACTCTGTACACTCACTGCTGTGCTCACTGCACACTCTGTACACTCACTGCTGTGCTCACTGCACACTCTGTACACTCACTGCTGTGCTCACTGCACACTCTGTACACTCACTGCTGTGCTCACTGCACACTCTGTACACTCACTGCTGTGCTCACTGCACACTCTGTACACTCACTGCTGTGCTCACTGCACACTCTGTACACTCACTGCTGTGCTCACTGCACACTCTGTACACTCACTGCTGTGCTCACTGCACACTCTGTACACTCACTGCTGTGCTCACTGCACACTCTGTACACTCACTGCTGTGCTCACTGCACACTCTGTACACTCACTGCTGTGCTCACTGCACACTCTGTACACTCACTGCTGTGCTCACTGCACACTCTGTACACTCACTGCTGTGCTCACTGCACACTCTGTACACTCACTGCTGTGCTCACTGCACACTCTGTACACTCACTGCTGTGCTCACTGCACACTCTGTACACTCACTGCTGTGCTCACTGCACACTCTGTACACTCACTGCTGTGCTCACTGCACACTCTGTACACTCACTGCTGTGCTCACTGCACACTCTGTACACTCACTGCTGTGCTCACTGCACACTCTGTACACTCACTGCTGTGCTCACTGCACACTCTGTACACTCACTGCTGTGCTCACTGCACACTCTGTACACTCACTGCTGTGCTCACTGCACACTCTGTACACTCACTGCTGTGCTCACTGCACACTCTGTACACTCACTGCTGTGCTCACTGCACACTCTGTACACTCACTGCTGTGCTCACTGCACACTCTGTACACTCACTGCTGTGTTCACTGCACACTCTGTACACTCACTGCCGTGCTCACTGCACACTCTGCACACTCTGTACACTCACTGCTGTGTTCACTGCACACTCACTGCTCAATGCTGTGTTCACTGCACACTCTGTACACTCACTGCTCACTGCTGTGTTCACTGCACACTCACTGCTCAATGCTGTGTTCATTGCACTCAATGCACACTCTGCCGTGTTCACTGCCGAACTCACTGCTGTGCTCACTGCTGTGTGCACTGCACACTCAGTGCACACTCACTGCTGCGCTCACTGTCGTGTTCATTGCACACTCAGTACACACTCTCTGCCGTGTTCATTGCACACTCAGTGCACACTCTCAGCCGTATTCATTGCACACTCACTGCCATGTTCACTGCACATGGGGGTCATTAGATAAGGGCTGTGCCTGCATTCAGCAACCCCACCTCCTTTTCCTCCAGGGCACACCGCTGGACTACAATTCCCAGCCTCCCCATCAGCTAGGCAGGGACACAAGACTGAGTTCTGGCCAATGGAATGTGGACAGGAGTGATGAGCACATTCCCAGGCCTGCCTTTCTGTCAGCTTCCTGGCCTGCCCAGCTGGGAATGATAGTGGACCCAGAGATGGAAGGTTCCTGAATCCCTGCAACACTGCTTAGGACTGAGCCACTCAACCAGAAAAACCCTCTTGGGAGGGGAATAAACTAGAAACGTTTATTGCGATGCATCACTGAGATGCTGGGGTTGTTGGTCACAGCTGTCGGCCACAGCTGTCGGCCAACCTAACACATCGCCATTTCTATTATTACTGAACATTTTTACTTATTTAATTTTTATCCCTTGACACTTTGGGCTTGGTTGGCACAGATGAATTGTACCTTTCGAGGGTGTGTTGTTTGTGATGGCATTTCAAGCCCCTCTTTAAGCTCTGTGTCTTTTGTGGCCCTCACGCCAGCCCTGGGTCCCCCATCCACAGAGCCCAGTTCCTCCTGCAGATGCCCATGGAATGCGACTTTGTGTCCACTGTTTCCTGCTTCAGCGCATTCCTCTCCCACCTGTTTTTCTCCTCTCCTCTCCTTTCTATGAATTCCTTTGTTTATTCATTCACTCATTGTTTTAGCAAATATTTATTGAGCTCCTTACTCCGTGCTAGGCATTATGTGAGACTCGGGGATATAGCAGGAGACATGCAAACACCACCCCCGGTCCTGAGTCTAATGGGAAGTAAGATAGTCAAACTGCCTATAACATCTGCCTTACGCCATGCCATCCTGGTCCTGGTGCTGACCGAGGGGTCGGGGTAAGAAGACTTGTGCTATGGCGATTTGGAGGTGGGCACCAATAGAGAAAGGATATCTTTTCCACACTCAGTGCACACTCCCTGCTGCACTCACTGCCGCGCTCACTGCTGTGTTCACTGCACACTCTAAACTAGAAACGTTTATTGCGATGCATCACTGAGATGCTGGGGTTGTTGGTCACAGCTGTCGGCCACAGCTGTCGGCCAACCTAACACATCGCCATTTCTATTATTACTGAACATTTTTACTTATTTAATTTTTATCCCTTGACACTTTGGGCTTGGTTGGCACAGATGAATTGTACCTTTCGAGGGTGTGTTGTTTGTGATGGCATTTCAAACCACTCTTTAAGCTCTGTGTCTTTTGTGGCCCTCACGCCAGCCCTGGGTCCCCCATCCACAGAGCCCAGTTCCTCCTGCAGATGCCCATGGAATGCGACTTTGTGTCCACTGTTTCCTGCTTCAGCGCATTCCTCTCCCACCTGTTTTTCTCCTCTCCTCTCCTTTCTATGGATTCCTTTGTTCATTCATTCACTCATTGTTTTAGCAAATATTTATTGAGCTCCTTACTCCGTGCTAGGCATTATGTGAGACTCGGGGATATAGCAGGAGACATGCAAACACCACCCCCGGTCCTGAGTCTAATGGGAAGTAAGATAGTCAAACTGCCTATAACATCTGCCTTACGCCATGCCATCCTGGTCCTGGTGCTGACCGAGGGGTCGGGGTAAGAAGACTTGTGCTATGGCGATTTGGAGGTGGGCACCAATAGAGAAAGGATATCTTTTCCACACTCAGTGCACACTCCCTGCTGCACTCACTGCCGCGCTCACTGCTGTGTTCACTGCACACTCACTGTTGTGCTAGCTGCACACTTTCTGCCATGTTCACCGCACACTCAGTGCACGCTCACTGCATGCTCATGCCCTGGTTACTTCTTTCCTCCGCTGTTTGCCAGAACTGTCACTGGGAGAAGGAGGCCCAGGCACTATTCTGCCCTGGTGCAGTCCCGGGCGGCACTGCTGGGGGCCGGTAACTAAGTAACTGCTCAGACCGCAGGAAAACGCGGTGGTGGCCATTTTGGAACCGGCAGCTGTCTTTTGACACATCATTTGGGAGCCTGGCAATTAAAGTCTGCCTTCCTTCCTTCCTTCCTTCCTTCCTTCCTTCCTTCCTTCCTCCCTCCCACACATATAGCTCATCCAAATCCCATTTGTGCCCTGGCACACAATTGTCCAGACCTGACCTTCTCACTTCGACTACAGCCTGCTAGGAGCTTCTCTCAGCCCCTCTCTCTCCTTCTCTCCCTCCCTTTCCCTTCCTTCCTTCCTTCCTTCCTTCCTTCCTCCCTTCCTTCCTTCTCTTTCCCTAGCAGAGAACTCTGCATGGAGGGATAATGATGAGTCCAGAATTCCTGGGGCTCTTTCAGGACTCTTAATATCCCTATTCCAAAATATGGAGGACCCTGCATCTTCACATATAAAGGAAGCTCAGATGCAAATTTCAGCTGCACAACTGCCTGCTGCCCACAGCCTCCGGCTTACTGTCCTGGGGAGACCTGTGACCTTGGGCAGACAGCTTCAGCTTCTCCAACTGTAAACTGGGAGTTATACCACCCACATCATGGGGTTGACAGAGTGTTACATGAAACAAGGTACATAAAATGCTTAGGCCTGTTTCTGGCTTTCTCTCAAAATCCATAATAATACCTACTGTGCAGGGCCTGTGCATAGGAGGTCAGGCCCTGAGGGCAGGACTTTGTGCTGCTCTCCCAGTATCCTCCTCGGTGTGCAAAAGCAAGGGCTACATGATAGTATCACTTTGTTAAAAGAATGAGGGACAGAGTGGTACCCCATCTTTAGACCCCCAGCCTTTATAGAGCCCTCTCTTTCAGGCTCTTGTGTCCCCTATAAAGCACTTTCTTGCATTTTAGTCTCCCTAGGTAATATTTACACTTTCACTTGATCAACCAAATGTACTTCTTTGTTTATTTTTATTGATTTTAGAGAGGAAACCTCGATGAGAGAGAGATGTCCATCCATTGCCTCCTGTATGGGTCCCAACCTGGGATCCAACCCACCGCCCCTTGGTGCACAGGAGGATGCTCCAACCAGCCTGGCTCAACCACGTTAACACAGGGTGAGAAGTTTGGACTTCTGTGTTAAGGACTTTTGTCCTGATGGGGACCTTCGGGTGCCTGCTGGCCTGGAGGGGCTGCTTGAGGAGTGGGGACGACCTATGATAAATAGTGTTGATCGCTGCTCTGGTTGTGTTTCAGGGCCATTGGTGGATTACCTGCAGCCAGAGTCTTCTCTCCTGTCCCCTCACCTTTCACTTCTCTCTTTTTTTTTATTAAATCTTTATTGTTCAGATTACATTTGTTCCTCTTTTTTTCCCCCCCATAACTCCCCTCCTCCCAGTTCCCGCCCCACCCTCTGCCCTCACTCCCCACCCACTGTCCTCATCCATAGGTGCACGATTTTTGTCCAGTCTCTTCCCGCATCTCCCATTTCCCTTTCCCCCCCAAGAATAGTCAGTCCATTCCCTTTCTATGTCCCTGATTCATTATAATCACCAGTTCATTCTGTACATCAGATTATTTATTCACTTGGTTCTTAGATTCACTTGTTGATAGATGCATGTTTGTTGTTCACAATTTGTATCTTTACCTTTTTCTTCTTCCTCTTCTTAAAGGATACCTTTCAGCATTTCGTATAATACTGGTTTAGTGGTGATGAACTCCTTTAGCTTTTCCTTATCTGTGAAGCTCTTTATCTGACCTTCAATTCTGAATGATAGCTTTGCTGGATAAAGTAATCTTGGTTGTAGGTTCTTGGTATTCATCACTTTGAATATTTCTTGCCATTCCCTTCTGGCCTGCAAAGTTTCTGTTGAGAAATCAGCTGACAGTCGTATGGGTATTCCCTTGTAGGTAATTGAGTCTCTTTCTCTTGCTGCTTTTAAGATTCTCTCTTTGTCTTTTGCTCTTGGCATTTTAATTATGATGTGTCTTGGTGTGGTCCTCTTTGGATTCCTTTTGTTTGGGGTTCTCTGCGCTTCTTGGACCTGTAAGTCCATTTCTTTCACCAGGTGGGGGAAGTTTTCTGCCATTATTTCTTCAAATAGGTTTTCAATATCTTGCTGTCTCTCATCTTCTGGCACCCCAATTATTCTGATGTTTGTACGCTTGAAGCTGTCCCAGAGGCTCCTTACACTATCTTCGTATTTTCGGATTCTTTTTTCATTTTGCTTTTCCGGTTGGGTGTTTTTTGCTTCTTCGCATTTCAAATCTTTGGCTTGATTCTTGCGCTCCTCTGGTCTGCTATTGGGTGTAATATTCTTTATTTCCGACCGTGTATGCTTAATTTCTAGTTGTTTCTTTATCATAGCATCGAGGGTCTCATTAGTTTTCGTGAGGCTCTCCAGAAGTTTATTGCAAGCCCTCAAAATTGCGTTTTTTAGCTCTATATCCTCCATTTCTGTCATGTTTTTTTGTCTCCGCATTTTTTATGCTTTCTTGGTGCACCCCCTAGTGGTCTTTGTGCGCAGTCTTGTTCTAGTTGAGCCTTGATTGTTGTAGTTAATACTAGAGGGATTTGACCACCAGGCCGACTGGCTGTGTGAATCAGCTGTGTCTGCTGCAGTGGGAAAACTTCTGTCCTCTGGGGGGGCGCTAATCTAGCCTTTGCCTGCGGCGATCCGGCAAATGGCTCTGCGCAGGGCTTGGGCGGGGCGGGCTCAACAGGGCGGGCGGAGGGAGCCGTTATGGTGCCCTCAGTCCTGTTCCCAGAGGCTCTGCTTCTCAGAACCCCCGGAACCGCTGCAAACCTCGGAGGGAAAGCTGCCTTCCAACTGATGCCAGACACTCCCGCTTCTCCCGTTTGGGTCCGAGTCCCCAGCGATTCGCCCGTATCTGGAGCTCAGAGTCTGAGACTCCCCCCTGACCGAAAACGACAACCGCGCTCTCAGCCACCAGCCCGCTTTGCGCGCGCACCTCCGCACCTGAGTATTTTCCACACTGCGCCTCCTCTGAGCCTCGGTGTGCTGTTATTTTTCCTTCTAGTTGAAGAGTCTCTCCTCAGCCAGCCTTCCTGTGGTTCTGGGTGATGTCCGTTCCGTCTTTTAGTTGTATTTTTGAAGTGGTTGTTTGCGGCAGCAGTCTCTGGTGTTTACCTATGCTGCCATCTTGCTAAAATCTTCACTTCTCTTAATGTTATTCCCACGGCCACTTCCGAGCTTCCACGATGCTCACAACACAGGCCCCAGCCCTTCTCTCTGTGTCGTGCCAGCCTCCCTCTTACCCAGCGAAATTTTGCCCCAGTGGCAGTTCACCTTCATGGACATGCCAAGGAACATTGGTGCTCCTGACCCACAGCACCCTGCCCAGCTGCCCAAGGACCCTCAGGTGTCAGATGAGGAAACCGAGGTCCAGATTTTAGAATAATGAGCCCAGCCTCGCCGGTGTGGCTGTCACGGAGCATCAGAAGGTCATGGGGTGGTTGCGGTCTTGATCCCTAGTAGGTGGTGTGCAGGAGGCAGCCGCTTAGACTAGGATGCAATGCTTCTCTCTCATCATTAGTATTTCTCTCTATCCGTCCCTCTTCCTTCATCTCTGAAATAAATGAAAAGTATTTTTAAAAAGTAAACATAAAATGAGTGAATGAATGAATAAAATGAAATAATGAGCCAAATCAAGTTGAATCAAACTCAGTTTTTCTTGTTGAATATATTCTTTGACCAGAGTGTTTGGTTCCCATTTGCCCTTGGTTGTCAGCAGCATTATGAATGGTTGGTGTGGCCACGTCACCATATCCTATATAATAATAAAGGGTAATATGTAAATTGACTGACGGGTGGAATGACTGGTCTCAGGAGCTGCCCCCTGGTGGTCAGTGTGCTCCAACAGGGGGAGCTCTGCTCAGCCAGAAGCCCTGAGCCGGGCTCAGGCGGCCTAAGCCATCAGTCAGACATCCCCCGAGGGGTCCTGGACTGCCAGAGGGCACAGGCTGGGCTGAGGGACCCCTCCCCAGTGCACGAATTTTGTGCACCCGGCCTCCAGTATGTATGTATAGTTTTGTTATCAGAGAGGTGCACGGGTGGTCTTTCTCTGTTGCTGCTGGGAGTGGAGCTCTTGGGGTGCTGCTGGAATGAGCACTTCCACAGGAGGGTGAGATGCGGTAGAAGCTTTATTTTCACCGAATTACATCTTCGGTTTCCAAGGTCCCATTTCCCTCAGTCCCGCCTGGCAGCTGAGCGGCTGGGGCTGCAGCAGAGCTCGGAGCCCGGCCAGCGCCCAGAGCTTCTGTCCACCTTGGCACTGGGCGGCATGGTCTTCGCTAGTTGAGCCCATCAGGCCCTGGCGTGGGCCCAAGAGTGCCCCTGCAGAGAGAGCCCCAAGGGTGCGAGAGCTGAGAGCCACCAGCAGCCCGCTCATTCGTGGGGGAGATTGACCGGCAGATCTTCCCGCCCTCCCAGTGGCCGCACCTGCTCTGGCCCATGGCCTGTTGCCTGGCCCATGGCCTATTGCCTGGCCCATGGCCTGTCCCCTGTCCCTTGGCCCATGGCCTGTCGTCTGGCCCGTGGCCTGTTCCCGGTGACTGACTTACAAGTACCTTCCTTGTCACCCGACTACGGGTGGGCCGGGGACTGCATCTATGCTCCCCGCCGGTCCCTTCCCCAGTGCCTGTGGGGACCATCCTGGGGGTCACCCTGCAGCCTCCTGGGAAGCTGCTCAGATGGCTGCCCTGCTGTCGGGGCTTCCCCCTCCGTCCGTTACTCACAACTACATCAAATGACAGCAGTATCGGTTCCATCCCAGAAAAATCGTGAGGAAGAAAAACTATTATATTAATACATCTGACTGTAAGCTTCTTAATATGCTTCTTGAAATGGTTACTTCGGTTACTGACTCACCAATACCAGCTCACGTAGTGGGTTAACGCGATTTCCTCAGAGAAAACCAGGATTTTGGGAGGAGCCAGTAAGCTATACCCCGACGGGACTGCGGAGCTGTGCACATTCAGGGTGAGGGCGGCGTGGGCACAGCGGCTTTGCGGCTACCCCTCCAGGGTGGCCCTGAGACATGGTAGTGATTTCAACCAGCCCAGCAGTTGTGCGCCTGCACGTTAAACGGGCTACACGCTATTGCATTCCAATCAGGGCTAGGAAACCACCGGCAGGCTTCCCAGACACGGGATTCCCTTTTAATGTCATGTACTGTTTGCTGTGTTTTCACAGGGAGCGTATGGCCTTTATAATAATGATGTCTTAAAAAGTTACAAAACAAACAAACCTGGAAAAGCTCCTCGGTCAGGAAAAGTGCTCAGTTTCTGAAGGGACCTAAGCTCGCCTTGTCATTAGTGCCATCTAGTGGTCAAACTAAGTCACTGTTCCGCCGCTGAGCACAAAGCAAGGGCCGGGATGACCAGGCTGGAGTCAGCAGGATGGTCAGAGCACGTGGTGGGGCATGCCACAGGCACTTGCCAAAGCTGCACAGAGTTCACACTTGCTGAGCTAGTAATTCATCGCTGAATTCATTCAGGCCGAGGTGGTGTGTACATACCAACACTGAATGCCAGTCAATGGAGGAAACACGAATTTTCATTCATGTGGAGTTCTTAACCTCTTCAAAGTGTTTTCTACCATTGTATTTGTTCATCACAATAGTAAGCGGCATAAGAAGATCAAATAGCTTTAGTTTCTTTTTCAGATGAAAAAGGCAAGGCCGGGGGGTGTGAACACCCCACGGTCAGCCAGATGAGCATTGTCTGGGCGAGACCTGGAACCCTGGACTGTAGTGACTGGCATTCCGTTCCTGCTGCAGCTGGGTGCGAGGGAATGCAAGCTTGATTTCACATTTAGCTATTTTATTAGAAACCATGACCTAGGGTTCTCTAAGGTTGCTCTACCATTTCTGTAGCTTGTGTTTTGTTTCCTAGCCCTTTTTATTATTTGCCCTACCATAACTCTGTTTGGAGAGCTGATTTTTAGCATCAGAGCTAAATTTATGTATCACTTCTTTTTTTCTTATTAATCAAACACATTTTAACTTCCTCCAGTCTCCTAGTCGCCACCATGTGTACATGTTGAATAATTCTACCCCAGAGTAAGGAAACTTGATATTTTTAAATGAGTGCTCATAACAAATATATGTATCTGTTTTTATATTTTAAACTAGAGGCCTGGTGCATGAAATTCGTGCATGGGGGTGTGTGTCCCTTAGCCCAGCCTGCACCCTCTCCAATCTGGGACCCCTAAAGAAATGTCTGACTGCCGGTGGGATCAGGCCTTAACAGGCAGTTGGACATCCCTCTCACAATCCAGGACTGCTGGCTCCCAACCACTTGCCTGCCTGCCAGCCTGATCACCCCTAACCACTCCCCTGCCAGCCCGATTGCCCCTAACTGCCCTCCCCTGCAGGCCTGGTTCCCCCCAACTGCCCTTCCCTGCCAGCCATCTTGTGGTGGCCATCTTGTGTCCACATGGGGGCACCATCTTGTGTGTTGTAGTGATGGTCAATTTGCATATCAACTCTTTATTAGATAGGACTAGAGGCCTGATGCACGGATTGTGCACCGGTGGGGTCCCTCGGCCTGGCCTGTGGGGATGGGCCAAAACCGGCTCTCTGAAGGGTCCCAGATTTTGAGAGGGTGCTGGCCAGGCTGAGGGACCCCCACCAGTGCACAATCAGGGCCAGGGAGGGACTGTGGGAGGGCTCCAGGGCATGTCCGGCCCGTCTCACCCAGTCCCCATTGGCCTAGCAGCAAGCTAACTTACCGGTCGGAGCATCTGCCCCTGGTGGTCAGTGCATGTCACAGTGACTGGTCGAATGGCTTTTATTAGATAGGAGAATAAGGCCAGAGCATGGGCTTATTTCCGGATTCCAGTTCTTAAATCACCTGACCAGGCCTAACGACTGTGAAGACCCGCACCACGTCTCGGTCATGAGTGTGACCCCCAGTGCCTGGCTTGTGCCTTACTACACACATACTTACTGACTGAATGAAAAAAGAAAACCTGTGGCCCACTGAGCTTTCTCTATACCCTGGTGATACTTCCAGTGGCAGTTGTAGAAGGTGAAATAAACCAACACTAGTATGTTTTATGAGCCCTTTATGACAATGTCAATACAAGGCAGAAAAACACGCTGAAATCTTTTGTTTTCTCTTTCTGAGCAGACTTCTTGATGATGTTCTTTTTTTCGGGCATGGGTCCCCATTTGCCTGTAGTTTGGTAATTTCTGGCAAAATAACAAATTCACACAGGATTTACCCAATTCTACTTCTAGGAAATCCTTCTTCAGATAAATCCCTACATGTGGGAAAGGACATATGTATAAAGTTATTCAATGTAGCATGGTTTGTAATTGCAAAAGATTATAAACATCTTAAGCTCTATCAAAGGGGGCTTATTGCTGAGAAACAACAGCCATCTCACAGCTGAGACAGTCCACATGACGACACCTATTGTTCATGTGTCCTCATGTGTCTGTGTCGCCTCCAAGCAAGAAAACATAATGTTCCACTGTCTTTTGCTCTTCTCCACCAAAACACACACGTGAAAAAGACTGCTTCTAAATAAACACAACAGCCTGTAGGTGTACCTCGCAATATAAAATTAAGATGTTCTTATAAATTATGCTTCATGAATTAAATTTGGTCTAAATTGATTCTATTCTAAATCCTTTTGAAATAAGGTGATTCTATGTCTAATTTATATTTATTGAGCTCACTCTAAGAAAGATATATCCACCCCCTCTGCCCCCCAAATAAAAGGAAGCCAACATCCTGAAAAAAATCCCAGCCTTCGTATTCACTGAGGTTGAAATAACTACAAGACAGAGTTTGGAGTGTGCGTGACCCAGAGGCAGTTACAGTCCAGAGGATGGCGGTGGCATGCAGCCTGTTCTAGCTGTGCCTCTATCCAGAGCCTTTTCTCCTCCTCCCTGACCAGGTCACCCACCCTCAATCCCTCCACGTAAGCTGCCAGTTTACTTTGTACGCATCCCTCCTGGGCTCCTGGAGTTGGAAGCCACATGACCTCAAACCGCCTTAGTAAAATGTGAGTGAGGAGCTAAAAGATTCAAGGGCACTTGCTTGGTACATTCCCCCTGCTATTTCCTTTCTTCTTTCTTTCCCCTCCTGCTATTTTATCTTTCCCCCACGATGGCTTCACTTGGGTTGGTGTAGGGAGGGGGACGCCCATCGGGGCACTGGCTTCAGGAGAGAAAGCACAGGAGGAAGATGAAGGAAGACACCTGTTCTGCCTGCTGCCTGTTACACAGCAACCAGGGACCATGGAGTCCCCAGTCCTTTCTTAAAGCCTGTCCATCTGGTCTGGGTCTCCTTTTTCCCCGCCCCCTCGCCCATCCTACTTATAATTATCCAGACAAAATGAAAGTCTGTTCCAGGCACAGTTGGAAATTCTCCACTCTTGTCTCAGTTTCATAACAGGATTGTGGGGCAAGACCATGGAGGCTGATGCTTGGAGGGGCATCGCTTTCTTAAGGGAGAATAGCGACCGCCTTCCTGGTGACATCTGCTGTGGGCTTGGCAGTGGTGCTTTCCCGTGGGGAGCACTGGTGCAGGCACTGGAGACGGTACCTGGAGTGTGGGCAGAGGCCTGGCGGGCGGCAAGGGGTGTGCAGAGGGCCTGCCAGGCCTAATGCTGGAGAGGAAGCTGAAGCTTCAACTTTGCAACCCTTACGGCTACTTAAAAAAAAAAAAAGCCAGAATTTATATTTCTATTTAAAAATGTTCAAGGGACTTTAATAAAAAGGCCCAAAGGCTCAAAAATCTCCAGTTTACTGAAGATCATCCTGAGGCGGCGTCTGTTGGCCCCTCCGTTGCTACAGCCACACTTGATCCTGGTTATTTATACACTCCGGTAATTTTTCTAGTTGAGCAGCGATGATTTTCTCACTACCACGGCCTCTCATAATGACGAAAAATGCAATACCAGAAGCAGTCATGGAACGTTTGCCAGGAGGAAAGGGCTCTGGGCACCCGGCACTGTGGATGGCGAAGTATCAGCACCTCAAACGAAGCCAGTGAGCGTAGATGCTGAACAAAGGGAACGTGTCCCTGGGGCTGCTCCATGCCAGGTGAGCCGACCCTAACAGGGATCTTACCATGTAGTGGCCACCCCTGTGGTTGCACCCGCAGCAGCAATGCTGACCCACAGAGCACTCTCCGTGGGTGCCTGGGAGGTGCTCCCCACAGCTGGCCACCAGGCTGAGCAGGGGCTCGGCATCAGAGAAACAAATGTTCTCACCTTGGCTTATTGTGTGGGAGACGTTGGCAAATTATTACATTCATTTGAGTTTCAGCTTCTCCATTTACAAAATGGAAATAAGAATCCTACATCAGAGAACGTAATGAGGCGAGGATGAGATGATAAGCAAATCACACCTCCCCGAACTGGGGACAGTGAAGCAAATGCTGTTACCACGACCCTGTGCTTCACAGGACAGAGGGTCACGTGTGTGGGGAGTGTGTCATGACTAGGGCCATGGAAGAGAGCGTCCCATTTCAGCAACACCCAGAAGGTCTTCAACAAACAACAGAGACCACCCAGAAGTGAATGGGCTCGGGAAGCCATGTGATAATTCTGTACAGCACAGTGACAACTCACCTTCCTGTCAGAGATGTTCCTGTTTATCTTTTTTTTCTCAAGGTACAAAAATTCCCTTTATTTATTTATTTATTTATTTATTTATTTATTTATTTTTAACTTTATTGTTGAGAGTATTACAGATGTCCTCTCCCCCCCACCATTGCCCTCCTCCAACAGAATCCTGCACCACCCCAGACCTTCACCACCCTATTTATTGTCTGGGTCCATAGGTAATGCATATCCTATATAATAAAAGCCTAATATGCAAATCAACCAAATGGTACAACGACCAGTTGCTATGACACGCACTGACCACCAGGGGGAAGACGTTCAACGCAGGAGCTGCCCCCGGGCCACAGGCCCCAGGCCAGCGCACCCCTCCCCCCACATCACCTTGCCGGTCGCCTCACAAAGGGAGGCGACCAGTGGTGGCAGCAGGGCAATCAGGGGTGGGGCCAGCCAAGGCGAGTGCCAGCGGGGGACCCCGATCGCCCTGCTAGTCAGCCCACAGATTAGCCCTGACCGCCAGCCAGGCCTAGGGACCCTACCCATGCACAAATTTCATGCACCGGGCCTCTAGTATGCATATAAGTTCTTTGCTTAATCTCTTTCCTTTCCCTCTACCCCCTTCCTTCTGAGATTTGTCAGTCTGTTTCATGTTTCCATGCCTCTGGTTTTATTTGTTTATTAGATTTCTTGTTTGTTTACATTGATTTTTTGTGAATGTCCCATGTCCTGTGTGGTTCAGGGTTCAGGCTCTGGAAGAGGGGCTGCACACAAATGAAAGAGACAAGACAAGAAATAATAATTTGGAAACTGGGGGGCCAGGTGAGAGCCCATCCCAAGAGGATGGACTCCACTTTTGCTCAGGCCTTGCCATAGTTTTATTTAGTTTGGGATACACCTATAGCCCTTAGGCAGGCAATTTCCAGTAACAGACAGACTATTTTATCAGTAAGGATTTATTTACATGACTATCTGGTGGGGAAGTTGCTTCAGCTACCATTGTCTGGACTAAACAGTGGGTGCACAGCTCTGACCTTTGCCAGGGCTCAAGGGTCACCAGCATTCTGGGCTCCTTGTCCACACCTCTCTGCTAGAGAAGACAATAGGCGGTTTCCCACAATCTTTAGATTCAATTGTTGATATGTATTTATTGCCATTTTAGATCTTGGTTGTAGATCCTTGCTTTTCATCACTTTGACTATTTCTTGCCAATCCCTTCTGGCCTGCAAAGTTTCTGTTGAGAAATCAGCTGACAGTCGTATGGGCGCTCCCTTATAGGTAACAGGGGGCTTTTCTCTTGCTACTTTTAAGATTCTCTCTTTGTCTTTAACCTTTTGGCATTTTAATTATGATGTGTCTTGGTGTAGGCCTCTTTGGGTTCCTCTTGTTTGGGACTCTCTGTGCTTCCTTGGACTTGCATGTCTATTTCTTTCACCAGGTAGGGGAAGTTTTCTGTCATTATTTTTTCAAGTAGGTTTTTAATTTATCTTCTTCCAG
The DNA here is from genome assembly GCF_000412655.1 of Myotis brandtii. Classification (NCBI taxonomy): domain Eukaryota; kingdom Metazoa; phylum Chordata; class Mammalia; order Chiroptera; family Vespertilionidae; genus Myotis; species Myotis brandtii. The sequence goes on from NW_005355462.1 coordinate 173,657, forward strand.
CACCACCACTATGCAAATGTTGGTACACTTGAGGTTGTCCCAGAGGCTCCTTATACTATCTTCATATTTTTGGATTCTTTTTTCTTCTTGCAGTTCTGATTGGGTGCTTTTTGCTTCTTTAAATTCCAAATCGCTGATTTGATTTTTGGCATCCTCTACTCTAATGTTGATTCCCTGTAAATTATTCTTCATTTCAGTTAGTGTATCCATCATTTCTAACTGCTCCCTTTTTATGTCATTGACATTCTCACTAAGGTTCTTGAAGTCCTCACTAAATTCCTTGAAGTTCTCTTTAAGTTTCTTAAGCATCCTTATAACCATTGTTTTGAATTGTGTATCTGATAGCTTGTTTGCTTCCATTTCATTTAGTTCTTTTCTTCTGTTCTTTCATTTGTGACATATTTGTCTTCACATATTGGTTGCTTCACTGTGTTTGTTTCTATGTATTAGGTAGAGCTGCTATGTCTTCCAGTCTTGGCAGAGTGGCCTTGTGTAGTAGGTGTCCAGTAGGGCTCGGCGGCTGAGCCTCCCCAGTCACCTGAGCTGGGCACTCTAGGTGTAGGTTGTGTGCACTGTCCTGTTGCAGTTGAGCCTTGATTGCTGTTGGCATAATTGGGAAGGATTGACCCCCAGGCCAATTGGCTGTGCAGACCAGCTGTGACTACAGTGGAAGAGCTGTTGTGCAGGGGACCCCCCCTCCCCCGGAGGAGGACTTGCTTCTGTGGGGCTTTGGTGCTTACTGAGTCTGCTCCTTGAGAACATCATTCATGTATGTGGTAGGGTTAGGTTTAGGGCCGGCACAAGCTACAGAGCAATCTGCAGATTGCTGCTACTTGTGTTGGGTTTGGAGGTGCCCAGGAGAGGACAAGCTATGAACCAAGGCAGGTTGCTGCTAGTGCAGGGCCTGGGACTACTTAGCAAGAGGTATGGGACACACTGAGGCCAGCTGCTGCTTGTTTAAGAGATTTTAGAAAAGTCTGAAGCCTGAGCCAGGACAGGCTATTCATATGAAAAAGCCACTGCAAACAGCTTGGGTGGGGCTGCAAATTGGGTGGGGCGGGGTCTCAGGGAATCACCAGGGCTGGGTGAACAGTGTGGGACAGGTTGGTGGAGACGGAGATATAGCGACTCCCTGTCAGCACTGTGGCAGGGAGATCTCAGCAAGGAACAATGACCTCTGTCAACACTTTTGTCTGGGAGAAAGCTGCCCCCAGTTCTTGCCCTGATTCCAGACCATTTAGTTCCTCCCCATATGTCCCTGGATCCTTCCAAGCTGCTGCCCCAGTGCTGGAGCTCAGAGGGAGTGAATCTGAGTAAATCTGTGCACTGGTCCTTTAAGAGGAACTGCCTGGGTCTCCAGCAGCCTGTCATTCAGCCACAATCCCCACTGGTTTGTACAGCCCAAAGTTATGGGGATGTCTCTTCCCGGCTCTGGAACCCTGGGCTGAGGGGTTCAGTGTGGGGCTGGGACCCCTTGCTCCTCACAGGGGGCCTCTGCAGCCAAGATATCCCTCCCGATTAAAAACATGCCACATGTGGGTGTCGGACCAGCCTGTTCCTCGCCTCTGCCCCTCCTACCAGTCTCAATGTGCTTCTTCTTTACTTCTCTAGTTGTAGGGCTTCCATTCAACTGGATTTCAGGTGATTCTGAGTGATGGCTGTTCTGGGGTCTAGTTGTAATTTTGATGTTGTGGGAGGATGGGAGTATCGATTTACCTACACCACCACCGTGGCCCCTCCCCCTCTTTGGTGACCTTTTATTAAACTTCTAACTAGGTAGCAGGCACTGTTCAGCTCTTATACAGGGAATGCAATGAGCACCACAATAGGGGCTTAAGTTCTGGTCAGGAAGGCAGATATTAAATAAATAATTCCATAATTATTTTAACTGCCACTGAGTGATGAATACAAGGTGCTCTGAGAGTCACCAGCAGGGTGAGGTGTGGGGTCTAGGCTGAGGAATTCAGGGAAGGCCTCCCTGAGGAAGTGACACTTAAGCTGTTAATGAGGTAAAGATGGCATGGGGTGAGGAGGCTGAGGGGGACACTTGCAGGCAAAAAGAGCCTGGTGTTATTGGAATGGGACTTGAGAGTATGTGAGCAAGTTAAAGGAATGCAATCCAGCCAGCACGGCTGGGCATTGAGTGAGACTACCAGGGGTGGGCAAACTTTTTGACTCGAGGGCCACAATGGGTTCTTAAACTGGACCGGAGGGCCGGAACAAAAGCATGGATGGAGTGTTTGTGTGAACTAATATAAATTCAAAGTAAACATCATTACATAAAAGGGTACGGTCTTTTTTTTTTTAGTTTTATTCATTTCAAATGGGCGGGATCCGGCCCGCGGGCCGTAGTTTGCCCACGGCTGGGCTAGCCCGTTCTCTTTGTTGGTTGTGTGGCCTCGGGCAGCTGCTTTAAGCCTCCTGAGCTGCAGTTTCCTCATTCTGGAGTCATTACCACAGAAATAATTGAAAGCGTTAGGAGCGATGTTAGCTTTTTTGTAGTTACGCACCAATAAGCTCTTATGTTCTGTGCTGACCGAAGTGCGCTAATACTGAAAGCATCTGAAGGGCTCTGCTTGTCATGTTGGCTCCTAGCATTTCAGCGTGGTGGCCGGGGAAGACAGGGCAGGAGTTAGGAGACACTTGTGGACTCTATATGCTAAGGAGCTTGCTTCCCATCAGCTCGACTTACCCTTCTGCAGCAGCGGAATCGGATGTTGGGGCCCCTGGATCAGCTGACCCACTGTGATAGGGGCATGGTTTCCATAGCAGCCTTTATGGGGGTTCTCACTGGGGTTTCTATGCTATTTCTGAGTAGAATTTCTATTCTGTTGCCTCATATTTGTTCATTTGACTTCTAGAACATCTATTTGTAAATATTTTCTCATGTTTATACTTTCAGTCCCACACACCCTTCTCTGTAACTCCAAAATCCACAATGCTCTGGAAATCAAAAATTTCGTTTCCAACTCATTTGGTGGAAAACCTGCCCTGATTTGCATTCATTTTGTGGCAAAATCAGATGTGAAGCTATAGTCTTTGTTTACTCCACCTGATGTTAATAATCATGCATTTTTCTGGAGAAACACAACTGTGCTCATTATGGGCATTAGACCTGCATATACATATGAAGTATTGGAGTCTTCAAGCTTCCTGTACTTTCTAATACAAAACTCTGGGAGATGTATTATGTGGGCAGTGTGCTACGTGCTTTGAATAAATGTACAATCATTACAGGTACCTGAATTTGACATAGTGGCAGAGCAATTCTATTGCAGCTAATGAACAGACTAAATCCCTACCAACCATTGCATACACACGTTATGATGCATATGCTTTTCACATTGGTATGAATAATTGTGTATAGATATTCAAATTCCATCTAAATATAGTTATCTATTTCCTTAAATCTAATACTTTATATTTGAAACCCTTTAGAATATAACTCGCCTGTAGTCGCAGGAGCAGAAATGCTCACTAAATTTGTTTGTGAGAACTGAGTCTTTCTTAAGTCTGTTATCCTGACCTCACATACCCTCTAGAGCAGCGGTTCTCAACCTGGGGGTCGAACGACCCTTTCAAAGGGGTCGCCTAGGACCATCGGAAAACACATATATAATCACATATTGTGTTTGTGATTAATCACTATGCTTTAATTATGTTCAATTTGTAACAATGAAAATACATCCTGCATATCAGATATTTACATTACGATTCATAACAGTAGCAACATTACAGTTATGAAGTAGCAACGAAAATAATTTTATGGTTGGGGGTCACCACAACATGAGGAACTGTATTAAAGGGTCGCGGCATTAGGAAGGTTGAGAACCAACTTCATAACTGTAATGTTGCTACTGTTATGAATCGTAATGTAAATATCTGATATGCAGGATGTATTTTCATTGTTTGCGACCCACAGGTTGAGAACTGCTGATCTAGAAGAAGGGACAAACAAGCTTACCATTTTCCTTTTGTTGCCTGGTTAGCCTAGCATTTTAGTACACTGTGCTCGTCATTCATTATAGAAGGGCAGCTTTAATTATGGAGGCAACTCACAGAGCTATTTGTAACCAGTCATTGGCCTGAGCATCCTGAGTGTCCCTGTGCGGAGGAAGGCAAGCCTGGAGCAGGCATTTACAATGTGACTTTCTTATTTCAGTGGAATTCTGGGAGTTCCAGGTTGGGTCCAATGTAGAGGCAAAACAGAAATAGCTTTGCAACTTTCCTGTTTCCTTTTCCTGGCACAAAGAATCAAGGCCAGAAGTGTCGAGAATGTACAACTGAATTAGAATTGTGTTTGTGAAACAATTGAGAGGATTTGTTAAAGAGAGATTTTCCTGCCCTAGATGGTTTAGAATCTCAGTGAATAGTGATGGCCTGTGGACTGAAGGGTCCCGGGTTCGAGTCCAGTCAAGGGCACATGCCCAGGTTGTGGGCTCGATCCCCAGTAGGGGACGTGCAGGAGGCAGCCAATCAAAGATTCTCTCTCATCATTGATGGTTCTATCTCTTTCTACCGCTCTGAAATCAATAAAAATATATAAAAAAGGAAAATACATATTAAAAAAAAAGTATGACAGAAAGGGTTCAAGCCTTCATTAAAAAGCCAGAGTGAAGCCCAGCATGTAAGTAATTTCACGTTTTAATTTTAAACCTTTGTTCCATACATGTTTCTAAACAGCAAGCTGTGCAGGACAGAAAGGCCTCCATGAGGACAAGCCTTTTATCCCAACATAAAAACACGCACAACCCTCACACACTGCCGGCTACATCAGACAGGGCGGGGCGTGGGCAGGGGACGCACTCGGTGGCGGAGAGGGGCACCCTGACATGAGGTCTGACCGCAACAGCAAGAACTGGGGCTCACAGGCCGGAGGTCAAACATCGGCTCATCAGTCTTACAGCTGGGTGACCGCTGATGTGCTTCTTACTTGCTCTACATCACAGTTTATTCAGCTCCAAAATAAGGACAGTAATGCCCCCTTTTCTCGTCTGTGTGAGAATTAAAATAGAGAGGCCCTGAAAACACTAGCATCTAGCACAGGGGTCCGCAAACTACGGCCCGCGGGCCACATGCAAATACAAATATTGCATTTGTTCCCGTTTGGTTTTTTTACTTCAAAATAAGATATGTGCAGTGTGCATAGGAATTTGTTCATAGTTTTTTTTTAAACTATAGTCCGGCCCTCCAACGGTCTGAGGGACCGTGAACTGGCCCCCTGTTTAAAAAGTTTGAGGACCCCTGCTCTAGCAGGTCATCATTCAGTTGATGTACTTTGGTTAATGTTTTCAGGACGTGTGCGATGTTCGGTTCTGGGCTATAGGCTCTCAGGGTTGGATAGAAGTTGAAGACGAGAGGAAAGAAAGTGGAAGTATGGGAAATAAAATGAACAAGAAGTTTGGTAATTCTTTTTTTTAATTACTGGTAAAATATATTTCTATTGATTTTAGAGAGGAAGTGAAAGGAAGAGAGGGAAACATCAATGATGAGAGAATCATTGATCCTTTGCCTCTTGCATGCCCCCCACTGGGGACTGAGTCCGCAACCTGAGCCTGTGCTCTGGACTGTATTCAAACCCGGGACCCTTCAGTCCGCAGGCCGGCGCTCTATGCACTGAGCTACACTGGCCAGGGCAGACTGGTAATTTTTAGTAATCTGAGTAGGAACTCCACATCTCTGCGAAAACAGTCAAAAACTGCAAAAGGAGGTGGTGTCACCAAACGCACAAAGGTTACAGGGGTGGGCGAGAGGCATGGGGTCAAGGACAGCGTCCTCTCAGAGTCCTTCAGGGAGAGGACTTGTGTGTGTAGGGGGGAGAGGACCTGTGTGTAGCGGGGAGAGGACCTGTGTGTAAGGGGAGAGGACCTGGATGTGTAGGGGGGAGAGGACCTGTGTGTGTAGCGGGGAGAGGACCTGTGTGTAGGGGGGAGAGGACCTGTGTTTAAGGGGAGAGGACCTGTGTGTACGGGGGAGAGGACCTGTGTGTAAGGGGGAGAGGACCTGATGTGTAGGGGGGAGAGGACCTGTGTGTAGCGGGGAGAGGACCTGTGTGTAAGGGGAGAGGACCTGGATGTGTAGGGGGGAGAGGACCTGTGTGTAGCGGGGAGAGGACCTGTGTGTAAGGGGAGAGGACCTGGATGTGTAGGGGGGAGAGGACCTGTGTGTAGCGGGGAGAGGACCTGTGTGTAAGGGGAGAGGACCTGGATGTGTAGGGGGGAGAGGACCTGTGTGTAGCGGGGAGAGGACCTGTGTGTAAGGGGAGAGGACCTGGATGTGTAGGGGGGAGAGGACCTGTGTGTAGCGGGGAGAGGACCTGTGTGTAAGGGGAGAGGACCTGGATGTGTAGGGGGGAGAGGACCTGTGTGTAGCGGGGAGAGGACCTGTGTGTAAGGGGAGAGGACCTGGATGTGTAGGGGGGAGAGGACCTGTGTGTGTAGCGGGGAGAGGACCTGTGTGTAAGGGGAGAGGACCTGGATGTGTAGGGGGGAGAGGACCTGTGTGTGTAGCGGGGAGAGGACCTGTGTGTAAGGGGAGAGGACCTGGATGTGTAGGGGGGAGAGGACCTGTGTGTGTAGCGGGGAGAGGACCTGTGTGTAAGGGGAGAGGACCTGGATGTGTAGGGGGGAGAGGACCTGTGTGTGTAGCGGGGAGAGGACCTGTGTGTAAGGGGAGAGGACCTGGATGTGTAGGGGGGAGAGGACCTGTGTGTGTAGCGGGGAGAGGACCTGTGTGTAAGGGGAGAGGACCTGGATGTGTAGGGGGGAGAGGACCTGTGTGTGTAGCGGGGAGAGGACCTGTGTGTAAGGGGAGAGGACCTGGATGTGTAGGGGGGAGAGGACCTGTGTGTGTAGCGGGGAGAGGACCTGTGTGTAAGGGGAGAGGACCTGGATGTGTAGGGGGGAGAGGACCTGTGTGTGTAGCGGGGAGAGGACCTGTGTGTAAGGGGAGAGGACCTGGATGTGTAGGGGGGAGAGGACCTGTGTGTGTAGCGGGGAGAGGACCTGTGTGTAAGGGGGAGAGGACCTGTGTGTGTAAGGGGGAGTGGACCTGTGTGTGTAAGGGGGAGAGGACCTGGGTGTGTAGGGGGGAGAGGACCTGTGTGTAAGGGGTAGAGGACCTGTGTGTGTAAGGGGGAGTGGACCTGTGTGTGTAAGGGGGAGAGGACCTGGGTGTGTAGGGGGGAGAGGACCTGTGTGTAAGAGGGAGAGGACCTTGTATGAAAGGGAGGGGAAGGTGGGGTGACGATACTGTAACAGTGGTGGTGGAAGGACCTCATTAAATATCCCCGAGGAATATATGGGCCAGGAATCTGGAAAGTGACATTGGAGGATTAAGAGGTGAAAGAGGGAGCTGCAGCGACTGGTGGAGCGGCTGAGCATTTGTGAGGTAAATATGATTGGAGCTTCTGCCCAGTGACAGGGGCTGGCATACTATCGCAACGTCCTTCAGGGTTACGAAACCCAAAACTAAAAACTAAAAAAAAAAAAAAATAGTTGTAAAGGTAAAACTCATAAAACATTTGAACAAAAATTGAACCAATATGACAAAAGAAGTTGCACAGTAATTCAGGCTGTGGAGGCAATCCTACTAACATTCTGATGTATTTTCTTCCAGCTTTTTAACTTACGTATGCCACAGCTGTATGAATCTTGTATTTTTTTATTCTCAAATTCTCTTTATTTAAATGTTAATATCATTGGAAGATACTTTTTAAAAAATTTATTTTTGTTACTTCTCACCCGAGGATATTTTCCCATTGGTTTTCAATAGAGTGGAAGGGTGGGAGGGAGTAGGGGGGAGAGAGAGGGAGAGGGAGAGAAAGATACATTGATATGAGACGCATTGATTTGTTGCCCCCCACCCCCACCCCGGCTGGGGAAGGAACCTGCAACCCAAGTACTTGCCCTTGACTGGGAATCAAACCCATGACCCTTTGGTGCGCTGGCTGACACTCTAACCACTGAGCACATCAGCCAGGGCAGGAAGATACTCTTTTAAACATCTTACCTAATAATAGACAAACATGCTAATTGACTGTACCTTTGCTACATTCCCAAGCCACGCCCACCAGCCAATCAGAGCGACTGTATGCAAATTAACCCAACCAAGATGGCAGCCAGCAGCCACGGAGCTGGAGCAAGCAGGAGGCTTGGTTGCCCCGGCAATGGAAGAAGCCAAGCTTCCTGGTCGGCTGCTGCCTCCTATCAAGGCAACAAATTTTCAATTATATAAGGTAAATAAACCCCAGATACCTGCTTCCAGTCGCCATGGCCATGGAGCTGGAGCGAATAAAAAAACAAGACAAAAAAAGGAAAGGATAGGAGCTTCGGTCACCGGGGGCTTGGTCAGCCTAAAAACGGCCCTCAGCCCCTCACCCAGGCTTGCCAGGCACCCTAGTGGTTACCCCCACCCTAAGGGGGTTTGGGCAGCCTGAAAACGGCCCTCAGCCCCTCACCCAGGCTGGCCAGGCACCCCAGCGGGGACCCCTAACCTCAAGGGGCTGTGGCTAGCCTGAAAACAGCCATCAGCCCCTCACCCAGGCTGGCCAGGCACCCCAGCGGGGACCCCTAACCTCAAGGGGCTGTGGCTAGCCTGAAAACAGCCATCAGCCCCTCACCCAGGCTGGCCAGGCACCCCAGCGGGGACCCCTAACCTCAAGGGGCTGTGGCTAGCCTGAAAACAGCCATCAGCCCCTCACCCAGGCTGGCCAGGCTCCCCAGCGGGACCCCCACCCTGATCCGGGACACCCTTCAGGGCAAACCAGTCGGCCCCCACCCGTGCACCAGGCCTCTATTCTATATAATAAAAGGGTAATATGCAAATTGACCCTAACAGCAGAAAGACTGGGAATGACTGGTCACTATGACACACACTGACCACCAGGGGGCAGATGCTCAATGCAGGAGCTGCCCTTGGTGGTCAGTGAGCTCCCACATGGGGGAGCTCTGCTCAGCCACAAGCCAGGCTGACGGCTGCCAGCACAGCAGTGGTGGTGGGAGCCTCTCCCGCCTCCTCAGCAGCACTAGAGGGATGTCTGCCAGCTTGGGCCCAATCCCCCAGCAGGTGGACATCCTCCGAGGGGTCCCAGACTGCAAGAGGGCATAGGCCGGGCTGAGGGACCCCCCCTCCCCCAGTGCACAAATTTTTGTGCACCAGGCCTCTAGTATTTTCATAACTATTCCTTTGAATAGATACATTCCAGTGTACTGAACCAGTGTCTGTGATTTGGACATTCAGGTTGTTTCCTTCTCTGGTGGTAATGAATATCACCAAGATAATTTTCAATTTCCTCGAATATAGATCCCTGTTTTCCGGGGGCTTCCATCATCCCCTCCCCTCATTTCAGGCGGGAATGCAGGGAAGCCAGACAAGTTGCCAGAACGAAGCACCTTGGGAACTTGTTTGTAGGCTCCCTGGAGAGCCCCACTCAGGTCTCCCCCACAGGGAGGCCCTCTGGTCTGGGAAGGTGTCCTCTGGCACTCAGCCATGCCAGGGCCCTGAAGGAGGGTGTCCACTGGCCAGGCAGCTGAGCTCGCCTGTGGACGGGGCACAGAGGCCGCAGTCTAGGAACCCTCCCGGCCATAGGACAGTCTCCTGGTGCAATTTGGTTCTGCCCCGCCAGGAGGCAGGCCGCTCCGTGGCAAGGTGGCTGTCCTCTTGAGTGGTTAGAAACCCCGCCCCACTCTCTACTCCTCTCTCTTTTTTTTTTTAAATATTTTTTACTGATTTCAGAGAGGAAGGGAGAGGGAGAGAGGGATAGAAACATCAATGATGAGAGAATCATGGATGGGCTGCTTCCTGCGTGTCCCCCACTGGGGATCCAGCCCACATCCTGGGCATGTGCCCTGACTGGGAACTGAACCGTGGCCTCCTGGTTCATAGGTGCACGCTCAACTACTGAGCCACATGCGGACTCCACTTCTCTTCTGCCCATTTTCTAGCTGAGTGGTCCTCACCCAGCCCCTAGGGAGCGTTTTATAACTGTGTGGGCTTTCTTTTTGTAATCGCAGCCACGGAGGGGTGCACCGGCCCTGGCTATGGCGGGGTAAGATGTTCCCGAGCAGCCTGCACAGGGAAGCACTGCCTCGCCCAGGTCCTCAATGTCCCCTGGGACATTCATGTAGGTGAAATCTGTTTAATTATCTGAGTCTAAAATTTAATACGGTTAAAAAACCGGTTTTAATATACAGTGAACTTTCTAGGAATGCAATTACAGCTGCGTGTGAATGTAGGGGAGGTGGCCGCTAGGAGTGCTCACCACCTCTCACATCTGGGCACCGAGGGCGCAGGCGGCGGCTCCCGTGGGCGGGCAGCAGCGCCACCCCCACTCCACCGAGCTCCCGCCGCTTCCAGTCGGGCCTCAGCACTCACACATCAGAATACTGTGCATGTTATTTTACTACAAATTACGTTTTTCCATCTCCCTTCCTGTTACAGCAGGGCCGCGGGTGGCTCTGACAGTGGTACGTATGGAGTTAGGCGACATTATCGATGGTTTCAGAGCCGCACAGGGACGTGGTCATGAAAAACGTGAAGCTTGAGCCCTCGGCGCTGATGGGCCGCACAGTGCTTGGTTCCCGCCCCTCGCGGGCCCATCAGA
>NW_005355462.1:185835-188161 GCF_000412655.1 Myotis brandtii
GGGGACCGCGCCCTAGCCTCTCCGCCCCGCGGCTGACTCGCCTCCCCCCCAACCCTCCACTCCCCTCAGGTTGCCAGATCATACACCCGCCCTGGGAAGGGGGCATCAGGTACCGGGGCCTGACTCGGGACCAGGTGAAGGCTATCAGCTTCCTGCCCGTGGACTACGAGATTGAGTACGTGTGCCGCGGAGAGCGCGAGGTGGTGGGGCCCAAGGTCCGCAAGTGCCTGGCCAACGGCTCCTGGACAGAGATGGACACCCCCAGCCGCTGTGGTGAGTAGCCTCCCAGTGCCCCTCATTGGTCAAGACCATTCCTCTTACCGCCTCCGACTCTAGCGTTACCGTGGGTGAGCCGGCACCTGGACTCGTGCAACTAGTTCACAAACACATGCGCTGCAGGAGGGACTTGCCGTGCGCAGTGGGAGGCAGCGGCTAGCAGCCTGCGCCTTGCCGGTCACCTTTCCTCCCCCAGGCCACCGCACATTGATCCCATAACCTGATTACTCATCTTGTGAGTTTATTCTCTTCAAGGACTATTAGTGGCAGGTTATGCAAAAACATTCTAAAATGATTCATCACATTTCCGAATACCTGTCTCTAATGCAGAGACTGCACACCCAAGAAACAGAGTCCCGTCTAGCATGAATACAAGCAGGTAAAACACGAAAGGCAAATGTGATTGCATCTAAAGTCACCTGCCTCCTCCCATCGCACAGCCGGAACCGCCCACTGAAGAGCGCATTTTATGTGCTTATAGCTCCATCTTGGGTTCCTACGTGGCAGTGCTTCTTCCTTTTCTCCCGTGGGAATGTGTGGATGCTTCAGGGCTAAGGGGGGCCTGGAAGCCGGAGGCCGATCCTTTTTGCGCTGATTTCCTGCACTGTGCGATCGATGCCTGTGGGCCCCAATCCACAGCTGAACCGCCTGCTCTCTAAGGGCAGGAGCCTTCACCCTGCCTCTCTGTTCATGTCTCTCCACAGTCCGAATCTGCTCCAAGTCTTATTTGATGCTGGAAAATGGGAAGGTGTTCCTGACGGGCGGGGACCTCCCAGCCCTGGACGGAGCCCGGGTGGATTTTCGGTGTGACCCTGACTTCCACCTGGCGGGGGTGTCCCGCAGCACGTGTAGTCAGGGCCAGTGGAGCAGCCCCAAGCCCCACTGCCAGGGTGAGGGGGCCGCTGCCTGCCTGCCGCCTGAGCTGGGAGTGGGTGGGGGGAAGGAGGGCTCTGGGGAGGCCGAGGCCGAGGCCCAGCTTCTTCCTCACCCACGGGTCCCGGCCCCCTCCGCAGCAGCCGCTCCGTGGGAGCCGGAGTTGGGTGGAGCTTCCTTTATGCACCTTCCTCTTCTCTGTCTGCTGCTCCCAGTGCTTGGCCTCCCCTTTTCTCTCCTCCATTATGAACCTCACCCTCCGTCACCCTCCTTAAGGTTTAAATACCCCAGTTTTCCTAGCTCCAGTCCCTTTTTCTAAACTTTGAACTTTCTATGCATAAACCTCGTCTAGAACCAACCCCTCCCCATTTATTGCATAACTGGATTGTTGTACAGACTCAGAAATAAATCATGTCATACTTAGAGAAGTTGGTAAGATTGGGAAGAATATCTGGGTGGAAAGTTATCAGGATAAAATTAAAAAGGCTTAAAACTGGGGGCAGAACTGTCAGAGCACAAGGAGGAGCCTCTGCCCGGCCCAGACAGCCTCCTGCCCTCGCTCCAGGAACCCTCACTCCTGGCCCTTCCCCGCCCAGGCCTGCAGGCCTCCCCCGCATCCCACCTCCCGGCGGGCAGGCACACCTTCGCTTCCCCTACACTTGTCGACTCTTTTCGGATCCTCAGGTTCTCACTTAATTATTCTGCTTGCAGTTTGTCATTCCATTCTGGCAAGTAGGAGTCCCCGAGGCTGGATTAACCACGAAGCGAATGAGGCAAGCTTCGGGATCCTTGTGCTCTAACAATGTGTCCGCATGGCCATAGGTGTTTTGTAAAATGCATAGGATATTTTAACAGCAATAGCTTAAAAGCAATTGTATTTGTAATTGTTTTCTCTTAAAGAGAGACCCCCACAATTTATAATATTTAGGTTCCACCAATCAGGATCTGCCCATGTCTTAGCTGTAGGCATTTCTGTCCCCAAATCTGTCATCCTACGAAAAATAAAAAAAAGCCCAAGTCCTGACCCACAGTCCGCCTCGCTCTCCTCCCCAGGCACCTCCCCTGAGAGGCGGGCTCCCGCTCCCCGCCCCCGGCCCGGACAGGTGTGGGGGGCTGGGGGTGAGGCCGGGGAAGCCGGGCGCCCGTGGTAACTCTTCTCTGATCCCGTCTCTCCCGC
>NW_005355462.1:189949-190349 GCF_000412655.1 Myotis brandtii
CGCTGTTTCCCAGGAGCAGGGGCTGGCCCGGGGGCCAGGCCTGCCAGCCGGCCGTGGAGATGGCGCTGGAGGACGTGAACAGCCGCAGGGACATCCTGCCGGACTATGAGCTCAAGCTCATCCACCACGACAGCCAGGTAGCCCCGGGCCTGGGGGCAGGGGGTCTGGGGGCCTCAGTCCCGACCGCTTGGTTCCGGGCCGACCCCTCCCACGTGACCAGCAGGAGAAGGGCTGGGAGTGCAGCGGCGTGGGAGTCCCGGGGGCTGGGGGTTCAGGATGAGGGTTTAGGGGTTCACAGTAGTTAGCCCTGTTGCAAGGCAGACCCTTCTGCTCTCAGAGACCCACGGACGAGCTTGGGCTTGGGGAAGCTGGACGGATTTAGGGGACCAGCTGATCCAGG
>NW_005355462.1:190400-192261 GCF_000412655.1 Myotis brandtii
AGGTAGGAACTGGATGGGGCTCACATTTACCCCGGGAGCAAGGTCCATCTTGGCATCAGGTCGGAGCTGGAAGGAATAGGGACCAAACGAAGAACATTTTGAGGGACTTGGGCTCTGGAGTTCCTTTATCACAAAAACCAGAAGGGTCGCTGAGTCCCATCTGACTTCCTCCCTCCAAGCCCGTGCGGGACTCCTGGGCTGCGGGGCTGAGGAATGTGTGGCCGGGAAGGCTCATTGGTGGTCAGAGGCGCTGGGAGAATGAACTGGATTAGAGGCCCACAAGGGAGCCCCCGCAGTGGCGGGGGCGGGGGCCGGGGAGCAGGGCACAGCAGCAGACAGGGGCTGAGGCGGGGCAGGGAGGAGGCGGGGCCGGGAGAGCTGGCGCGTTCTGGGAGCTTGGGTCTGGAGCTAGTCTTCACAGCTTCACAGCATGTGGCTCTAAGATGTGAGCCGGGAAAGGGGATGTGGGGTAAGAGGTGAGGAGAGGGAGCAGGGAAGGGAAGGAAATCTGGGTCCAGGTGTGGTAGGGGTGGCCCTCAGACTCACGGCTGTGGCACCGGGAGGAGGGGAGCTTGGCGGCTCACACTGATCTCTGACCTGCGCCGGGAGTGAGAGAGCCCAGAGGGGAGGGTTGGCGACCTCGCCCTGGGGTGTGCTGAGGATTTCTGTTCCTGCCGTAATCTACACCTAGGCACAGGTAAGTGAGCGAGGAGGGCAGAGTGGGGAGAGCGCAAGCGCTGTCCGGAGCTTGGAGCCAGAACTTGAGGTCCTCTGACAGTGACCCTCCAACTTCAGTATCCGTAAGGATCACCGCAGGGCGCGGCTCAATGTGCAGTCTCACTCCTGGGTTAGGGATGAACCCAAGGACCTGCATTTTTACCAAGAAATCCTGCCCTTGCGGGGCCTGTGCAGCTAAGCCCCGATGTTCGTGGGAAGACCAACAGGGCACAGGGAGAGAGTTAGTGTTGGACTGGGAGCCGCAGGGCGGGAAGAGGGCCAGCTGAGGGGAAGGTCCAGCTTAGGAGAACAAGAGAAGCACTTTGCTGTGGGCGGTGGGAGCCCAGGGAGGGGTGGGTGTGGGCTTTATGGCAGGGCGCCCGGGAGCGCAGATGCATCCACCAGACCAGGTGAGGTCCTGGAGGTGGGGAGACCTGAGAGAAGGGAGATGGAGGAGAAAGTAGCAGAGGCAGCAGCGGGAGATGGACAGGCAGACACGGGTGTATCTGGGTCCTGGCGGGAGCAGAGGAGAGGAGCTGGGGGGTGAGCTGGGGGGAAGCCTGCAGGCTGCTTTCGGTGTGGAAGGAAGGGAGAGGGTGTGAGAAGCAGCAGGGAGGGATGTGGGCACCAAGGAAGAGACATTGAGGAGCACGCGCCGCCCTCTTTGTATGTATCTTCCGTGTTATATGTCCTCGTTCCTAACCACCTTCCTTCAGACGGGGAGGGGCATGGAGGAGCTTTGGGGAAGCTGGGGCAGGGGCAGGAGTGACAGCTCCGGGGAGACCCAGTGGGAGGGAAGAAGCTGCTTCAAAAATCAGCCACTGAGTGGACACTGAGCACTGCCCTTGGCGTGGGGGCAGGTGGCGCTTCAGACTCTGCCAGCCCCCCGCCCTGCAGCTCCCAGTGTCCCCGAGGTCAGGCCTCAGTGGGGAGTGAGCCAGCTTTAGGGGGCCTTCTTTATTTCCTTGCACCTTGCTCCCCACTTCACCCTCCTCTGTCCCCTGAGCCTCCAGTCTGTGTCCCTCTGGCCTGGCTCCCCACTGGCTTCCCTGGGGCTCCAGCAGCTTTTGAAAGGTCATCTGTCAGCAGGAGGCAGCGGGCAGAGAGGCCACGGCCCCCCCCCCCCCCCCCCCCCCCCCCCCCC
>NW_005355462.1:192273-198354 GCF_000412655.1 Myotis brandtii
TCTTTTCTTTTCAGGCTTTCTGCGTGCTCACTTCCCCATCCCCATGCCCCTCCTCAGGCACCCCTAGAAGTCATCTCGTTGCTTGAGAGTCATTCTATTTATTCTCCCCAGTTCTTCCTCCTCTTTGTTTCTTCCCCCGCTGCGGCCCCTGAGTGTCTCTTTTTCTAATGGACCCATGAAAGGTCAGGCCCAGCAGGGGGGCTGGATGCTGAGCTGGCCCCCAGCGCCTGCTTCTGCTCTGTGTGTCACTAGCCCAGTGAGAGAAGAGGGAGGAAAAAGGAAGGTGGGGAGAGGGAGTTTGCAGATGTGAGGGAGGGATTTTCATAAAATGGCTTTGAGGAGGCTGCCTGGGAGCGGGGAGAGTTTATTCATATTCCTTCGGACTCTTCTACCCGTAGGTGTTTGGAGCGTAGAGACGTGGTAGGAAGCAGGAGGGAAGGTGGCCAGGGTCTGGGTGAGCTGAAGGAGGGAAGGGGTATGGACATGGTACTGCAGGTGGAGGAGAGGGTACGGGTAAGCAGCCGCTGGAAGGCAGCTGTTTAACGGGTGAGGGAAACCGAGAAGATAGGAGACTACGCTCAGAGGGAGAAGAACATGGTAATAATGACAAAAGGGTTTCAGCAGAGGGGTGGGTAGTTGGGGGAAGTAACTCGGTTTTGGGGGAAAATGGAGTAGGAGTTACAGGGATGGGAGGAGGCTAGGGAGCCAACCCTCACGGTCTCCCCCCATTTAGTGTGACCCAGGCCAGGCCACCAAGTACCTGTACGAGCTGCTCTACAACGACCCCATCAAGATCATCCTCATGCCGGGCTGCAGCTCCGTCTCCACGCTGGTGGCGGAGGCCGCCAGGATGTGGAATCTCATTGTGGTGAGTGGGGTCGGGTCAGAAGGCCAGCCATTTTTTTGGGTGTATTTGAGAGGATGGCTTCCAAGATTCAGAGCCCTTTGCAGACCTGAACTAATTGGCCTCCTAGCACCAGGCCCGACCCTCCGCAGCCACTAGAAGGCGCTGGCATCAGCCGGTGAGGGTGTGCAGGCCTTTGACCATGGCGTTCCTAGGGCGGAGGCAGAGGTGCTTGGAGTGCGTGGGCAGGGTTGGAGACGCTCTGGGCAGCTGTTGGCGGAGCCCATGAATGACGTCCCTGTCGAATGACGTCCCTGTCGCCCTATTCCTGTCCCTCGTAGCTTTCCTATGGCTCCAGCTCACCAGCCCTGTCGAACCGGCAGCGCTTCCCTACGTTCTTTCGAACTCACCCGTCAGCCACCTTGCACAATCCTACCCGTGTGAAACTTTTTGAGAAGTGGGGCTGGAAGAAGATCGCCACCATCCAGCAGACCACTGAAGTCTTCACGTCGGTGAGGGCTTACTGGGCAGCGGGCGCCCGCTCCAGCTCCGGGTGGAAAGGGGTGACCTGGGACTCATTCTGGGAGAGACCTGGATTCTTTAGCACAAGAGCACACATCCCCGGGGGTTGAATGCATGTACTTTCTATGCCAGAGGAATGAGCACCTTGAATTTTCAGGATCCTTCAACTTTGTGGTTTTAGGGCTTCCCCCCTTTGATGCCTTGTTCCCCAGGCAGGTAGTCCCCAAGTGACCCCGTTCTACCAAAGTAGGTTCACTCCAAAGTCGGGACATAATAAGGGAGAACATGTGTGGTAGGAACCCTGGGAGGCAGCAGGGTCCGCGCACTCCAAGGGCTGGTGTGTGTGTGTGAATGGGAGCAGAGGGTGGAGCTATGAAGATGGCACAGGCACAGCGAGGGAGAGGGAGGGAGAGAAAGATGGAGACAAAGAGAGAGGGAGAGAAAGAGGAGACAGGGACAGAGAGAGAAGTATGAACATGGGTCAGGTCGCTGACTCGGATGCTGACGAGGCCAGGTGGAGGGGAGGGGAGCTCTGAGGGAGAGAAGACAGTCAGTTTCTTCTCCTTTGTTATGTTCTTTGAATCCTCTCTTTACTCTCCCTTTCGTGGCTCTTTACCCCCCTCCCCCATCTCTTAGTGACTCAGGACACTCCTTTCTGTCCTTTGACTGTCTGCTCAAGTGCCTCTTGAGGTTGACATCGTCCCGTCTATCCAGGCCCTGCCTTGTCTTTTATGGCTCCTGTTTCCTTCCCCCATGTTTGCTGTCAGTGGTGAGAGGGCTGAGTGGGGTGATTTGTCGGACACAGAGGTGCAGGGGGGCTCCCTCCTGAGACTCCAGGGGCCGTCCTCTGACCACTCCCGCCCAGGGCAGAGGATGTTGGCAGGGGAAGGTTCACACTGCCGTTCCCTGTGGGGTGTGCGATCCCAGCCAGGTCTCTGGTCTTCACCTACTGTGCACCTGTGTTTCTGTTCTCATTCCTGCCGAAGACTCTGGATGATCTGGAGGAGCGCGTGAAGGAGGCTGGAATTGAGATTACTTTCCGCCAGAGTTTCTTCTCAGACCCAGCTGTGCCCGTCAAGAACCTGAAGGTGGGGTGGCCGAGAATGGCCGGGGGCACAGTTTGGGTTGGTGAGAAGAACCAGGTGGGGGGATGTTGGGTTTTTGTTTTTACATTGAGATGTAGCTGACATTGACGTGTGTGAGCCTAAGGTGCCCAGCATGTGGATTTGATACCCGTAGAGATTGCAATGGGCGCCCCCTGGCCTTGGCTGACGCCTCCGTCAGGCACCTCACCTCGGTTCTGTGAGACAGGAGCCTCTCCTGGAAGCTGGTCTCCACGCTCCAGGTGACATTCACCCGCTCAGGACTCTGTGTCTCCCTCCTTCCTGCAGCGCCAGGACGCCCGCATCATCGTGGGACTTTTCTATGAGACTGAAGCCCGCAAAGTGTTCTGTGAGGTGGAGTTGGAGCCTGGAGAGGGAGGGCCTGGGCGGGCTCTGGCCTGGGCGGGCTCTGCTGAAGTTGACGGCAGATGGTCTGAGGTGATGGCTAACATGATGTCCCCGGCGGTTGGCTCTGACTCCATCTTTGGCTTCTCACACACATGACACTCTCCAGATCTCATTTTTCCACCACGTCGTGTTTCTGGGGGGTCTGTAGCTCCAGTCTTTCCTACGGGCTGGGAGAGGCCACTTGAAAACAGACTGGGAGGAGCTTAGGAGGAGGAGGCGAGCCTCTCCTACTCCCCGCCCCAAACCTGTAGATTTCTCGGCCCTTCTCTGATTCCCCAGAGGCTGGATAGTGACAAAGAGATAGGACCAGAAAACAGTGACAGACCCAGCCCTCCTCCTCTGCATCCAGGTGTACAAGGAGCGGCTCTTCGGGAAGAAGTATGTGTGGTTCCTCATTGGCTGGTACGCGGACAATTGGTTCAAGACCTATGACCCGTCCATCAACTGCACAGTGGACGAGATGGCCGAGGCGGTGGAGGGCCACATCACCACTGAGATCGTCATGCTGAACCCTGCCAACACCCGCAGCATTTCCAACATGGTGAGAGTGTGGGGACTTAGCGGCCGGACCTGGGCAGGTGGGGAGCGCTGAGGGAGCCTTGAAGGGGAGGGGAGCAGGTGTGGAGTTTGGAGGTACAGGGGCGCAGGGGGCCTGTGCCCACCTTGAACTTGTTTGTATCGTTTCCCCTGGATTCCACTTCTGCTCTGACTTCCTTGGGCAAGAAAGAGAGGCAGTGGGGTGGTGTGATGAGGGTGGTCTGATGAGTGGAAGGGCTGTTACCATGGAAACGAGGAGTTGTTGGCAAGAAGTGAGATGAGGGAGAGGTGTTAATAATCACAGGTGCTGCACACGCAAGCACACCTCTGAGGAGCACCGTTCTGGGCGGGAATATAGTTTATTTTCTTGGTGACTTCAAAGCTTTTTCCAGCTGGTGCTCAATCATCAGTGCTCCTGGTGCTGCTCTGGATAATCCTCCTAGAATTGCAGGTGCAAAGGGGACTTTTGAAGTCATTTAGCCCCAACCCTGCAGGTGAGGGCCACAGGTGAGGGTGTGAGGGCAAGAGGCACTACATCTTTATTTTTTTTTTTTAATTTTATTTCAGAGAGGAAGGGAGAGGGGGAGAGAGAGATGGAAACATCAATGATGAGAGGGAATCATTGATCAGCTGCCTCCTGCACACCCCTTACTGGGGATTCCAGGCATGTGCCCTTGACTGGAATCGAACCCGGGATCCTTCAGTCCGCAGGCCAACGCTCTATCCACTGAGCCACACCAGCCAGGGCAAGGCACTACAGCGTAAGGAATACAGAGTCTTGGGTGAGCTGGATAGGACTACCTAAGTGTCTGCTTATTGTGCCTAGGGCAGTCCCAGGTCTGGAATGCCTGCTTTGGGCAGCAAGCTGAGGGTGAGTTAATGGTTATAAAGCCCCCAAATATCTCATTAAAACAAAGTTCTGGTAGCAATTGCTTTTGTGTAGTAAACCAGGAGCTTGATACATAATTTTAGTGATCCTCACAGCAGTACTCTGATGTTAGTTTTTCATTTCCATTTTATAGGCCAAGAAACTGAGGCTCAGAGAGGGTAGTGACATACTTGTCTCAGGTCATATAACTGTTGGTGGGCAGGCTCGCTCCAAACCCGTGTCCCCATCACCTTCCAGGGAACCAGGAAGTCTGACTAAAAAATTCCTACTTTGATTGGCTAACACTCGTTTTGAGTGAGAGCGAAAGAAGATTCAAGAAGTTTATTCTGGCCGTGGATTGTGCTGACGGGCCAGTTGTCGTGTGGACTCTGCTTATGGACACTGTCCTGGGACAGTCTGAGGGATTCTCTGTGTAAGGCGTCTTGGTTGAAAAGTTCCCTGGAAAAATTCTGAAAGTTCACTTGACCAGTGAGTTGTCCATTGGATGGAGGTCTTCTTTCTCTTGGTCTCTAGAGAAAGATGCTGCCTGCCTTCGAGCTCCCAGGGCTCTAGTGACACCAGGCCTGCTCCGCAGCCTGCAGCACCAGGGGAGAAGCAGCCGTCACACCTAACTAGGGAAGAGATTATAGGCGAGTTAAACGGACCAAGGCAGGTGGATCAGAAGCAAGGGTCGGTCTTTGGGACCCAGAGTCACGGCGACTTAGAAAGGAGCCGAGCTGGTAGCCTTGAATCTAGGTGAATAGTTCTGAAACGAGCTTCCAGAACCACCTGGAAATTGGTTAGCGTGCAGGTTACTGGCCTTTTCCCTTGGAAGTTCCTATTCCGGAGGTCTGGGTAGGCCGCCGGATTTACATCTCTGACAAATTCCCGGGGATGTTGATGCTTCTGGCTTGGGGACGTATTTTGAGGACCATTGGTTAGAGCAGTGGTTTTCGACCAGAAGTTGCAATATCTAGGGGTGATTTTGGTTGTCACAACTGCTGTCTAGTGGACAAGCCAGGGATGCTTCCAAAACATCCTACCATGTACCAGACAGTCCCCTGCAACAAAGAGCTATCCTGCTGCAAAGGCCAGTCGTGCGGACACCGAGAAGCCCTGGCTTAGGAGCCGGCCGTGCGCAGTGGGTGAGAGCGGTTCTGGAGAACAGTGATGGCTCTGGGCTAGAGGGGCAAGTAGGTGGTGGGAGCAAGATTGTGAGTAAAATGAGTAAATTTGTTGTTGTTAACCCTCACCTGAGGATATTTTTCCATTGATTTTTAGAGAGTGGAAGGGAGGTGGAGAGACACAGAGAGAGAAACATCGATGTGAGAGAGACACATTGATTGGTTGTCTCCCTCACCCACCCTGACCTGGGCCGGGGATTGAGCCTGCAACTGCGGTACACGCCCTTGACAGAAATTGAACCCGGGACCCTTCAATCTGTGGGTGGAGGCCCTATCCACTGGGCCAAAGCGGCTGGGGCTAAATGAGTAAATTCTGACAGCGATAGAGGTGCCATCAGACCTGGAGAAAATAAAAAATAAAACTTATCTCATCATATACATTTTAGGTCACTGTTGAGCATCCACTCTTACATATAGAAACTGCCAGACAGGGCTGTTAGAAAATTAGTTTCATAAATTTGCACTTGGTTACTTCACTAATTTCTATGCGTTATGGAACTTTTGTTCTGTTTTCCTTGAGCTGCCTAGTAACATTTTTATTTGAAAAGTGGCAGCCATACCTTTGCTGGCCCAAGAGGCGCTGTTTCTGGTAACTAGTTATGTGGGCTCAGGGGT
>NW_005355462.1:198513-201223 GCF_000412655.1 Myotis brandtii
GCAGAGCGGGGGGAGTCCCTGCCTGTTGGGGTGACTTTCTGACATAGTGATTACTTTGAACTGCAGATTGGATAGACCTGGAGGCGGAGGACACTCGGGAGGCCCAGCGGCCTGCCCGGTAGCCCAGGTTGGAGCTTGTCCTGATATGTAAGGCTGTGGTTTCATCTCCGGTCAGGGCACATGAAGAAGCATTCCAAGGATGCATATATAAGTGGAACAGCAATTGATGTTTCTCTCTCTCACTCGCTCTAAAAAATCAATTACAGTTATTTTTAAAAGCCTCAGCTGCTGCCGTCCTCTCAGCGGCACTCTGCGAGGCCTGGGCGCCCGGGCACCACAGGGCTCGGGGACTCGGCGCAGGCGCCTGGCGGTGGGTCCTGCTGCCACGCACTACGTGCACCTTCAGGCAGCTGAACTTTCCGGTGCCAGTTTCCTTATTTCTAAAAAGGCCATACACCTCATTTAAAGGCTAAGTAAGTGACACATGTACCTGAGAAAGGTGCCTGTTACAGACAATGTGAACGTTAGCTATTGTTATTACTATTAACAGTGCTCTGTGTAGGAAGGCATGGTATTAATGACACATTTCAACAAAAGAATTAAGAAATTTGGTGATTTGAAGGAGTCTAAGGTGATTTTAAGGATTTAATCTTATGTGCTGGGAAGTGTTAGGGAGTGAGGAAAATTGAGCTTTTAGTTTTAGGTATTATTTTTTTATAGTTTTTAAAAAATATATTTTTATTGATTTCAGAGTGGAAGGGAGAGGGAGAGAGAGAAACATCAACTATGACAGAGAATCATTGATTGGCTGCCTTTTGCACGTCCCCTACTGGGGATCGAGCCCACAACCAGGGCATGTGCCCTGACCAGTAATCGAACCCTGACCTCCTGGTTCACAGGTAGATGCTCAACCACTGAACCACACCAGCTGGGCAACAAATACTTTGTTTTTCTTTTAAAGCTATTCACTGAGCAATATCTTTTTTTTAAAAAAAATATATTTTTATTGATTTCAAAGAGGAAGGGAGAGGGAGAGAGAGATAGAAACATCAAAGATGTGAGAGAATCATTGATCGGCTGCCTCCTGCATGTCTTCTACTGGGGATCAAGCCCAAAACCTGGACATGTGCCCTTGACTGGACTCAAACCCAAGACCCTTCAGTCCGCAGGCCGACGCTCTATCCCCCGAGCCAAACCAGCCAGGGCCTGACTTTATTTCTTAAAGCAGCTCAAGTTCACAGCGAGATAAGTGGCAGGAGCAGAGATTTTCCACATGTCCCTGCCCTCACACACACACACAGAGCCCTCGCTGTCAGCATGCCCGAGTGGTCACTGATGCACCTACATTGACACATCATTTCCACCCAAAGCCCATAGTTTTATGAGGGCTCACTCTTGGAGTTGTGCATTCTGTATTTCACACACACACACACCCCTCATGAAATCATACAGAGCATCTTCAGTGCCCTAACCAGTGGACATCTATCTGGGAGGGCACAGTGCTGGGTTCTGAGGAAGGAGAGAGGGGTGGAGCCTGGTCCTGTCCTCAAGGGCAGGAGAGCCAGCCTGTCTGTCTGCAAAGCCAGGCTGTTCCCATTGCACCACACTGCCTGGCTTTGCGTTTTCTACTCCTTTGTGTCCAGAAAGTTGAATAGAAAGAAAAGTGGGCACGGCATGGGTTTTTTTAAATATATTTCATTGATTTTACAGAGAGGAAGGGAGAGGGATAGAGAGCTAGAAACATCGATGAGAGAGAAACATCGATCAGCTGCCTCCTGCACATCTCCCACCGGGGATGTGCCCGCAACCCAGGTACATGCCCTTGACCGGAATCGAACCTGGGACCTTTCAGTCCGCAGGCCAACACTCTATCCATTGAGCCAAACCGGTTAGGGCGGGAATGAAGACTTTTATTTGTTCTTCATTCATTTCCTCATTAGAGTGAGTGTATGTTAATATATTCAGATCTAATCCAGTGCCCATGTCTAACCTGTGTCTTGCTGAGAAGTCGCCACTGGGTGTGGTTTTAGGAGGTAGGGAAGGGCAGGTGTGATTTTCTCCTTTATGTGGGAGCCATCTCCAAACCCTTCCAGGAATTCACCTCTGGTCATCTAGCTAAGTGACTGCCAGGTATGGAAACTCAGGTCTCTGACCCATTTCACGACAGAGGTAAAGGAACTGTCATTCTGTTACTTAGCTTTCTTGGAAAAAGAAGATTTCCAAGAAAAAGAGGGCTGGAAGGGTGTGGGTAGGGGTTGAATAATAGACCTTGAAGCTTAGGGGATGTCTGCGAGTCCGTGAACTGCAAGCCTGCGGGGTAGGAGTCCGGCCCTGAGAAGGCTCCCTGGGACAGGCCGCGTGAGGAAGCTGTGGTGCCACCGCCGCTGGGTCTTTGGGCATCGGAGGGGCTGTTTGGCCGGTGAGCTCTATTGGGAAGGTTGGAGCTGAGAGCACAACCATTCTCTTGCTTTTCTCTCCACATTCTAACCTTCACCATTTATCATGCGGTGTCAGCTCTGTGTGTAGTTCTGAGCAGCTGTGCACATGAAGGTGTTGGTCCCAGCTGCTCCCCGCCCTAGTCTAGTGGCTTCAGGTGTAAAACAGACACGGGTGTAGCTCAAGGTTTTATGTGTACATTTGCTCGACCTGACAACATGAACGTAAACCATCTATTCAAGTCGAGATGGGGGAACCAGAAGCGGTGTTACCC
>NW_005355462.1:201758-207274 GCF_000412655.1 Myotis brandtii
CCACCCTCCAACCCCTTCCTCCCTAGACATCCCAGGAATTTGTGGAAAAACTGACCAAGAGACTGAAAAGACACCCCGAGGAGACGGGGGGCTTCCAGGAGGCCCCGCTGGCTTACGATGCCATCTGGGCCTTGGCCCTGGCCCTGAACAAGACCTCGGGAGGGGGTGGCCACGCGGGCGTGCGCCTGGAAGACTTCAACTACAACAACCAGACCATCACCGACCAGATCTACCGGGCGATGAACTCCTCGTCCTTCGAGGGCGTCTCCGTGAGTGCCAGCGGCCCCTCCACACACGTGCTCCTGGGAGCCCCTCTGGAAGCGCCTCCTCTCAGCTGCCTCCCTGGGAGTAGGGACCCCAAACCCACCTGAGACTAGAAGGGGAAAGGCCGCCCCATTGCTTCAGCCCTCTCCTCATTCCTTTCAGCCCAGATATGTCTCAGATAAGAACGATAGGGCTTTGAAAGAGGAAAGAGGTCATTTGCTTATTCCATTAAGTGGGGAAACCACCCAGGGACTCAGTGACCTGCTCAGGCCCCACACCCAGAAGCCAGGCTCCTGGTGCTCTGTGGGGATTCTTCCATCCAGATCTCATGGTGAAGCTTCTCAAAAGAATAATGTTTCTGAAATCCAGGGTATGGTTATCTGGGGTATGTCCTATATGCAGGCAAATGCCATAAATAGAATTCATTCAGAACCTCAATTAGCTTCAAAAACACCAGGATTCAAAGCGTGAGTCCCGAGATCTCTCACACTTGCTTTTATCCCCCTTGTGCCTCCGCCTGTTCCTCTCCCTCAGGGCCATGTGGTGTTTGATGCCAGCGGCTCTCGGATGGCATGGACGCTTATTGAGCAGCTCCAGGGTGAGCCTGGGGGCGGGGGTGGGGAAGCGAGGGGCAGGTGGGCTGGGCTAGGAAACCAGGAGACATCACAAGATGGCCTCGGTGCCTCTCTACCTTCTCTTTTAACTGTTCGTCAAGCTTTTAACTAATACTAGTAACAGTAATAGTGAAAGCAGCTCGTGTGTGGGTGAGTGTCTCTGAGCTGCAGTGGTCGTGTTCTTCAGGGGGTGTGCGCTGTTTCTGCGTTGGCTTCCATTCTGATTTCAGGAGTTTCCCTTTGGTGGCTTGGGGTGAGAAGTTGACCTGTCATTTGCATACCCATGGACTCAAGGAAAGCTGAATCTAGGAAACCTGCTATTTTTTTTTTCAGAGTTAATTTCATGAGCATATTTTTAAAATTGGTTTTTAGAGAGAGAAAGAGAGCGAGAGAGAGAGAGAGAGAGAGAGAGACAGCGATGCAAGGGTCAAACATTGATTGGTTGCCTCCTGCACGCCTCCATTGAACCAGAAATCAAACCCATGAACCTTTGGTCCAAGGGCCGATGTCCTAACCACTGAGCAACTGGCCAGGGCAGAAACCTGTTGTTTTTAAAGGGAACTTATAGAATTTTCTTGCTACATACATAAGTAAACATTCTTTTTTGTTGTTAATCCTCACCTGAGGATATTTTTCTATTTTTTTTATGGCGAGTGGAAGGGAGAGGGAAAGACAGAGAGACACATCAGTGTGAGAGAAACACACTGATTGGTTGCCTCCTGCACGAGCCCTGACCAGGGCCTGGGCTGGGGAGGAGCTTGCCACCAAGGTATGTGCCCTTGACCGGACTTGAACCCAGGACCCTTAGGTCCGCAGGCTGATGCTCTATCCACTGAGCCAAACTGGCTAGGGCATAAGTAAACATTCTTAATTTTTTTTTTAGTATGTGTAGTTTGGTTTTTCCAGGTCGTGTTTTCTTATAGCTTGGCCCAGTTATGTATTTGCAAAACTCCCATGAGTTAATTTTCCAACCTCTCCCCGCTCAGCCTCTCAGCGTGGCCGGGAGAGCTGCTCCTTGGCTCCCTGTGAACAGTTTCTTCCTGGCTCCCACCTCCCACTTTCTCTCAGAGCTTCTTTGTACCAGGAGGAGCGGGAATGGCCGGCGGCCATGGGGAAGGGGGCGCGAGTCGGCCTTTGATGGGAAAGCAGGGTAACTAGGACAGTCTGGAATAGAACCTTAGGAGTGACCGAGTTGCACTTGGCGGCACTTTGAGAGGCAGGTACAACTTATCTGTGGAATTAGAACCCAAGCCAACCAACAAGGGAGGAATTTATAAAACGAAAGTGGAAGCCACTGGGAAAACAGATGCCATGATTCTGTCACGAGAGGGAGGATAAACATGTTTAACGCTTTAAAGCTGGACCCACAGGGAGAGAGATCTTGCTATGAGAGGTGGGCTGTGCGATGAATGGCGGCTTCCCACATACAGATACTGTTTTGTGGGACCCTTTACACTGCCTTTACGTCAGGTTGCTCATCCACGTGACCGCTCAGGCCCTTCCAAGTCTCTTCAGGGCGCGGGTGAAGGGAATCGGTTGCAACCACAGAAAGCTGCCTTAGGGAAGTGGAAGGCTGGGAGTGCCGGAAGTAGTCTTCCCCACCCCACGGCGCTCCTATTGTCTGCCCAGGTGGCAGCTACAAGAAGATCGGCTACTATGACAGCACCAAGGATGACCTCTCCTGGTCGA
The DNA here is from genome assembly GCF_000412655.1 of Myotis brandtii. Classification (NCBI taxonomy): domain Eukaryota; kingdom Metazoa; phylum Chordata; class Mammalia; order Chiroptera; family Vespertilionidae; genus Myotis; species Myotis brandtii. The sequence continues at coordinate 204,326 of NW_005355462.1, forward strand.
AAACAGATAAGTGGATTGGTAAGTGGTCCTACGTATGTTTCCCTTCAATCCCTCTGAACAATCATGAGCAGCGTCATGCACTTGAATGAAGGTGGGTGGCAGGTGCCATGAGGTTGAAATGCTCCGGGGGGGTGGACCAGGATTGGGTGAAGAGAAAGGGAATAGAATGTCCAAGATCTGGGCAGAGGAGGCTGGTGTATCGTGAGAGGGAATAGGCAGTTGGTAGCATGCACTATTAGAAACAGTCACCGGGGATTGGAGGCAGGGGCAGGCAGGTGTGGGAGATGGGCACTCCATTCGGGTCTCCCCGCTGTCTGGTGCCTTGATGTATCAGGCCTGGAATTGCCTCTTTATTTGTCAAGAAAGCAGTTGCTTAAACTACAGGAGAGATGAGTGTTGTCTACTGGAATGTCCCTGTTAAAGAGGGCAGTAGCGGTGTTCTCTGAGGGCTTGGTGGCTAAAATAATAGGAAGTGGGGAAGATACCAGAGGTGGGCAAAGGCAGGTAGGTCCTGGTAAAACAAAGGTGGGCATCGTGAGGACGGCGGAGGCACAGCAAGGGGCCCGCCTGCCACCCCAGGAGGCCCCCCACTGCTGCTTCCTGGAATGTAGGGCAGGTCCCGGGCTATAAATGCTGCATGGCCTGAATTACACCTTTCCCAGGCCACACACATTGAAATTAGCTTTTTTTCCCCTGTGAACTCTGACAAATTTAAGCTTCCTCTCGATACTGGAAACACCTTTGGGGATACCCCAGCCAGGGCTAAAAGTCACAGGTCAGCTTTTTCCTCTTTCTTGGAGCTAAGAGGCCAGACCAGATTCTTGGAGGCTCTTAGCTTTATGATTCTACAATCATAAAGCTTTTCATTTGAGTTGTAAGAAACCTCATAATTTTCTCAGCTATCCCCTCCTTTACCTTCCCATTTCCCTTTCCTACAAGAAAGACAGGAAAACAGGACAAACAATAACAGAAAAGACTATGAGGCCCGGCTCTGCCAGCCTGTGGACAGCATGTCTGCTGGCACCTGAGAGCCGGCCTCCCCCGCCCCACCTGCCTCCCTGGGTCCTCCTTCCTCCTTCTTCCCCTCTCTCCCTCCTCCCCCTGTAGGAGGGTCTCCTCCTGCTGACCAGACCCTGGTAATCAAGACATTCCGCTTCCTGTCACAGAAACTCTTTATCTCCGTCTCGGTTCTCTCCAGCTTGGGCATTGTCCTAGCTGTTGTCTGTCTGTCTTTTAACATCTACAACTCCCACGTCCGGTAAGTGTATCTTCTGACATTTTTGTTGTCCTGTCTGCCTCTCCAAGATGGTGGTCATTGAAGGGAGAGAGTCAAACCTGTGTCACTGAGGCCACGTGTCGGGTTTTCACTGACTTACCGCTTCCCTAGGTCACTGCGCACGGAAGGTGAAGCCAGAGAGTTCCCGTCCCTGCAGCTTAGGGGCCGGGCGGGCGGGCAGGGCTCGGGGTGGGGTGAGCTGGTCTGGGCGGGAGGCCCTCCCAGCCCTGCAGCGGCCAGGCCAGTCGGCTTTCTCCCGGCTCTGCTCCCGCCCAGGCCTGTCTTCCTTGTCCTGCGGCCTTTGGAGACGGACCTCCCTTCAGCAGGGGCTGATTGTGCTTTCCTCTCCCTTGCTCCCGCCTGGGCTCCAGCTACATCCAGAACTCACAGCCCACCCTGAACAACCTGACGGCTGTGGGCTGCTCGCTGGCCTTGGCTGCTGTCTTCCCCCTGGGGCTGGACGGGTACCACATCGGGAGAAACCAGTTCCCCTTTGTCTGCCAGGTGAGGCGCAGCTCCCCTGCCGTCCCTGCCTTCTTCCCACCTGTCCCTGTGCCTCCAGGTGCGTTCATCCTGTAGCTCGCTTGTCAGTTCACTGTGGGCTCCAAGGTTGCCAGGGTCCTGAAGACAAAAGCAGGGTCCCCACGGAGGGACAGCGGTGGCTTGTCTTGTCTTGGGGGCTGAGAACAAGAACTGGATTTCCTGTGGAGCCTTGGGGGGTTGGGAAGGACGACGGCAAAAATCCGGACCCACAGCGGGGACAGTGGGGAGGCAGCCCTACTACACCGGTTGGCCCTCGGGATGCAGTGCAGGGAGGAGTCTGGCGCTGTGGGGAAGGGCTGCTGTCCGCAGCATCTCTGGTTCTGTGTTGTGCTGATAGGAAACACCCCGTGTCCCCTGCCCACCTTACTCTCCCCTCTCCTCTGCCTGGTGCCTGTCTCCGGCCCACGCTGTGCACAGGGGTCTGCTCACCAGCACCCAGGCCACGGGCAGGCTGCTTCCAGGGGGAGGAGGCAGCGGGTGCAGGCTGCTGTGGGACACGGGCAAGAGGGCGGCCCTCGCAGAAGAGCGGCTTGAATATTGAGGGACTCCTGGGTTTGTCAGCTGGAGGAGTAAAGGGTGGCAGGGCAGTGTCACAGGCCAGCAGCGGAGGCCTGGGGAGCAGCCAGAAGTGACTGGCCATTAGACCAGGAGGTTTTAGGAAGATCCCCTGGTGGCAAAGTAGACGATGGATGGGAGGGGTTTGCTGAAGGTAGGGAGCCCCTTCCTCCACTCTCCCTGGTACCCCCCCACCCAGGCTGCCTCCGCCGCAGCCCCAGCGCCCTCTCCTTCCCAGGCCCGCCTCTGGCTCCTCGGCCTGGGCTTCAGTCTGGGCTACGGCTCCATGTTCACCAAGATCTGGTGGGTCCACACGGTCTTCACCAAGAAGGAGGAGAAGAAAGAGTGGAGGAAGGTGAGTGCTGGCGTCCTCCCCTGTGCCTGGCCGCCGGGCCCAGGGGTGACCGTGTCCTGTGCTCACCCGCCAGACCCTGGAGCCCTGGAAGCTGTACGCCACGGTGGGCCTGCTGGTGGGCACGGACCTCCTCACTCTCGCCGTGTGGCAGATCGTGGACCCCTTGCACCGGACCATCGAGGTACCGCGGGGTCAGGCGGCCGAGCGTCGGGCTGCAGGC
>NW_005355462.1:207876-209497 GCF_000412655.1 Myotis brandtii
AGCTGCTAGGCCCAGGGCTCCTCTGGAGCGGGGCAGCGGCGCCAGCAGGGCTGTGCGCTCCCCGGGTCGTGGGGAGGGTAGCCATCCCTAAGGTGTGGGGGGCCTGTCCAGGCCTAGAGTGGGATTTGGCCTCAGCACTGGGGTCTCGTAGGAAACGGGGCAGAGCTGGGAGTCAGGCACCAGCAGAGTTGGGGGACATAGGATGACACCCGTTTTCCTGCGGCCTCATCTCCTTTAGACTTTCGCCAAGGAGGAGCCCAAGGAAGACATCGACGTGTCCATCCTGCCGCAGCTGGAGCACTGCAGCTCCCGCAAGATGAACACGTGGCTCGGTGTGTGGGGGGTGTGGGGTGTGGAGGTGGGGGTGTGGGCGGGGCTTGGAGGGACGGCAGCCCAGTTTATGACCTTCTGTCTTGGACTGCCCTGAGAGGGGGCAGCGGTGTCGCTGGGAGGAGCTTAGGGTCTGAGGAAGGACGCGGCAGAGCTGTGCGCCCCTGCCCCGGGGAGGGAGGGCCCTGGGGATGGGCTCCTTCTCGTCTTCCGTCACCGGCTGCCCGCGGGCTTCAGTCCCTCCGCCTTCAGCTCTCTCTCCTCTGTGGCCACAAACGGCAGACCCCTCAGTATGCAAAGCTGGGTTCCCAGCCGGAGGGTAAGGGTCATGACCATCACCTTCCCCTGTGACCTGGCGCCCAGGCCGGGAAGGTGGGCAGGTGAGGGTGACGGGGAGGGGCTCCCTGTTCACGGGGAGCTCGGAGCTGGGGCGCGAGGCTTCCGCCCTGTGACCCCCCGCCGCTGTCGCAGGCATTTTCTATGGCTACAAGGGGCTGCTGCTGCTGTTGGGTATCTTTCTTGCTTATGAGACCAAGAGTGTGTCCACCGAGAAGATCAATGACCACCGGGCGGTGGGCATGGCCATCTACAATGTGGCGGTGAGCTCCGGCGCCTGGCCTGGGCCCGGGGGCGGCCTGGGAGGATGGGGACCCCTGGTGGAGTGACGGGTGCTGTGACGCCTCGGGGCTGTGGAGCACCCGACATGCACACTGCACCGCGTGTCCGTGTCCGTGTCCGTGTGCACAGCCGCCGGAGGGGTGGGTGTGGCTGCCCCCGCCGGTGGGGGAGGGGCCGGAAGCCAGGCCCGGTCTCTGGCTCACAGGGGAGTCGGAGGCGAGGTTCCGGTTCCCGCAGGTGTGCTCTGGGGGACCCCAGGGGTGTCTGAGCTCAGGGGTCAGCCTTGCGGGACGGGACTGGAGGCGGCTGCTTTGGGGCAGTTTGTGTGCGCGAGTGCGAGTCCTTTTCAATGGAAAGGCCACCAGGAGCCTGAGCGCAGACTCTCCTGGGGGAAGGGCAGCCTGGCTGGGGCCGTTCCCTGAGACGCCCCGCCCGCCCCCAGGTCCTGTGCCTCATCACCGCGCCCGTCACCATGATCCTGTCCAGCCAGCAGGACGCAGCCTTCGCCTTCGCCTCTCTCGCCATCGTCTTCTCCTCCTACATCACGCTGGTGGTGCTGTTTGTGCCCAAGGTGAGCCTCGCTGTTGTCCCATCTCCTCCCAGACCGCTCCCTGCCGCCTCCCGTGTTGGGGGCCAGGCCGGCTCCCCTCCCCTCCCTTCCGGTCCCCCCCCA
>NW_005355462.1:209699-210337 GCF_000412655.1 Myotis brandtii
CTGCCTTTGTTTGGCCCTCCCGCGCCCCACACCCGCCCCCAGATGCGCAGGCTGATCACCCGAGGGGAATGGCAGTCGGAGGCTCAGGACACCATGAAGACGGGGTCCTCGACCAACAACCACGAGGAGGAGAAGTCCCGGCTGCTGGAGAAGGAGAACCGGGAGCTGGAGAAGATCATCGCCGAGGTGTGAGGCCCAGGAGTGCGGGAGGCGGGGAGGCGGGGCCCAGCGAGAGGACTCCCTGCCCTGAGACCCAGGGGAGGAAGGGCTCTGCTGGGCAGGGGCTCTGCCGGGCCGGAGCCCTCGGCACAGCCTCCTCTAAAGGGGGTGGACGGCCCACGGGGCCGCGCAGTGACAGGCGCTCAGACTGGGCGAGGGGATCTGATTGGAAGCTGCGCTGCCCTCCCCTCCCCATTCTCTCCTGCCTGGTTTTGTCCTCAGTGGTGCCCCAGTTTGGCCTTTGGGCTTTTCTTCTCAGTTTCTCATTTTAATTTCTTTTGTCCACCCACCCTCTATCCTCTATCTATTTTCCTCTGCCACCCCCTGACTCCCGGCTCCCACCTGTCTTCCTTCCTCCAGAAAGAGGAGCGAGTCTCGGAACTGCGCCGCCAGCTCCAGTCTCGGCAGCAGCTCCGCGC
>NW_005355462.1:210575-227796 GCF_000412655.1 Myotis brandtii
GGCTGAGCTGTGATGGGAGTCGAGTCCATTTGCTTTACAAGTGAGCGGGTGTGGGGAGGACAGGCCCGCAGGGGAGGGAAGTGGAGAAGCCAGGCTCCCCACCCTCCTGTAAATACAGCCCCTCTGGGCACAGACCTCCTGCCCTGGTTCATCCATATGATGCCGTCACCTCTCCCCTCAGCCTCACCACACCCTCTCCCTTCCTGCCCCCTCGGGAGAGTGCTCCCGGGCTGTGTCTGGGGTGATTAAGGAGAAGCGGCGTGGGCAGGTTTGGGAGCTGCTTCCTGTGGGTAGTTGGTGAGAATTCCGACCAAGGCAGCATCCCTGGCTGCCGACCTGGCTCGATGGGCCGTGGGGAGCGGGTGTGTCCCTGCACATGTGTGTCTCGGGGACGACCCCCCTGAGTCTCAATAAACCAGTGAGCACCTGTCCCCACTGTGAGCAGAGTGCACCTTCCGCCGGCCTGGGGCTCCTTGGCGCCTTCTTGGCGCTGGCAGGGCGTGAAGAGGTGTCTGTTCCGCCTCGGAGGGCTCAGCAGGGCACAGCCCAACACGATTAGGGCTGAGATTCCTGCGAGGACATCAGTGGCTGAGTGTAGATTCCACCTCATGCAGAACTGCAGCCCATGCTACCCGCTAAGCGCTCATTTGTGAAGACAGTGGTGACCACCTTCCCTCGCCGCCCCCTGCTGGCAGCATGACGTCCTTCTCCAGCGGCAGGTGCAAGGCCCTGTGCATCAGATAGCCCTGGCCACGGAGATGCTGGGTAAATGCTGGCCAGGGCCGCTGCTCTCACTGAGGGACACGCATTGGGAGCTGACCTGCAAGGACCATTCCTAGGGCTGAGGGGTAGCAACAGCGAGGTGATGGCCGCTGGGAGACAAGTCCTCGCACCTCAGAAGTCTGGCTAAGGGCTCTGGGTGTTTGGACTTGCTATCCAAATGAAAGGAAGTAGCGGATGGTCAATGGAAAAAACAAACAAACTTGCCTAGGACTTTCATAATAATTCTTTTATAATAATTCTTTGTGGGGAGGTTTTGAGACTTTATAAGTTTATTTGAGTCAAACTGACAACATATGCCAGGGAGCAAGATCGCGAATGCTCCACAGAAGTGCTTTTTTGAAGCTCAGCTTCTCTCCCTTTGGTACTGATTTTTTTAAGCGATTTTTACAGAAGGGCTGCCAGGTTGGATGGGCCCTGTGGTTTCATTATCCTGTTTCAGAGCCAGGTTCTAAAAGCAACATGGCTACACCTCAGACCAGGACTGGAAAAGCACTCGGGTTATCTGCCATGGACCACTTGGACTTACATTGCGTTTCCACTCTTCCCACCGTGACCCCCTCAGGGAGGCGGAGGCCTCTGGGCTGCAGCGTGGAGAGGGGTCCTGTCTGCAGGAGCTGCATCCCAGCCCTGGGCAGGGCCTGAGACCAGAATCGCCACCTGCACTCCTCTGCACTGAGGTGCAGTGTATGTTACCAAGGGCCAGAAGCTCTCCTGCGGCCAGGGGTGAGCTGGACATTTGCTGACAGGAGTGCAGGACGCAAGCTGGTGGTAGGGCTACTGCGGGGTGGGGCATGTTGCCCAGTGGGGAGACCACCGCTCAGCGGCTCTGGGAGGAGTCACCCGGCATCTCCAGCCCTGCCTCCGCCCCCTGGGCTTCAGACCTCTCTGTCTAGAGCAGGGGTCCTCAAACTACGGCCCGCGGGCCACATGCAAATACAAATATTGTATTTGTTCCCGTTTTGTTTTTTTACTTCAAAATAAGATATGTGCAGTGTGCATAGGAATTTGTTCATAGTTTTTTTTTAAACTATAGTCCGGCCCTCCAACGGTCTGAGGGACAGTGAACTGGCCCCCTGTTTGAAAAGTTTGAGGACCCCTGGTCTAGAGGGCTGGGGCTCCAGCGCCCACCAGGCCTCCAGCCTCTTGCGCCCTGGCCCCGTCCTCACTCTTGCACACAGTGAGCGCTTGCTTTTGTGAGTTGTGTTATTTTTCAGTCAACATATTTTGGTTGGGACAGTTGCTGAGACAGGCACTCCTGTAGGCACTCGGGTAGCTCAGTGAGCAAGATGGCTTTGCGAGGGCACGTTTTCACGTGGGAGATGCTGGTCGGTGAGCACGTGAATAGGTGAATGAGGTAGATGGGCAGCCAGGACTGGTGGGCATCCGGTCATGGCTCAGATGCTAGGCCAGCCCGTGGGGAAGGCGCCTGCTCACCGATTACCTGGCAAGGAGCCTGGCTCGGCGAGGACTCCTGCTGTCCAGGTCCTAGCCAGCGAGGAGCAGAGCCAGCATCCAGCTGCACGTGTTGTGACCTGTGGCTGCCTAACCTGTTACCCCCAAAAAGTGGCCTGAAAAAATAATAATCATCTCACCATTTCTGTGGGTGGGAAACACGGAGCAGCAGGAGACGCCTGGGAGGGGCAGGCTGTAAATGTAAAAGACAATAGGCTCAGTTACGGTAAAGATTGCCCTTTGCCAAGCAAGCTCCAGGCCCAGGACGTGACCACTTACCGTGACTCACTTTTACTTGGGGAGTTGTAGTTGCAGACCAGCCTATGTGGTTACGGTAGGTCTCAGTTTGTGCTCCCTGCCATGCACGCCTCCCCTGAGCTAGCCCTTTTCACCCACAGACCCTCTCCTAGAAGATGAGCCCAGCACCACTGGCCTACGTGGTGACACATTGTAGTCGATGTGGGCCGCAAGGTACCAGGCCCGACAGTTGAGGGAGAGAGACACACTGAAGCCACACCCTGGGTACAGCACACAGGCACCTTCCCAGGTGCGTGCTGGGGGGGAGGGGGGGGGGCGTTTTCCCTTCCACCTGGTCCTCCAGCTGGAGCCTGTACACCGGGCTGGCAAAGGCCAGGTCAGCAAGAGAAACAGAGACGTGTACTAACGTGTGCCCCCTGCCCCCCCACACACGGGAGCCCCCACTGATGAATAACCCAAAGGGGTCAGAGTGGGGCTGCCCCAGGCTGACCAAAGGAGAAGGGTTGGCATGTACCGGTGGCCAGGAGAAGCGGTGAGCCAGGGTCTGCGCAAGGATGGCTGCGCAGATGTAAGTTGAGGCCTCCCTGCTGCCGGGGAGAGAGGCACCTTTACAAACATCTTTCCCTTCGAGAGGGCGACTTGGGTCTTGCTTTTAGAGCTTTTCCTAACCTGCTGGTTCTCAATAGCCTTTCACTCAAAATAATCTGTGGGTCCGAGGGGCCTGTTTGGGGGAGTGATGCTGAAACTGGACATAAACAATTTGGCTGCCTGTCACTACTTGAACCAAATTAAGCAGACAGGGTTGAATGATATCTGAGCGTTTATTCCAACAATGCCAGCAACATGGGAGAGCAGCAGGTCAGCCACAGAAGTCCCTCCCCTCCCCTCCTGGCGGCTGACGGTACAGGATAAGGGAGAAAGGCTGTGTGGGGGGAAGGGGGGGCAGGTGAGGGCTGCAGGTCCCTAGCCCGAGTGTCTCTGCAGGATCTTGAAGTCTGATAACAAGGTAGTTTTCCATTGTTGTCTTGTACCCCACGAATCACACGAGGGCGCCTCAAGAAATCGAATTAAGGAGCCACATTTATTTCAGAGCCGGCGGCTATGAGGGGGCAAATCCTCTCTAAGTCTCGCAGCCCCGAATGACAGTAACATCAGGCTTATATAGGCGGATATCACAAAGGTATCAATTACTTCTCTAGGTTTGGAATGAGGAACCTGGTTTGCAAAAGCAGTCTGTTACAGAAGCTAAATTGAGCAAGTTAGTTATCTACAAAGATTAATTATAGTTTTAGGTCTTGGAGCCACTGAGTCAACAGAAAACACATTTTCTGGAGCCACTGAAGCAATTAAAGCAATTGTGCTGTCCTGGTCTCCAGGTGCAGAGGAATGTGTTTTGAACATCAGTGATGACAGAGAATCATTGATTGGCTGCCTCCTGCACGCCCCCTACTGGGGATTGAGCTTGCAACCTGGGCATGTGCCCTGACCAGGAATCCAACCCAGGATCCTTCAGTCCGCAGGCCAATGCTCTATCCACTGAACCAAACCAGCCAGGGCTATCATTTATTTTTAATCTTTTTCAATTACAGTTTACACTTAATGTTTGTATGAGTTTCAGGTGTTCAGCACAGTGGTTAGATATCATATACTTTACAGAGTGTTCTCTCTGGCATTTTTGTCGCCATACTTAGCTAGTTATTAATAAAGGAGCAGGGGGCGCAATAGGCAGACCTTCCTTGCACCTCCTCCCAGGGCCAGGAGTTCACTTGCAGCCTTTGGTGGAGGGAAGGCAGTGCAGACTGGAGGTGCCGAAGGAGAGGCCGGGGTGGGAAGCATGAGGGGAAAGCAGCAGTGGGAGACCTGCATTTATTTAATCGCACTCCTCCAAACGGAAGCAGCCATTTTCCAGGAAAAGGAAAAATCCCCGTCCTAGGTGATACAGCGCACCCCACCCTCAGGAGCCCTGCCTGCCAGACCTGCATCGACAGCCACAGAGGCCAAACCTACGGTTTGGAACAGTCTCAGGACGGGTCTGTGACTGCTTGGGGGGAGGGGCCGTCCACCCCACTATCCCAGGAACCTGACGGGTGCCTCTCCCAGGCGGGAGAGCTGGTAGACGCCCCGGTTTCCAGCTGATCCCACAACCTGCATAGGAGGGTCTCTGCCCAGCTGACAGCTGAGTCATATTCTGGGCCACTGGCAGAGGAGCAGCTCTCGGACCAGAAACACCCCCACCACAGTCCCTGAGATCTGAACAGCACCTCCCCTCACGGGAGACCAGAGGTCTAGACTCCCCATTTCTCCTAAAGCCCTTTCAAAACAGACTTGAGTGATTAAGATTGACAGCTGCCTGGCAAGCTAAGGCGGGACTCTGGAGAAGCTTACTGCCCCAGCCCTGGGCCCCTGCGGCTAACAGACCTGCCTTAGAGGGCAGCTTGGCCCTCCCACGTGCAGTGTGCAGCCAAGGCCTGTGGAGACAGACACAAGCTGGATCGCTTGGAGCGTCGAGCTGGTGCTGGAAGCCGAGGGAGGACCGTGTCTGACTGGTTAGCACCCAAGTGCCCCGGGAGCCCAGCACCAGCAGCACAGTCAGCCTCAGTCATTGCGTGAGCAGGATCCAGAGGGAGCTCCAGGAGGCACTAAACTGCTGAGATGAACACCACTTCACTCTTCCCTTTCTTTTTTTAAATTTATCTCTCTGCATTATTGGTTTATTTATTACGTTAGTCTCTATTGTTTCATTCATGTATCTACCTTTTCCTACCCATTTTTTTTTCTTCTTTTTCTTGTCCTTTCACATCTTTTTTTTCTTTTCCTATTTTGGGTCTATCTGGTTTCTCTATTTTCCTTTTCAAATTTTTTTCTTCCTCTTTTATTTTAAACTGTCTTCCTTCCCCTATTCATTATTGTTATTTTCTTTATTTCATCTCTGCCCCTTCATATTCCTCCCCCCCTTTATTTGTTTGTTTTCTTTCCCCTCATATTTTTTCTTTCTTTTCTTCTATCAATTTTGCTCTCTTTTCTCTTTCCTAATTCTCTCTTCTCTGGTGGCTGCTTTTGTTGGTGCTATAGGGTCTTGTGAATGTTTTTGTTTTGTTGTGTGTTTTGTTCTGTTCTGTCAGCATCTCCACAACAGTTTGCATGATGTGGTCAGGGGTGAGCCTCATAGCCAGCCTGAGAGGAGATTTCATTCGTGAACAGGACAACAACATTCAAGACCAACTACAACAGGAAAACCCAAATAACTCAACTAAGGGGCTTTCCTAGAGCACCCAGCTCAGGAGATCTGAGAGATTGCACCACTGGGTCCCACAGAACCCCTCCTACATAAGATCACCTCACAAAGTCTGGGAGGCATAGCAGTTTGATTTAATATGTAGCAACAAATTCAAAGGGTCAGCAAAAATGGGGAGATAAATGACCCCTAAATGAAAGAAAAATAGGAACTGCTAGAAAAGGAACTAAATGAAATGGAGGCAAGCAATTTGCTAGATAAAGAATTCAGAGTAATGGTTTTAAGGGTGCTCAAACAACTTAGAACTACAAGCAACTTAATGAGCACATTATGAAACTTAATGAGAACTAGAGCAGCAAAAAAAGAAAAAAGAGGTAGCCCTGCCAGTGTGACTCAGTGGTTAAGCATTGACCAATGAACCAGGAAGTCATGGTTAAATTCCTGGTCAGGGCATGTTCCTGGGTTACAGGCTCAATTCCCAGTAGGGGATAAGCAGGAGGCAGCCAATTGATTATTCTCTCTCATCATTGATGTTTCCATCTCTCTCTCCATTTCCCTCTCTGAAATCAATAAAAACATTAAAAAAAAGGCATAGAAACCATCAATAAGAATCAAGCAGAAATGAAGAAAGACATAACTGAAATAAAAAATACCCTGGAAGGAATCAACAGATAGACTAGTAGAAGCAGAGGACTGAATTAGTGAATTAAAAGATAAGATAGAAAAAAAAAAAACAACCTTCAGAACAGCAACTGGCAAAAATTTAAAAAATAGGAAGAAAGTCTAAGGGGGCTTTGGGACAACATGAAACAATATTTGCATCATAGGGGATCCAGAAGAAGAAGAATCTGAACAAGGAATAATGACAGAAAACTTTCCTGTCACTCAAGTTCACAAAACACAGAGAGTCCCAATCAGATGAACCCCAAAAGACACACACCTAAGCACATCATAATTAAAATGGCAAGCATTAAAGACAAAATATATTTTTAAAAATTCTTTCTTATTGAGAGTATTACAGATGTCTCAGTTCCCACCCAGCCCCAGGCCTTCACCACCCTATTACCTATTACTAACATCCATAGGTAATATCTTTGGGTTATCTTTTCCCACTCCTCTTCCCCCATCTCTCTGAGATGTGTTAGTCTGTCAGAGCTGCTGTGCAGGAAACACCCCTATGGAGCAGGACTTGCTTCAGTGAGGCTTTGGTGCTCTCTGAGTCTGCCCCTTGAGTGAGTCACTTATGGATGTGTAGAGTTGTAATCTGCTATGGTCTGAAGCTGTCCACCAGGTGCACTGGCTCTAGGGCCTCCAGGGAGGTGCAAAGTCAGCCACTACCTGGGGCCACCCTGCAGGAGCTGCAGAAGGATCTGCAGATGGTTGCTATTTGGTGATGCCCAGCTGTGAAGCAAGGCAGGCTGGTGCTAGTGCTGGGTCTTGGACCTTTTATTGATAGTTTGGGGGCACAGTCACCAGCTGCTGCTAGTTTGAGAGATGTTAGCAAAATCTGAGGCATGAGCCAGGACAGGACAAGGTGCTACAAACAGCTTGAATGGGGTCTCAGGGAATCCCCAGGTGGAGCAAACAGTGTATTCCAGGCTGACAGAGACTCAGCTATGGCTACCAGTCAGTCCTGTGACAGGGGAGGTCCAGCCCAGGAACAATGACCCCTGAGAGCACCCCAATTTGGGAGAAAGTTGCTGCTGAGTTCCTGCCCCGGTGCCAGAAACCCAGTTCTTCCCCATATGTGTCTGGGTCCCCCAAAGCCACCCAGTGCTGGGAGTCCCAGTAAGGTCATGCGCAGGCTCTTTAAGTGGAACACCTGGGTCTCCAGCAGCCTCCATGTCACTCAGCCACAATCCCTGCTGGTTTTTACAGACCATAGTTGTGGGGATTTCTTTCACTGGGCTGGGGGAGGGGCTGGGACCCCTTGCTCCTCACAGGCAGCCTCGGCAGGGACAATCTTCCTCCTGATTAAAAAAATGGCAGCCCTAACCAGTTTGGCTCAGTGGCTAGAGCATCCCCTGCGGACTGAAGGGTCCCAGGTTCGATTCCGGTCAAGGGCATGTACCTTGGTTGCGGGCACACGTTTCTCTCTCATCCATGTTTCTAACTCTCTATCCCTCTCCCTTCCTCTCTGTAAAATATCAATAAAATATTTTTTTAAAAAAATAAAATAATGGCACACATGGGTGTCGGACCAGCCTGTTCCACACCTCCACCCCTCCTACCAGTCTCACTGTGCTTTCTTCTTTACTTCTCTATTGTAGGACTTCCATTCAGCATGGTTTCTGGTGGTTCTGAATGATGGTTGTTCTGTTTTAGCTGTAATTTTTATGTGGCTGTGGGAGGTGGAAAATATAGGCATTTACCTAAGCTGCCATCTTGGTTCTCCTTAAAGAAGGAATCTTTTTTTTTTTATTGATTTCAGAGAGGAAGCCAGCCGCAGGCGGTGGGAACCGGGCGCACCGCCTGCTGACCACCGGCCTGCAGTTACACTCGGAAGACGCGCCTCGGGAGCCCTTCCCTGGGGATCGCACCTTTTCCCTTCAGTCGTTTCTTAAAAGGTGCAGCACGTGTGTCATCTGTTACAGCTTAAAGGGCAGTTCTAGGAGCAAGTCAGGGCTACCCCAGACCGCCCACATCAGGAATTCTGTGGGTAAAAACCATCTTAAAGTCTGAAGCTGCTGCCTTAGCGCAAGGGTGTTTGCCTGGACATTTCAGGACCAGGGTGTGCCCTCCGGGTCCTGGGGAAGACGCAGTTCCCGCTCTCCGCCACACGGGGGCACGACGAGCGCTGTTAGCTTTGCTAAAGGGAAAGGCCTCTGCCAGATGGTGGTCTCCAGAAAAGTCCAGAAGAATTGGAAAGTCAAGGAGAAGGTGTTTGTAAACAATAGCTTTAAGCCGATCTCCAAAGCCAGCCCAGGAACGTGAGGGAGGTCCAAATCATCTAGAAGGAGAAATGCTAGCTTCCACCAACAACTTCAAAAATAACTTTTCTTAATCTAATGGACAAAATAAACTGACCAACAAAATAGGTCCAGGGGCATGGAGGCATGCAACGGACTGACGGCTCTCAGAGGGGAGTGGGTGGGGGCGACGGCGAAGGGAACAGATTAACCACAGAACTTACATGCATGTATGCATAGCCCATGGACACTATATATGACCACAGCCTGGGGAAGGCTGGGAGGAGTGGGGAGGGGGAGGGGGAGAGAATCATTGATTGGCTGCCTCTTGCATGCCTCCCACTGAGGACTGAGCCCACAACCCCAGCATGTGCCCTTGACCAGAATCGAACCTGGGACCCTTCAGTCCACAGGCCAGTGCTCTACCCACTGAGCAAAACCCGCTAGGGCAAAAAAGAATCGTGAAAGCTGAAAGAAAGAGATAGAAGGTTACCTACCTGGGAGCTTCCTTTAGACTGTGAGCTGATTTCTCAATAGAAAGACTTTGGGCCAGAAGGGAGTGGCATGAAGTATACAAAATTATGAAAAGCACAAAACTGAATCCAAGACTACTCTATCCATCAAGGCTATCATTCGAAATGGAAGGTGAAATGAACAGCTTCCCAGACAGCAAAAGACTAAGAGTACATTATCACCAAACCAGCACTGCAAGAATTGCTAAAGGACTGTTGTAAGAAGAATAAATAGAGAGAGTAACACAAGCATAAAGAAAGAAAATGGGCACAAATAAGTACCTGTCAACAATAACCTTAAATGTAAATGGATTAAATGCTCCAATATAAAAACAGGGTAACTAAATGGATAAGAAAAGATGACCCATATATATGTGGTTTATAAGAGACCTACCACAGAACAAAAGAGTCACAAAGGGTGAAAGTGAAGGGATGGGAAAAAATTTTCCGTGCAAATGGAAAAGAAAAAAAAAGGTGAGGTAGCAACTCTAATATCTGACAAAATATACATAAAAGTGAAGGCCATAACAAGAGACAATGAAGGGCACTTCATAATATTAAAGGGATTGATACAAAAGAGGATATAACCCTGGTAAATATATATACATCCAATATAGGAGCATATATATATATATTTAAAACTTCTGGAGGACTTTAAGGGAGAGATGGACAGCAACACAATCATAGTAGGGGACTTTAACAGCCCATTGACATCACTGGGTAGATCTTTTAGACAAAAAAAAAAATCAAGGATATACTGATCCTAAATGACACACTAGGTCCGATGGAATTAATTGATATTTATAGTACATTTCACCCCAAGGCTACAGAATATATATCCTTCTCAAGTGCACAGGGTAATTCTCAAAGATAGACCACATGTTAGGACACAAACTTAGTCTCTACAAGTTCAAAAGGTTGAAATCATATCAAGCATCGGATCACAATGGCATGAAATTAGAAATCAACTGCAATAAAAACACTCAAAAACACTCAAACACATGAAGTCTAAGTAGCATGTTATTAAACAATGAATGGGTTACCAAAGAGATCAAGGAAGAAATAAAAAACTTACCAGAAATAAATGAAAACACACAAACACACACACACACACACACACACACACACACACACACGAACAACAACCTAACATCCATGGGACACAGTGAAAGCAGTACTGAGAGGGAAGTTCATAGCACTATAGGACTATGTCAGAAAAAAAACAACGTCTAATAAACTATCTAACCATACTACCTAAGGAATTAGAAAGAGAACAGCAAGAAAAGCCCAGAGTAAGTAGAAGGAAGGAAATAAAGATTAGAGCAGAAATAAATCACATAGAGGTGAAAAAATAGTACAAAAGATCAATAAAACTAACAGCTTTGATGGTAACGGTCGTTACACCCTGGCTCTTTATTATAGAGATAGTGAACTTACAGAAAGAGAGATTGAAAAAACAATCCCATTTACCATTGCACCAAAAAAATGAAGATACCTAGGAATACACTTAACTAAGGATGTAAAAGACCTGTACTCAGAAAACTACAGGACACTGAAAAAAGAGATAGAGGAAGATATAAACAGATGGAAGAACATACTGTGTTCATGGACTGATAGAATCAACATCATTAAAATGTCCATACTACCCAAAGCAATCTAGAGATTCAATGCACTCCCCATTAAAATACCAATGGCATATTTCACAGACCTAAAATTAACTCTCCAAAAATTCATCTGGAATAAAAAAAGACCCCGAATAGCTGCAGCGATCCTGAGAAAGAACAAAGTAGGTGGGATCTCAATACCAGATATCAAGCTGTATTACAAAGCTACGGTTCTCAAAATTGACTGGTACTGGCACAAGAATAGACATATAGATCAATGGAATAGAATAGAGAACACAAAAATCAACCCAAACCACTATGCTCAATTAACATTTGACAAAGAAGGCAAGAGCATACAATAGAGTCAAGACAGTCTCTTCAATAAATGGTGTTGGAAAATTTGGACAGATACATGCAAAAAAAAAAAATGAAACAACTAGACCAACTTACACCATACACAAAAAATAAACTCAAAATGGATAAAGGACTTAAACATAAGATGGGAAACCATAAAAATGTTAGAAGAATCCACAGGCAGCAAAATCTCAGACATATGGCAAAGCAGTATCTTCACCGATATAGCTCCTAGGGCAATGGAAATAAACAAATGGGACTACATCAAAATGAAAAGCTTCTGCACAGCAAAAGAAACCATCAACAAAACAACAAGAAAGCCCACTGCATGGGAGAACATATTTGCCAATGTTATCTCCGACAAGGGTTTAATCTCCAAAATTATAGGGAACTTAACAAAAGGAAGATTAAACAATCCAATCAAAAATGGGCAAAGGACCTAAATAGACACCTTTCAAAAGAGGACATTCAGAAAGCCAAGAGACATATGAAAACATGCTCAAAGTCACTAATCATCCGAGAGATGCAAATCAAAACAACAATGAGGTACCATCTCACACCTGTCAGAATGGCTATCATCAACAAATCAACAAACGACAAGTGCTGGAGAGGATGTGGAGAAAAAGGAACACTCGTGCACTGCTGGTGGGAATGCAGACTGGTGCAGCCACTATGGAAGACAGTATGGAGTTTCCTCAAAAAACAAAACATGGAACTCCCATTTGACCCTGTGATCCCACTTCTAGGAATATATCCCAAGAAACCAAAAACACCAATCAGAAAGGATATATGCACCCATATGTTCATAGCAGCACAATTCACCATAGCTAAGATCTGGAAACAGCCTAAGTGCCCATCAGTAGATGAATGGATTAGAGTCAGAGAAAATAAATATCACATGATCTCACTCATTTGTGGAATATAATGAACAACATAAACTGATGAACAACAACAGATCCAGAGACAGAGAAGCATTGATCAAACCATCAAACCGCAGAGGGAGGGCAGGAGAGGGTGGGGGTAAGGGGGAGAGATCAACCAAAGGACTTATATGCATGCATATAAGCATAACCAATGGACACAGACACTAGAGGAGTGAGGGCACAAGCGGAGAGGGTGGGGGAGGAATGGGGGGATAAAGACACATGTAATACCTTAATCAATAAAGAAAAAATACATTAATTAATTAAATTAATTACATTTTTAAAAAAACACCCAATCAGCCCTAGTTGATTTGGCTCTGTGGATAGAGCATCAGCCTGTGAACTGAAGGGTCCCAGGTTTGATTCTGGTCAAGGCCACATGTCCGGGTTGCAGGCTCGATCCCCAGTGGGGGGTGTGCAGGAGGCATCCAATCAATGATTCTCTGTCATTATTGATGTTTCTATCTCACTCGCCCCCTCTCCCTTCCTATCTGAAATCAATAAAAAAAAAAACCAAAAACACCCAATCAGAACAGCAAAATAAAAAAGGGTCCAAAAATATGAAAAGAGTGTAAGGAGGCTCTGGGACAACTTCAAGTGTACCAACATTCATATCATGGAGGTGTCAGGAGGAGAAAATATACAGCAAGGAATTGAAACCTATATGAAATAATAGTGACAGAAAATTTCCTAGTTGGTAAAAGAAATAGATATACAAGTCCAGGAAGACCAGAGAGTCCCAAAAAAGGTGAACCCAATGAGGCCCACACTAAGACACATTATAATTAAAATGCAAAAGGTTAAAGACAATCAGAGAATCTTAAAAGCAGCAAGAGAAGAGCAGTCAGTTATCTATAAGGGAGCACCCATACATCAGCTGATTTCTCAACAGAAACTTCAAAGGCCAGAAGGGAGTGGCAAGAAATAGTCAAAGTGATGAAAAGCAAGGACCTACAACCAAGATTACTCTACCCAGCAAAGCTGTCATTAGAATCAAAAGTCAGACAAAGAACTTCCCACACAAGAAAAAGCTAAAGGAGTTCATCACCATTAATCCCATATTATATGAAATGTTAACAGGTCTTATTTAAGAAGAAGAAAATAATAAAAAATATGAACAATAAAATGGCAATAAATACATATCTGTATTCAATTGAATCTATAAATCAAAATAGACAAGCAGAAAAAAAGAGAAACAGATTGCCGTAACCAGTTTGGCTCAGTGGATAGAGCGTCGGCCTGCAGACTGAAGGGTCCCAGGTTCGATTCCGGTCAAGGACATGTCCCTTGGTTGCGGCCACATCCCCAGTAGAGGGGTGTGCAGGAGGCAGCTGATCGATGTTTCTCTCTCATCGATGGTTCTAACTCTCTATCCCTCTCCCTTCCTCTCTGTAAAAAATCAATAAAATATATTTCTTAAAAAAAAAAAAAAGAATGAGTTGTTAACAGTGAATTTTAAAAAAAAAGAGAGAGAGAGAGACAGATTCATAGATACAGAGAACCTTTTGACACTTGCCAGATTGAGGTGGGGAGAGGTTTTGGGGAGATGGGTGCAAAAAGTGAAGAGACTTAGAAATACAAATTAGTAGTTACAAAATAGTCATGGGGGTGTAAAGTAAAGCATAGGGAATAAAGTCAACAATATTCTAATAACTATGTATGGTGTCAGATGGGTATGACATTCTTTTTGAATGATCAGTTAGTAAGTTTTATAATGTCTAATCACTGTGCCCAACACCTGAAACTAATATAATATTTTATGTCAACTATAACTGAAAAATAAAAAAGTGATTTTTTAAAAAGTATCAATGAAACCAAGAGCTGTTGTTTCTTTGAGACAAACAAGATTTAGCCAGACTGATCAATAAAAAAGAGGACAAAAATAAATAAAACCAGAAAAGAAAGAAGCAAAGTAATAACAACCTCCACAGAAACACAAGAGATTGTAACAGAATATTACAAACAACTATATGCCGACAAATTGGACAACCTGGATGAAATGGATAAATTCCTAGAAACATACAACCTTCCAAAACTAAATAAGGACGATTCAGAAAATATGAATACATGGACTGACTGGTGTGGCTCGGTTGGTTGAATGTTCTCCCATGCACCAGGAGGCCGCTGGTTCGATTCCCAGTTGTAGCACATATCCTATTTGTGGGCTTGATCCCCAGTTGGAGGCATGCGGAGACAGCCAATTGATGTTTCTTTCCATTGATGTTTCTATCTCCCTTTCACTCTCCCTTACTCTCTTTGAAAATCAATAAAAACATGGCTATCTCTCTACCTACCTATCCCTCTATGTGTATCGATTATAACTAATGAAATCAGAGTTATGGACCGATGGCTTCCCCAGTGGATATTACTAAACAAAGAAGAATTAACACCTATACTCCACACATTATTCCAAAACATCCAAGAGGAAAAAAGACTTCCCAGCTCATTTCACAAGGTCAGCATCATCCTAATTCCAAAACCAGGTAAAAGACACTACAAAGAATGTAAATTATAGGCCCCTATTCTTGATGAATATAGATGCTAAAATCCCCAACAAAATATTAGCAAACCAGATCCAGCAATATATTAAAAAGATCACACACCATGATCAAGTCAGCTTTATTCCAGTATACACGGTTGGTACATATGTCTCCTCAGGCAAGGGAAACAGAAGAAAAAAAATAAATAAATGGACTACATCAAACTAAAAAGTTTTTGCACAGCAAAGGAAACCAACAACAAAATGAAGAGACAACCCACTAAATGGAAGACCACTTTTGCCAATGATACATCTGATAGGGGTTAATATCCGAAATTTATAAAGAACATATAGGACTAAACACCAGGAAGACAAACAATCCAATTTAAAAAATGGGCAAAGGACCTGAATAGACACTTCTCCAAAGAGGACATTCAGAAGGCCAAGAGACATGAAAAAATGCTCAAAGTCACTAACCATCAGAGAGAGGCAAATTAAAACCACAATGAGGTACCATCTCCTCCTGTCAGAATGGCTGCCATCAACAAATCAACAAACAACGAGTGCTGGGGAGGATGCGGAGAAAGGGAACCCTCGTGCACTGCTGGTGGGAATGCAGACTGGTGCAGCCACGGTGGAAAACAGTATGGAGTTTCCTCAAAAAACTAAAAATGGAACTGCCATCTGACCCAGCGATTCCATTTCTGAGAAACCGGAAACAACGATTCCGATGACTGCACGCACCCTGTGTGCACTGCAGCGTCACTTACAACAGCCAAGACCTGGAAGAGCCTACGTGTCCACCAGTGATGAGGACATAAAAAGCTGTGGTCCATCTACACAATGGAATATTACTCGGCTATAAGGAAGGAACTCATCTTTGCAACAGCCTGGATGGACCCGGAGAGCGTTATGCTAAGTGGAATATACCAGCCAGAGAACGACAAATGCCATATGATCTCACTTACAGTGGAATCTAATGAACAAAATAAAGAAAATAGAAAGAGACTTGTAGATACCGAAAACAGGCTGACAGCTGTTGGGGTGGGGGCTGGGGGCTGGGTGGAAAAGGTGAAGGGATCAAGCAGAAAAAACAGTCTCCTAGATGCAGACAGCAGTGTGGTGATTGAAGGAGGTGGGAGAAGAAGAGGGTAAAGGGGATCAGTGGTGACAGAAGGACACCACTTGGGTGGTGCACACACAGTACAGTGTACAGATGATGTGTCATAGGATTGTACCCCTGAAACCTATGCCATTTTATTGACCAATGTCATCTTAATAAATTCAATAGAAATTTTTTAATTGATTTCAGAGAGGAAGGGGGAGAGAGAGAGAGAGAGAGAGAGAGAGAGAGAGAGAGAGAAACATAAACGATGAGAGAGAATCATTGACTGCCTGCCTCCTGCACACCTCCTACTGGGGTGGGGGTGTGCTGGAGGCTAAGTCCAGCGGGTCTTGGGTCATAATAAAGGCGAGAAGTCCTCAAAAGGTTGAATGGACTCTTGCAACGGGGCAGTTCCCCCAACCTGATGGTCCTTCTTTGTTTACCGGACCTTACCTTTGATATGTATATCTGCTTTGCTGGGGGGCAAAAAGTGTGAATAAAAAGCCTGGGTCTGGAGATGGAGATTCGGAGAGCCCACTTCACTAGAAAGTGGAGCCTCCCCTGGCTCCCCCATGCCTCCCCAATTTCTATTTCTAGTCTCTAGTATATCCATTTATGCGCAGCCCTTCTCCAGATTCCTGAACCCTTAATGTGGAAAGACCCTAGCAGGGGTGGGGATCGAGCCAGCAACCGGGCATGTGCCCCCGGCAGACTCGAACCCGGGACCCTTCAGTCCGCAGGCCGACTCTCTATCCACTGAGCCAAACCCGCTAGGGCTCAATAGAAATTTTTTAAAAGGAAAAGGAGCCCTAACTGGTTTGGCTCAGTGAATAGAGCCTCGGCCTGCGGACTGAAGGGTCCCAGGTTCGATTTCGGTCAAGGGCATGTACCTTGGTTGCGGGCACATCCCCAGTAGGAGGTGTGCAGGAGGCAGCTGATCGATGTTTCTAACTCTCTATGCCTCTCCCTTCCTCTCTGTAAAATAATCAATAAAATATATTTTTAAAAAATAATAAAAAGGAAAAGGAAAAAAGGAACTGAAAAAAATAGGGGGAAAAGGAGAAAATAATATGATAATTAATAAATAATAATACAAGAATTTTTAAAAAGACTTTCATGACCTGGCACAAACTCCTTTCATCTCTCTGGCTTTCAGCTTTTTCAATTAGCAGGACGGGGGGCGGGGGTGGGGGCTGAACAAATGAGCTCTAGGTTAGGTCCAAGCTCCACCCTAGGCCCATCTTCCCGAGGACTTGGTGCTTCTTGTGGCTGGTTCCCTTACATAGAGGAGATGAGGTGAATGCTCCCCGCCATCGCTGCCAGGGTATTTTGAACTGCATTCATCCCGGCCGAATGCAAGCAGTTCACTTGGTTGCCATGGCAAGCACCAGTCACATCGGTAGCAAGTTCTAAATTCAGAACTAGGACCGGATCCACGGCGAGCCCAGCAGCCGGGCTTGTTCTCTCATTGCGCAGAGCGGTCCCGCGGAGAGCGGGCAGGCGCGTGCTCCCCAGGAGAGAGGGAGTCGGGAGAGGCCGCCTACTTAGCGGAGGGAGCTGTGGGCGCCCAGAGTCCACCCCCCGCAGCCGAGGGGCCCGGAACGAGA
>NW_005355462.1:228967-233387 GCF_000412655.1 Myotis brandtii
CATGTACCTTGGTTGCGGCCACATCCCTAGTAGGGGGGTGTGCAGGAGGCAGCTGATCGATGTTTCTAATTCTCTATCCCTCTCCCCTCCTCTCTGTAAAAAATCAATAAAATTTATTAAAAAAAAAAAAAACCACAAGGAGACACCAAAAAAAACAAACAAACAAAAAACCTTCTTCCAGTGAAAAGGCAGGTTATTCAGAGGGAAGGGCAGGAGGGGGAGGTAGGAGAGGGTACAGCGGGATAAATGGTGATGGAAGGAGACTTGACTTGGGGTGGTGACCACACAACATACAACATACACATGATGTATTACAGAATCGTACAGCTAAAACCTGTATAATTTTATTAACCAATGTCAGCCCAACAAATTCAATGAATTTTTTTAAGAAAAAGAAAAACATAAATTAAATGGTGGGAGAAAAATTAAACTATTTCAAAAATGAAGGCAGATTTGGAAATAGCACGAAGGAGGATAAACCATTGTTAACGAAAAAACAAAAAATATTTTTAAAAAGTCATGGAATACTTAAGAAAGTTAAATCTAAAAAAGGAAAAGAAAAGAAAAAAAGACAGCTATTGAAGGGAATAGCTGTGCACAAGCAAACACACAGGCAGCCCTAACCTCCAGCAAGTGAGTCCATCAGGATTTAGTAATAACTTCCACCTTCAAAACTTCTGATTTTCCCTCTGACAGCTGTCAGTTGGAGGGGTTTGCAGGGCAGGGGGAAAAGGGTGACAGGATTAAGAAAGAAAGAAAGAAAGAGAAAGAAAGAAAGAAAAAAAGAAAGAAAGAAAGAAGAAAGAAAGAAAGAAAGAAAGAAAGAAAGAAAGAAAGAAAGAAAGAAAGAAAAAGAAAAGGAAAGACGAATACACTCAAAAGTAGCTCTAAAATCAGTAAACTGGGCAAACTAAAGAATGATTCTTTAGGTATAGTAGAAGGGAAAGAGAAGGATGAGTGACATTTGCTCACGTTCATAATAGCGATCATGAAAGAAATCCTATATAATAAAGATATAATATGCAAATTAACCCTCACACCCTCACACAAGATGGCCGCCCCATGTGGTCACAAGATGGCCTTCAGGGGAGGGCAGTTCTGGGCGACCAGGCCGGCAGGGAGGGCAGTTAGGCGTCAATCAGGCCGGCAGGGGAGCGGTTAGGGGGCGATCAGGCTGGCAGGGGAGTGGTTAGGGGGCGATCAGGCTGGCAGGCAGAAGCAGTTGGGAGCCAGCAGTCCCGGGTTGTGAGAGGAATGTCCGACTGCCCGTTTAGGCCCGATCTCACACTGGGCAGTCGGACATCCCTCGAGGGGTCCCAGATTGGAGAGAGTACAGGTTGGGCTGAGGGACAGCCCCCCCCCACCCCCCAGTGCACAAATTTCGTGCACCGGGCCTCTAGTAGATTTATAATAACTTTACTCATTGGCGAAAGAGAGATCATTTTTACAATTGGTTGAGTAATAAATGAACTCTCCTTAATGGAAAAAGGTAATACATATATTTAAAATATTTCCTTTCCAATATTCTGAGTGAGAATTATAATTTATTTAAAGCTTCACCCAATTCAAAATCTTTACACACAAATAGTATACCATATTGCATCCAAACTGGCATTTTCAATATTAGTTTCAATTTTTATTTATGTTGTTTTTGGCACTATTTACATTAAATAGAAGTTTTAAGAAACAAAATAGGGCATATTTACTCTTCATCTTATTGAACCTTATTTGTATGTGTGTGAACATAGCCTAGATCCCATTTTAGCTTTCGCTTTCTGTTTAAGGCCCTGAGTTGTTACCTGTTGTTTCTAAAGTATTTTAGAATTGAGAGCAATGCATAATAATATCTATTTTGGAAAATGTCATTTATTTTTATTAATGTAAAGTTACATGGATAAATTTGTTAATTTTGATGCCAATAACTAGCGCATGCCCATTTGCTTCATTTTCTTTAAAAATTGTAGAATGTAATATTACTCAAGATAAATGCTCTGTGTTTTCCATATTAAAGTAAGTTCAGGTAAGATCTTTTCATCTTTTTCTGCATACACTATTCTCACTGTCCAAAATAATAAGAGCAAATTGAAACTGTCAAAAACAATTTCAGATTTTCCAGGTGGGGGCCTGCGCAAAGATTGGTGTTTCCATCCCCGCTCCCCCCTCCCCACCTCTTCCCCTGAAACCCGGAGCTCCAGAGGGGACCTGCTCACCAGCACCAGCACCACCGCTTCCTGGGTTTGACCGCCGCCCTGAGTGCTGGGAGGAACAAAAAGTGTTTGTCTTATGGTTTTCCGATCGCCCAGACTCCCACCGAGTCCTGCCCTGCTGGAGAGCCTGGGCAGGAGGGCCCCCCAGTGAGGAACGGCAGATCTTTCTCCCACCCCATCTCACCTGCCATCTAATGCACATCCCACCCCTGGACCACCAAAGGCCAAAATGTCCTGGCCTCCAGACTGAGCGCTGAGGGCTTGGGCGGGAGAGAGCGAGTTGACTGGCTGATGCACAGGAGGGCACCTAGCTGCACAGCTCACGAGGTCGCTTTGGGTGGAAACATAGAGGAGGACCACCTCAGAAGGGGGCCGGCTTCTCTGGCGTCTGCAGCATCGCCCATGAGGTAGACCCGATGCTCCTCTGAGTCACTAAGGAGTGGGAGTAAAAGCCCTAGAGAACAGGATGGGACTCTGAGCAGGGATCTTTCTCCCACCCCATCTCACCTGCCATGCTTGCACCCGGATCACCTACGCCCAGAGAGCTCCCTGGGGACCCATGCACCAGGGACTAGCACTCCGGTGTTCTCCGGGATCTTCCGCAGGAAAGCGGTGGACAGGTGTGGGTTCCCAGCTGAAGACCGTGTCTGCCTCTTCTACAGCTCGGCCATCTACACCTACCTGCAACCCACACACAGCTACAGCCAGAGGCACGGCAAGCGCGTTTCACTTTTCTACAACATAGTCTCACCGGCCCTTGGCCCTCCACCTACTCACCTGCAACCTGAGGAACAGGGAGTGACAGGGCAGCGAGGGGGCCACCGGGAAGTCAGTCTGTGGACAGGGCAGGTTGGGCAGTGAGGAGCGGGGTAGGCAGGAACCTGTGAGCCCAAGGGCCAAGCCTGGGGATGCCCATTGGCAGGTTCTTCAGTTTAGCCTTGAGGCTCTTCATTTCTGTGTGAGAATCTGCAAGAGTTTGCCCTCGGGAGTCCAAGGCTAATAGGGAGACCCTTCCCCATTAGGAAGTGCTCATGTGCTTCAGGGAAAACCCCTGCATCCTCTGCAAATAGAGGCTTGGAGGTTGGAAATGGCCCTCGGGGTTCCTCCCGGGCTGAGCAGGAGAGGAAGCATGATTTGGGGAAGACCTTCCGCATGCTCAGCAGGTACTGTGACCTCCCCCATGGTGGTGAGATGAGGCCCGCGATGCTTAGCTTGGCTCTCTCCCAGTCTGGCGGAAGATGCCACGGAACACTCCCTGGCATCGGGAGTCTGCCATCGGGAGTCTTCCAAATGGACGAGGGAATCCTAGCCTCTACCTTGAAGCACACCCCATCCCGAAGAAGGAGCCAGGGCCTCTCACACAGGGAACCAGTTCCATCCAACGCCGCCTGGCCAGGTGACCAGTGCCCACCACAGAGCGCCTGCCCCATCAGTTTAATGAGAAACACCCACCAGTATGGTTTGTGCTGGGTGGGGTTAAGTTGGGAAACTCTTCTTCAAGGAGGTGGTTCTTGAGCAAGTTTTAAAGATAAGAAGGGACCAGACTAGTGGATCAGTAGGTGGACATGGCTTAGGTGGTGAGAAAAACACGCATGTGACCAGTAAAGTAACATGAGAGAGGGACAGTAAGATAGAGGATTGAATGAAGGGTGTAAGATGGAGAAAGGGCTATGAGATTCCGAGAGAGAACCTGGTGGTGAAGGAAGCAGAAAGGAAAAGGTTCTATCTGCCAGAAGCTGGGCAGAGTGTGGGTGTCAATCCGGGGACCAGCCCCTAGACCAGTGATGGCGAACCTATGACACACGTGTCAGAGGTGACACGCGAACTCATTTTTTTGGTTGATTTTTCTTTGTTAAATGGCATTTAAATATGTAAAATAAATATCAAAAATATAAGTCTTTGTTTTACTATGGTTGCAAATATCAAAAAATTTCTATATGTGACACGGCACCAGAGTTAAGTTAGGGTTTTCCAAAATGCTGACATGCCGAGCTCAAAAGGTTCACCATCACTGTCCTAGGGCAATGGAAACTAAAGAGAAAATAAACAAATGGGACTACATCAAAATAAAAAGTGCATGGCAAAAGAAACCATCAGCAAAACAACAAGAAAGCCCACTGCATGGGAGAACATATTTGCCAATGTTATCACCAATAAGGATTTAATCTCCAACATTTATAGGGAACTCATACAACTTAACAAAAGGAAGATAA
>NW_005355462.1:236060-243114 GCF_000412655.1 Myotis brandtii
CCCTCAATGGCTATAGCCCTTGAACACTTGGTGGTCTGCGGGGAAGCACGGGACTCGGTTAGAAGGTCTGTAAGGAAGATTCTCCGAAAGGTCGGGGGGCCTTGCCAAAGGCGGCAGCCCCTGCCTTGACTTTTCCAAACAAGTCCGAGCCCCCGGGTGTTTTGCTGGAATCTGTATGCTGAGTCTTTAGACCCGACCTTATAGACGCATGTGCCTTCTCAAGGATGCTTGCCCTGCTGATTGTATCTAATAGTTAATTTTAGTTCAAGCTGTTGTGACAATAAAAGCCTGAGGAGGCAGGAGAACGAGGCTGCTTGGTGCCTCCTGCCAAGCAGTCCCTTAGCCTCTCTTTCATAGAAACGTGTATCAGAGTCATCATTCATCCGTCGCTCAGGGTCTGCTGGTCAGTCCCGGCAGTGGTCCTCTCCTGCTGCTTTAGGAGCCCCATCAGCTAGGCCCTTTCTGAGAGCAGGGCCCCAGGAGCAGCCTGTCCTCTCTCCAGGCTGGAGGCGGGAGGCGGGAGGCGGGAGGCGAGAGGCCTGCCCCAAGACATAGGAGACATGACCCTGGCTCAGTCCTGGGTGCCGCCTGCTACATTACCGTGGGCAGATCTGTTCACCGCCTTAGATACTGGTTTTCTGGCCCATAAAATGAGATGACTGGAGGGAACTCCTAGGTGTCTGCCAGCCTCAGACAACATGTGTATAAAATGTCCTTTCTGCGGCTCCCCAATCCTCCCCGATCCTGTGCCAGAACCTGCAAACCAAATCCTCGACTGGAGAGCAAGCCACAGCCAACAATGGAACGCTGACCCCGGCTCCCACACGCGGAAGCAGGCCCGCACCCACTCTGAGGGCCGGGGCCTCCACTCCCCCCACCCTCGCTCCCCACTGCCCTGACCCCAGCGACACCTAAGCATGCGCTGGCTCCCCGGCTCTGCCGCCCTGCCGGGAGCTCACCCAACCGCTCCCACCCTCCTCCATGCCCCAGGAGTCACTCCCGTCCCACACTCTCAGGGCGTTGCCACCGAACCCACCTGAAAAGGGCACAGCATCGGCTCCAGATGTTCCCAAGGAAGAGGCTGTAAAAGGCCGAGTTATCCTTTGTGTCTGCTGTGCTTCCCTTTAATTCCTAGGTTTCAAGGAGGCTTGCCTCCACCTGTTCTCCAGTGCGGGGCCTGCAGGTCAAGTTCACCTGGGAGCAGCCTAGACCTTGAGGAAGCCCCCACCACCGTCATGCAGAGGACAGTAAATCAGAATGGCCCTTCCTGGTCGCAGGACTGTGCCGGGGCCGGCAGATCTCCTCGCTGTAGGCTGTGATCGGACGGTGGGGTTGGTCCCTGGCAGCGCGGCTGCAGACGGCTCGGTCTCCTGGGCCGGGAAGCTGCCCCAGTGCCTCCTCCTCACAGACGCCTCCATCGTGTGTCTGCGTGGGCCCCGGCCTGTCATTCCCAAGCTGACTCCCCCCCCCCCCCCCCCCCCCCCCCGCCTTGGACTGCGACTTCATTTCCTGGTAGATCTCAAACCATCTCACTTTATTTCAGGGCTTTTGCCTCTTCCACTGAAGCTCTTGTTGCTCAGCTAATAAAACTGGGAAAACGGACTATGATCGACATGCATTTTGTGGGGTTGGGCACATTCCTTTAAACACGCAGGCCCTCGGAGGGGGGCCTCGGTGGGAACCCCGCTTCCCGCTCTTCTGCGTGCAGAGGCCTCTCCGGGTCCCATGGCCCCGGGTGGAGCGACCACTGCTGTGGCCTCTGGGTCCGCACAGCAGGGCGGGCTGCTCTGCACCCCGTGTGCACTAGGCCCTGGGTTTGCTGAAGCGTCACCCGCCCGCCCGCGGGCAGGCAGAGAGTCTGAGGGCAGCTGCCAGGGACAGAGAGCGCTGCCGCGGGCAGGGACATGGGCAGGGGCAGGGGCAGGGGCAGAGGCAAGGGCAGGGCCAGGGCCAGGGCCAGGGCCAGGGCCAATGCCAGGGAAGCGCAGTCCCGCTTCCCACTTGTCCGCACCCACTGCCACTTCTGGGAAAGGAAGGCGGAGAGAAAGTGGTCAAGGCTGCTTAACAGCAAACCGCCCTCTTCTCCTTCCTTTTCCTTCTTCGCCATTCTCGCCTCGGCAGCCACACCATCTTGGCGCCAATGTCTTCCTTCTCGGGGGACGCGAGACCCTCAGCCAGAAGCCGCAGGAGGCCTGGGATGACGCTCCCGGGAAGGGTGTCTGCCCGCTGAGGCCTTCGGCCCTGCACGTCCCAGCCCAGGTGGAGCTGCAGTCCGGGTGTGAGCTGCTTGCACACACGGGTCCCTGCTCCCTGCAAACCCTGCACACGGGCGCCCCTGCCCCAGGTTACCCAGTGCACCTTCCCCAACACCGCCCACACCTGAGAGTGTCAGAATGGGCGTCGCAGGCAGCGCCTCCTCCAGGGAGCCTTCCCCAGCGCCCTGGTCCTGCTCCCCTGCCCCCCTCTGCGGGCTCCGTGCACATTTATGCAGAGGCAGGACCATCCGCTGCTCCTCCTGGGCCCACGGCGCAGAGCAGGCCTTTTGAGGGTCTTGACTATGTCTCATTTAACTTGTATCTTTATTTACTGAATGAATGAATGACTAAGTTATGAATAAAAGTGGAAAATATCCACTGAGTATTATATTTCGGGAATTGCACAAGATACTTTTAAATGGTACCTCACTAACCATTTCTCGTATTCTAATGAGGGAAATATTAGTATTCTTATCGGTAAGCAAGGAGCTAACTCACCCACAGACCTATTATAGTAGCTGGTAAGCCAGGGTTCAAAAGCAAATGTCTGTTTCTACAGGCCTTGTCCTCTTACTACATTGTGCTTCAGTGGAAAGAAAAGGGGTGCACGCATATGAAGGCCTTGTTTTCACGGGAAAGGTGCACGGGAACACAGATAGGTAAAGGAAAGCCGAGGGTGCAAGGGGCCTTGGAAGGAGTGAGAGCAAGGGGAGTTTGGGGGTCTGTATGTTGGCAGGAGTGTCCCTGGGTGGCACACCCTGCGGGGCCACCCTACACTTCCCTGCTCGGCTGTGAGGGCAGGAGGCAGGGCCTGGAGGAAGGCCACCGCCTCCCACAAAAGCCCTGAGAACCACTCTCCCAGGACTGAGTGCTCCGGGGCCCGTGAGGCAGCTCCACAGGGCGGGGCGGGCGATGCAGGAACTCCCCTGGAGCTGGGGATTTCCACCACAGAGTCAGGTCTAGGCACCCGAAAGCAAAACTAAGTCGGGGGATGCCCTACCCAGAAAGCATCTGGATTCCGAGAAGCAGGGTCCCTTCAAGTAACAAAAATAACAGCCCTGGACTCTGACCTCTGCCCTTTCCCTCTGCCTGTCCTCTGTGAACGTCCCTCCCAGCCCAGAGCCAGGGCGAGGGCTACCCCAGGTCCTGTGCCCTGTGCTCCCCACAGCCAGGCTCTCTCCTGGGGGCCTCACCTCCTCCTGGCTTCTTACCACACATTCCACCTTGCCTGTCTGTGTCACAGTAGATCGTTTCACAAGCAGAAAGATGTCTTTTGATTTGCCCCTCTAACAGACTCAGAAAGCCAGCCGAGGTCAAACACTGTGCTGGGAATAGCCTGCCAGGCTGTAACACAAAGGCCAGCTGTCCGCACGCCTCTCCGCCTGGCCCTGGCTGGTGGGGAGCCATGGGACTGCTCGCTGCCCCCACCGAGCCCTCCCTGGGCCAGCAGCCCTTTCCCATCTCTTTACCAACATCCATGAAAGACTTTGTGAAACTACTTTGAGATCTAGAATATTGCTTCAGAAAGGCACACCAATTTCAATCAAAATGCTACTGTGAATTCTCTTTTATTGATGGTTGGGGGGGGGGTGCTTGCTGGGGGGGAGACTTGTCCACTCTCAGAGGACAATTTTGCAGGACCTACCAAAATTAAAAACGGACATGCCACACTAAAACAACCCAAATGCCTTTAATTATAGGGAAATACAGCCCTGACCAGTTTGGCTCAGTGGCTAGTGCGTCGCCCTGTGGACTGAAGAGTCCCGGGTTCAATTCCGCTCAAGGGCATGTACCTCGGTTGCAGGCACATCCCCAGTAGGGGGTGTGCGGGAGGCAGCTGATGGATGTTTCTCTCTCATGGATGTTTCTAGCTCTCTATCCCTCTCCCTTCCTCTCTGTAAAAAATCAATAAAATATATTTTAAAAATAATTATAGGGAAATACATAACTAAATTGCAGTATATCACTGCAATTGATACAATAGATGGATTATACCTGCAATAGGGATCCCTATGCTAGAAACCTATGTCTATATATAAAAACTAAAGCTTCCTTTCAGTTGACCATTCGACCGGTCGCTATGATGTGCACTGACCACCAGAGGGCAGAGGCTCAACACAGGAGCTGTCCCCTGGTGGTCAGGGAGCTCCCACAGCGGGAGTGCCGCTCAGCTGACTGGCCTGTCCCAGTGGCCCACCAGCCTGGCAGCAGCCACTCACTCCCTCAGCAGTCCTGCAGGTCCAATCTCCAGAGAACCAGACAGGCATTGATGGACCTCTCTCTTCCTCTCTGAAATCAATACAAAAAAAACAAACAAATAAGCAAACTAGCCCTGACCGGTTTGGCTCAGTGGCTAGAGCGTTGGCCTGTGGACTGAAGGGTCCCAGGTTCGATTCTGGTCAAGGGCATGTACCTTGGTTTCGGGCACATCCCCAGTGGGGAGTGTGCAGGAGGCAGCTGAATCGATGTTTCTAACTCTCTATGCCTCTCCCTTCCTCTCTGTAAAAAACCAATAAAATATATTTAAAAAAAAAAGAGACTTGTCCACTCTCAGAGGACAATTTTGCAGGACCTACCAAAATTAAAAACGGACATGCCACACTAAAACAACCCAAATGCCTTTAATTATAGGGAAATACAGCCCTGACCAGTTTGGCTCAGTGGCTAGTGCGTCGCCCTGTGGACTGAAGAGTCCCGGGTTCAATTCCGCTCAAGGGCATGTACCTCGGTTGCAGGCACATCCCCAGTAGGGGGTGTGCGGGAGGCAGCTGATGGATGTTTCTCTCTCATGGATGTTTCTAGCTCTCTATCCCTCTCCCTTCCTCTCTGTAAAAAATCAATAAAATATATTTTAAAAATAATTATAGGGAAATACATAACTAAATTGCAGTATATCACTGCAATTGATACAATAGATGGATTATTATACCTGTAGGGATCCCTATGCTAGAAACCTATGTCTATATATAAAAACTAAAGCTTCCTTTCAGTTGACCATTCGACCGGTCGCTATGATGTGCACTGACCACCAGAGGGCAGAGGCTCAACACAGGAGCTGTCCCCTGGTGGTCAGGGAGCTCCCACAGCGGGAGTGCCGCTCAGCTGACTGGCCTGTCCCAGTGGCCCACCAGCCTGGCAGCAGCCACTCACTCCCTCAGCAGTCCTGCAGGTCCAATCTCCAGAGAACCAGACAGGCATTGATGGACCTCTCTCTTCCTCTCTGAAATCAATACAAAAAAAACAAACAAATAAGCAAACTAGCCCTGACCGGTTTGGCTCAGTGGCTAGAGCGTTGGCCTGTGGACTGAAGGGTCCCAGGTTCGATTCTGGTCAAGGGCATGTACCTTGGTTTCGGGCACATCCCCAGTGGGGAGTGTGCAGGAGGCAGCTGAATCGATGTTTCTAACTCTCTATGCCTCTCCCTTCCTCTCTGTAAAAAACCAATAAAATATATTTAAAAAAAAAACAAAAAACAAATAAGCAAACTAACAGAGAGACAGAGATATAGGCTACTTTGAAATTCAAAGCATGCTAATTTTTTAAAAAATGACAAAGCCCAATCTAAATGCTGATGTGAGTTACTTGAAGATATTGCATGGAGAATAAGGCCTTTTGGAACCTCTGACCTCTCATCTTGCCATATTGAGAGTCTACAGTTTAAGAATGGCAACTTAATATTTGGTGAAAGTATTTTATTGAGTGGCATGAATGTATGTTACTTTGTTATATAACTTAGAGATGTAATGTAGACTCACTCTATTAAAAGTAAAGTAATGTAAACAAATAAATAAATAAATAAATAAATAAATAAATGTATGTGATGTTATGGCCTGAAACATAAACGCTCTTAAGGGAAATAAACACAAGCAGAACTGAGCGACAGAGTGTTCAGGACCATATATGGATGCAATAAGACTACTGTCAAATGTAAAAACCCTGAGTGTCATAGTTACACAATCATGCTCTAGAGTTTACAATTTTGCAGTACCTATCAAAATTAAAAACAGATATGCCACACTAAAACATATATGTTATATATATGTTACATACATTCACTTGCGGTATCAAAGTTTGTGATAAAAATATAATTTTAAAAGTGTTCATGTACATATCCTCTAACTCCGAAATTCCAATTTAGGAATTTATCCTATTAACATACCCATATATGTATGAAATAAGCTAATTATGAAATATTCATGTGCCATTATTTATAATATAAAATGAAAACAATATATGTCGATAAGGAACTCAATAAATGAACGTATATAGAGTGGAATTAACTTTAAAAATCAAGTTGCAAAAGTATATGTATAATATTCTGGTATTTAGAAGAAAAGAAAATCTACAGAGACACTGAACTATCTCTGAGAGGAGACATTGCCTCTGGGGAGGGAAACTGAACTGCCTATGGGACAAAAGCGGGAGAGATATACTGTTTTACATGCCTTGTCCTATTTTCTTATTTTTTAGTTTTTCACCCTGTGTATAATTTACCCTGCATCTGGCACCCGTCCCAAGTGGGGAGGGAGAGGCCCGGGACGGGATCGGCCCTCCGGGTGGGCGGTGGGACACCTTTACTGGTCTGGGATCCAGATCCATCCCGCCGACGTTCACGCTGGTTGTCAGGAGTCACCTGGCGGACACTTTCATATCCTTTCTTCCTTGTGGAGCATCTATGAAGGGGAAGTGGCCCTGGTGCCTAAGGCCGACTTCCAGCAGGCTGGCGGTGCTGTCGGATCATGCCGGTGGCGCCAGGTCCCTCTGCCTGTCTGGTTCTCTGGAGATTGGACCTGCAGGAC
>NW_005355463.1:0-2803 GCF_000412655.1 Myotis brandtii
CAGTCACAGACAAGTTGAAGATGACCTTGAATCCGAATGGGACTTACACTGGCTTCACCAAGGTGCAGGTGGAACTCTGCACGCCCCCGCAGGCGCCTCTGAGGCTGGAAGGCCCACTCCCAGCAGCAGCGGCTGCATGAACACTCTTCACATCAGCAGCACGGACACCGTGGGGGAAGTGATCGAGGCCCTGCTCAAAAAGTTCCTCGTGACCGTGAGCTCTGCCAAGTTTGCACTTTATAAGCGCTGTTACCGGGAAGATCAAGTCTGTGCCCGCAAGCTCTCAGACCCGGAGCATCCACTCTGCCTGCGTTTGGCAGCAGGGCCCAGAACAGGCACACTTAGTTTTGTTCTCCGTGAACATGAAATTGGAGAGTGGGAAGCCTCCAGCCTTCCAGAAAGGCAGAATTTCTTGGGTGTCTTGGACAAGGAAGAGGATGCGCAGCTGTGTAACCTGAAGAGGCGCTACAGGCCTACAGACAGAAGCTGGAGGCGGCCCTGAGCGAGGTGTGGAAACCCGGTTCAAGGCCGGCTCCCCGTGGCTCAGGGCGCGCAGGGACTGAGGACAAACCAGCAGCCTGGCCCCGCGATGCGAGAGTCTTCCCCCTTTTATCTCTAGAGTTAGTTCTCCGAACCCGCGCAGCAGCCCCTGCGCCTGGCGTCCTCTGTCCCGGATCCTGCGAGCTTGTCTGTTACGGCTGCGTGTCCCTCCCGCCAGCTGTGGAGCTGGGCCACGCTAGTGCTTGGAAGCAAGGACTCTGGGTTTTGTTTTCTCATTTTCTTTGCTGTTTTAATTATTCGACGATGATGTTGAGCTTAAGGATGTGCAAATGATTTTTTTAAAGCTTAACAAGGAATCTAACTTGTCCTATGTTGAAACTACCTGTCTTTTATTTTATTTTCTTTTTCAATATCAGAGGGAACAGCCATGTGAATGAAAGGCACAGGAAGCCGGGAACTCTGAGGAATTTGGAGGGACTTTGGAGGAGCTTGACATTTCAGGAAAGTAAAGAGCAAGTTGGGAAGAAGGCTTGAGTGGAGTTGGAGGAGCTCTGAGTGAGGGTGGTTTGGGTGATGAGCTGATGGTGGAGAGAGAAAGGTGTCTTTGTTTGTAAAGGGGTTAAAAGCATTCTGTTTGAGGTGTTAGACCCACTGTAGGGCTGCTTGGCTTCTTAGTGAGTGAAATATGGAAACAGCGCCAAAGAAAGTAGGAGCTAGACCAAAGAGAGGGATGGTGACCGAGGCCGACCGAATGCCTGCCGGCAGGTGATGGCCCAGAGCCGGGGAGGGGAGCCTGCCTTCCCGGGGTCTGCCTTCCCGGGTCCTGCCTTCCCAGATTCTCTTTTCAAGTGGAAGGTGCAGCTTCCCTGGGCAGGTGGAGCAAGGACACTTTGCTAACTCCTGCTAGGTTATTGCTTTTCCCTGAGGTTGTTTTCAAAGCTGAAAAGGAGTCTGGGTAAGGACCCCCGTTTCTCCAGATGGTTGGCTCGGAGATTTGTCCAGGAAAGAGCTCCCTGCACACTTTGTGACCATCACTCCTCCGTTTCCCTTTTCCTTCCCCTCCCCTTCTTTTCCCTCCTCCCCTTTCTCTTATGAATGGAAGTCCGTTCTATGTAATGGAGAAGAGGGATATGGATGTTAGACCCAATACTACCAGAGCCTGGGTTCGGAGGAGGACTTCACTGAGGAGGACAGCAAGAAGGGGGAGGGCCCACCCCTGGTGACCACAGAGGGGCAATTTATGGAAACATTTTAATTAACAACAGTGCATGTTCCTTCCGACCAAAGAAATGCATGTGCAATAGAAGCCTCCTTTAAAGCAAGTTAAATAACCTCATTTTACGCAGCAATTAATCCGAAAACAATGGGAAAGGTGCACTGTGGTTCTAGAGAGGGATTTACAGTCTATTTTTCTGTCTAGCTATTTTTTGTTTTTATAAATTCCCAAGGAATTGTTAATGCTTTGGTGACACCTACTGGATTCTTTGTGAAATTTCAAGGTGCTTCAGCTCTGCCTTTTTCTCAAACTGTGCCTTTTAATGCATTTGTTTCCCTCTTGGGGGCTCTTCTGACTGTCAGAGAACTCCCTCTCGGAGGCAGAAGTGTTGGCGATGTGGTGCCACACATTACTGAGGCAATCGTATCTTCCTAAGCTTTTCAATGAAAGAGAGAAAAAAAAGTAGAGCTAGCTATACAATATGTATGGCACATCTTGTTTAATTTTGCATGTGACTTCTTTTTAGGGCATTGATGAGGTTTTAGTGTCATTGTCATCCAACACGTTATTATTATTCAGGGAATGCCTTCACAGTTTTACACTGGTTTTACTATTCAGACTGTGGCTTGGGCTTGAGTATGGCGTTGTCAACCACCTGCTCTTTTCTTTA
The DNA here is from genome assembly GCF_000412655.1 of Myotis brandtii. Taxonomy (NCBI): domain Eukaryota; kingdom Metazoa; phylum Chordata; class Mammalia; order Chiroptera; family Vespertilionidae; genus Myotis; species Myotis brandtii. Next base: position 2,388 of record NW_005355463.1, read on the forward strand.
CCCATCCCATTAAGCTTATATTTTGTGAAGCGTTTGTTTCTCACATTAAGACACTGTTAGAACCTAACATAGTAGCTGAAGGGTATCTGTGGATTTCTTTTTAACATGAAGTAGATTGTCTAAAATAGGCACCCTCCCCTGTATCATCCAGACCCTGTTCATCATCGTGTGCACTACAAGTATCAATTCGGAAAATTCTTACTGATCTTGAATATTGATGCTCTCTCCAAGACACTGGTTACTGCAGTGAGGTTAATGTATAAAAGAAGGGCCAGGAAGGCCGCCGATTTTTAAAAATCATTGTGCAAATTCTTACGTTAAATTAAACTATCTAAACTTTGCTGTAATACTGCTTTCTCTTCACTATGTGATGGTACAAGAATGATGTCAAATGAAGGGGGGAAATATTGCAGGGG
>NW_005355464.1:0-760 GCF_000412655.1 Myotis brandtii
CTTGGTTTATTTCACTTAGCATAATACTCTCCAGGGCTATCAATGGTGTCACAACAGGTAAGAGATCCTTCTTTTGTTTTTATAGCCATATAGTATTCCCTGGTGTAAACGTACCACAGCTTTTTTATCTACTCATCTACTGATGGGCACTCAGACTGTTTCCAGATATTGCCTATTGTAAATAACACTGCTATGAACATAGGGCTGCTTATATTCTTTCTGATGGTGTTTTGGAATTTGACTTTTTCTCTACTCAAAAGTGACTGTCTGGTGGTGCATTCCTATAGGGTCCTTGCTAGGTAACAGGCAAGTCTGAAAAGCTACCTTGAGACAAGGCACAAATGGCCTATGGTATCTTAATAGAATCCTTTGGTTTAAAGAGCAACTTTGCATATACAACTCATTCAGATGAAACATAACTTTATTATCTTTCCTACACAACAAGGGCCCTGTATTGGATGTTTCCACATGTGTTATGTCATTTAATGATTACAACAATCACAAAAGGTAGCATTCCTACTTTAGATATTTAAAAGAATCAGAAAGAGTAATTTATTTGCTGAAGTCAAAGAAAGCTAAATTCAAACTCAAAGGTCAGTGTCCTGTCCACTTGTTAATGGAGAGCTTCCAGGGCGACATTTAGGGTGAGCAGAACTTGGGGCATCTCTTGCATTGCCTGTCCTTAACGTCTATGCGCTAGCAAGGCCTAGATAAGCACCATGTTTTTGTCCCACAAAAAAGAGGTAGAAGACCGTTTTTC
>NW_005355465.1:0-798 GCF_000412655.1 Myotis brandtii
ATATGCTATGCAGATGTTTCTTCCCTGCAGCAACTGTTTCAAGCAGCAAGGATGGACTGGCTTCCGGCAAATCTCCAATTATTTTGCATCTCATCCAAGATCCAACCCATCCTAAGACCCACCAGGAGCCTGTAGAGGAAGGAGGATTAGAGCACGCATTGTGTCTTGGGACTGCAGAATTTACTTTTCTGGTAGGGCTACAAGGAGTTAAGGTCAAAGCAGCTGCAGCCACAGGACACAGTAGAGGAAAGTGCAGATGGAGAAGAGAGGGAGAAAGAGAGAGAGAGAGAGAGAGAGAGAGAGAGAGAGAGAGAGATTGAAGAAGAGAGGAAGAGAGAGGGAGAGAGAAAGAGAATGTATCTATCAGATAGTTATCTATTCCAAAACTATCTAGGAATCCCTCTCCCACCACAGGTCTTCCAGAAATGGAGAACTGAAGAATGTCTTGTGAGACAGGGACCAGAGCAGACACTGGCCAAGTAGCCCAGTGTTTCTATTTCTCTTGGCTAATAAGCAGGTTGGGAAGAGTGGGAAATGAAAATGCCAGCACATGCTGCAGGAACACTCCTTCCTGTAGCATCTGCCCTGCTCTCTCATTACTCACTCCTGAGGACATGAAGCCCTTCAGCTCCCTGGAAAGAGCAAGGCTGGCCAGGAAAGGGAAACATTGACCTACATACCTAACTGCTGAGGAACCCGTACAGAACCCCTGACCCTATTTCTATCACTGGAAGTCATAATGTGAACCAACAATTGAAACATGGAGCTATACCTGGGCAAACAGAGGAAAGGCTTTCT
>NW_005355466.1:0-473 GCF_000412655.1 Myotis brandtii
ATCAATAAAATATATTTAAAAAAAAAAAAAAAGAACTCATAATAAATCCTGGTAATGAAGCATGCAATTGAAGAGATTAAGAGTGAACTACTGAGCATAGAAAACAGAGCCAACCAGATGGAGGAAAGAATTAGTGATATCAAAGATAGGGTTCTAGAAATGATGCAGATGGAAGAAGAGAGAGAACTGAGCATAAATAAAAATAAAAGAGCTCTATGTGAACTATCTGACATCATAAAAAAAGCAATATTAGAATTATAGGCATTCTGGAGGAGGAAGAGAAGGAGCAGGGAACAGAGAATCTATTCAAACAAATAATGGATGAGAACTTCCCGAACCTATGGAAAGAACTAGATCCTCAAATCCAAGAAGCAAACAGGATGTCTAGTTACCTCAATCCAAAGAAGCCATCTCCAATACACTTGGTATTAAAACTCAAAAATTAATAATAAAAAAAAACTCTCAAAGCAGCC
>NW_005355466.1:520-897 GCF_000412655.1 Myotis brandtii
AGCAGGAACTTTACAAGCCAGAAGAGAGTAAAACCAAATAATCAAACATCTGAAAGAGAGAAATTACCACCCACAAAAAATATATCCACCAAAATTATCCTTTAAATATAAAGTAGAAATAAAGATATTCCCAGGCATAAAGGAGCTGAGGGATTTTATCACCAGAAAACCTCCATTGCAAGAAATACTTAAGGGAGTTATTCTACTTGAAACAAAGAACATAAGGTCATAACACTACAACCAAAAAAACTTACAGAATAAACGGATAATTTGTGACAACAAAACACAAAAGGGAAGAGATAAAGGTCTGAGCTGGCAAAGGAGGATGAAGATCATATGCACTCAAAAGAAAGAAAAACAACTACAGTATATATGCA
>NW_005355467.1:0-207 GCF_000412655.1 Myotis brandtii
CCAATAAGTAGCTCTGAATAGAAAACTCATAATTTTCAAAGACAGCCTTTTACGAAGTCTTACCAATTCTTGTCACATCATCATCATCATCATCATCATCATCATCATCATCACCATTATTTCCAAATTTAGAACTTTGCCTCCATGTTGTTCATTTGAAGTAGCTTAGACTGGGTCGGCCTTGAAAACACGGCTGTATTTTGTGAT
>NW_005355468.1:0-1603 GCF_000412655.1 Myotis brandtii
AAACGAGCAAACAGAACCCCTGTGACCTGACATCATGGAAAAAATAAAAAAAGACACTAGGATGAAAAAATAAATAGTGTCATGGTTTACATGTGGGATTTGGATGGAATCTAGGGCTGTGTTTTCAGTCAAAACTCACCATCTCAAAACCACTTCTTTTCATCCGCCTGCAGGACTTGAGGTAAGTACGGATGCGCTTTCTGGCACGCTCTTGGTACTCAGGGAATTGTCGCCTGCATGAGTCAATGATAGCCTGGATCTTTTCTTTGGGCTGCTTAGAGATTGGGACCATTCGGTCCAAGTTTTCATCTACAAACAGCCTGACAAACATCTGTTGGCAAGAGGGAGACAGAGGAGAAGGGTTTGGAGGGCTGCTCTCGGCTGTTCCTTGCTTCCTGTCTTGATCACGGATAGGAAAAATACTCTTGTTTTTTGGTGTATTCACTGGAGAACTTTGCAATGGAAAGCCAGAGATTTTAAGCAAACACCCTTTAAAGACTTTCTCAATGGTTGGATAAAGAGAGAGAGAAAAAGAGAGAGAGAGAGAAAGGCAGACAGACACAGACAGACAGAAAAGTATAGACTATCGTGTAGAAAAAAAACACAGGAGGCAACAGTAGACTGCGACAATGAAGCACCCCATCAAATTCTCTGTTCGAGAGAAATGCAATTCGGCCGGCACTTTGCTACTCTGCACAGTGCACTGGTCTCTGCACACAGACCACGGACTCTTTGTCATGCATCATTAACAAGCTGGGAAGCAGAAGAGCGAGCTGGTGGCGGGCTGTGGACTCTTCACCCACCGGGTCGACATGATACTCACACAACACGCCCGTGTCCGGCCACACGGGCCTTCACATCCTAAGCAAAACACAGCCATTCTGGTGTCTGGTTGGCAAAGAGTATTTCATGTACTTTTAATAAATGCCTCTGCAAATTAAAAAAACACGTCTCTAAAGTATCCACATTTACCAGCAGGCGACATGAGAGTGCAGGGTGAGCGGTGAGCCACCGGGGAGGTGGGGGACTCACGTTGAAAGCCTTCAGCCGCTCGGCCTCCACGCCGTCCGTCTCGGCCACCTTCTCGGCGTCGTCGTGGTCCTCGTGGTCCTCATCATCCTCGTCCCCCCGGTGCAGGGACAGGTCCTCGGCCCCTCGCTCTCCGCCCTCGTGTTTGCTGGAGTCGTAGCTGGAGTAGCTGTGTGCAGGGGACTGAAGAGAGAGGAGAGGAGGAGATGGCCGGTTTACATGCACTGCCCAAACTTAGACACAGTGTTTTATTTCTGAATTTGAGCTGTTTCTCAAAGAAAGTCTTGCTGAAATGAGTTGATAATTTCTAGAGCTGTGGCTATGCTAATTTAAATGAAAATTAATTAAAATGTCATTAAAATGCATATCCTCAGTCACAACAGTCACATTTCAAGTGCTCAAGAGGCCCATGGGATATTCCCATCATGGCACAAAGTTTGATTGGATTTAGCTTTTTGAGAGCAATTGCTGTTTCCACTCAATGTCCCTGTTCCAAAGAAAAACCAATCTGTAATCAATTTTGCAAGAGAACCATTGAATCACATGTTCTTCGCGATGGAAATGACCTCAGAGC
>NW_005355469.1:0-1775 GCF_000412655.1 Myotis brandtii
CTCTCTGAAATTAATAAAAATATATTTTAAAAAATAGCTGAAAAGCAAAATATATGTCTATATGTGAAAAATAATAAGTAACTAGGCCAAAACAAAAAAATTGACTCCAAGAACATACTGGTCAAAGACTAAATTGGACAAAAGTTAAAATTTCCAGCCAATGGCACATAGTGTAAAATAACATGCACACACACACACACACACACACACACACACACACACACTTGTAGGCACAGTCATTCTGGAGAAACTGGTACAGAATAGTACTAGGCTGGAGGACTAAGTGGGCCAGGAGGAGTTGGAGAAAGAGTTCGCTTCCACTGTGCATCCTTTTCATAACAATTGAGTTTTGTGATGTGGGCACGTGTTACCTATTCTAATGTAAAATAAAGTATTTATTGAAATATAACTGTCTTTTTCTTTGGCTCTCCCATCAGCTTACACTTTCTCCCTCCAAACGCAAGAAGAGTTTGCACTTGTATTGGTTTGCCAATGCTGCCATGACCAGCATCACCGAGGGGATGGCTTAGCCAGCAGGTATCTGCTCACTGGTCTGGAGACCGGGAGTCCGAGATCAAGGTGACGCAGGCTCAGTTCTTCTGAGATCTCGCTCTTGCTCTGTGGATGGCCGCCTTCTCACCGTGTCCTCAGGTGGTCCTTTCTCTGCGCAAGGACCCCGGCGTCTCTTCTTGTGTCCTACTCTCCTCTTCTCACAAGGACACTAGCAGCCTGGGTCAGGGGCTTCCCTATCAGCTTCTTTTTAACTCACTTACCTCTCGAAAGGCTCATCTCCAAACACAGCCACGTCCTGAGGTTCTGGGGGTTAACTCTTCAACATGTAACGTTCGAGGGGACACAATTCAGCCCATAACGCCTGACAAATACCTTTTCCTAAAACTAGTTCCTTTTCAACCTTTTAGAATTCTTTGAAGCATACACCCCACATGCCTTATTTTAAAACTCTTGCCACCTTTACGTATTTTGTATCTTATAATCTTACTCATTGATCTGATCACTCTTTTAAAAAAATATAAAGTTTAAAATTTTTGTACGTCATCCTTTGATTTTGTGTGTGTTCCAGGAGAGGCTGGAGGGTAGGGTTGCCCCTCGTTGCTCAGTACTGGTCAAGCCTGCTTGGCATGTGTGCCAGCCTAAGTGGCAGCACCTTACTTTCTGATAACCCCCTCCTGTTGCCTTCGCTGTTATGTCAGTCTTTCTGCAGTTCATCAGTCACCTGTCACTGTATCTCAGTTCCTCAGGTCAGTATGAAAAATTATTTCAGTCTTTTTAAAAAAGATATCTTTTTATTGATTTCAGAGAGGAAGGGAGAGGGAGCGAGAGATAGAAACATCAATGATGAGAGAGAATCACTGATCAACTGCCTCCTGCACGCCCCCTACTGGGGATCTAGACCGAAACCCTGGCATGTGCCCTTGATGGAATCGAACCCTGGACCCTTCAGTCTGCAGGCCAACACTCTATCTTCTGAGCGACACCATCCAGGGCTCAAAGTCTTTATCTTGACTTTCCACGTCTCTATTTTTCTTCTTCACTTCAGTCAAGAAACAGTGACTAGGTGGTTTGCGGGACACTGGCCTAGGCCCTCGATCTATGGTCAAGGAGGACGTGGCCCCTGCCCTGAGGAGCTTATGGACAGTAGCAAAGCTGAGGAGGAGCCGAAGCAAAATTCTAACCTAGCTCTGCAGTCGCATGGTTCCTGTTTACCCTGTTTTCTTCTCCAACCCACGTGAAGTTCAAGTCCTTTCCACGTGTGT
>NW_005355470.1:0-1161 GCF_000412655.1 Myotis brandtii
TTAAAGGAAAGTTGTATGTTTTTCAGCTCAGAACTTTTTTGAGAGAGTTCCACTCTTTTTTTAAAAAACAACTTGTTTTTATTGATTTTTAGAGAGAGAGGGAGAGAGAGATAGAAACATCAATGATGAGAGAGAAACATCATTTGATCAGCTGCCTCCTGCACACCCTCTACTGGGGATCGAGCCCACAACCTGGGCATGTGACCTGACTGGGAATCAAACCAGGGACCTCTTGGTTCATGGGTCCACACTCAACCTCTACACCACATTTACCAGATCCCCTATGTTTTTGAAAGACACCCTTGGCACTCCTGAAAATAATAAACAGTATTACCTTCTTACCCATGTAATGTTTAAACCCTTGAAAAAGATGTATGCAAGTACTTATAGCATCACTCTTTATAACTCATGAATGAATGAACAAATGCGGTATGTCCACACAATGGAATACTATCTATAGATATAAAAGGTGAATATGCAAAGTGTTCCCTCGGGAGTTCGACCGGGAGACTGGGAGTTCCATTGCTTACTATGACATGCACTGACCACCAGGGGGCAGCGTGGAACATGGCGGGCGTTGGCGACATGGCGCTGGCAGCAGGCAGCAGTGGAGGTGCTGCCGGCCCCAATGGGCCCTGACAAGAGTGGGACGACAGCGGGATGGTGGAGTGGGGGCCTGATCATCCCCTAATCACCCTGCAGACAGTGACCAGCAGCAGCGGCGGGGGGGGGGGCTTCTGCCCGGCTCCCAGGTGCTGAGGGAGCGAGGGAAAGAGGAGGCGGGGAAGCGGGGAGGCAAGGAACCTGATAAGCCCTGACCAGCCAGCCAGGCCTAGGGACCCTACCCGTGCATGAATTTTGTGCACTGGGCCTCTAGATTTACAATAAAAAGCAACAAAGTATTGATAAAACCTCAAAAACATTATAAGTGAAAAAACAACAGACATGAAAGACCACAAATATTTTGATTCCATTTGCATGAAACGTCTGAAGAAGGCAACTCTCTGGGCAGAAAGTGGGTGTGTGGTTGCCTAGAGCTGGGACTATGAAGGGGAATGACTGCTCATGGAGGCAGGGTTTCTTTCTTATCGATGGAAATGTTTTAAAATTAGATTCTGGTCAGGGTTTCACAACTTTGTAAATCTACTAAACATTATTAAA
>NW_005355471.1:0-765 GCF_000412655.1 Myotis brandtii
TTATTTTTTCAAATAGATTTTCAATATCTTGCTCTCTGTCTTCGTCTGGCACCCCCATAATGAGAGTGTTGGTACACTTGAAGTTGTCCCAGAGGCTCCTTACACTATCTCATATTTTTGGATTCTTTTTTCCTTTTGCTCTTCTGATTGGGTGTTTTTTGCTTCCTCATATTCCAAATTGTTTATTTGATTCTCAGAATCCTCTACTTTACTGTTGAATCCCTGTAAATTTTTCTTTTTTTCAGTTAGTGTATGCTTAATTTCTGACTGGTCCTTTTTATGTCTTTGACATTCTCAATAAGATCCTTGAAAGTTACTAAGTCCCTTGAAGCTCTCATTCAGATCCTTGAGTAACACTATAACCATTGTTTTGAACTCTGTAACCAATAGTTTGCTTGCTTCCATTTCTTTCATTTGTGACATGTTTCTTTGTCTCCACATTTTGACTGCTTCCCTGTGTTTGTTTCTATGTATTAGGTAGAGCTGTTATGTCTCCTGGAATTGGTAGAGTGGCCTTGTGTAGTAGGTATCCTGTAGGACCCAGTGCCTCAGACTCCCCAGTCACCTGAGCTGGGCACTCTAGGTGCACCCCTGTGTGGGCTGTGTGCATAGTCTTGTTGTAGTTGAGCTTTGATTGCTGTTGGTGTCACTGGGAGGAATTGACCTCCAGGCCAATTGACTGTGAGGACCAGCTTTGACTGCAGTGGAAGAATTGCTGTGTCCACCGGTATGGAGCAGGACTTGCTTCAGTGGGGCGTTGGTGCT
>NW_005355472.1:0-475 GCF_000412655.1 Myotis brandtii
GCCATCTCCCTAGTTTTTACCTTTGGACCTTGATACCACACTTCAATGTGTAATTGTGTTCCCCTACCCAGTGGAACCCCACCTGTAACCCTCTGATATTTCATGACCTTGACCCTTTTCTGAGTTTGCCCTTGACTCTTGTGGTCCCATACCTGTATGAGACCTGGATTTCTGCATGCACCTTGCTCCATGTTGTGGACTGTGAACCCAGAAAGCTGGGGGTAGAGGGCAGAAATTGTGCATCCCTGTGCCCTCAAGGCCCATGCTAGGTACTGGGCATGGGATGCAGGGGCTGTGGGAGACATTGGGGGAAGGAGGGGTCTGTCCTTCTGGCTCACAGTCTAATGCACCCCCTGCCACCTCCCAGATTTTGTGTTGTTCTTTGCATGCATTTTTTGTGTGTGATAGTGCATCTTGAGTTGTGGTTTTTTACCGATATTTTTTCTTTTTTCCATTTCATTTTTTCCTTCATTGC
>NW_005355473.1:0-1978 GCF_000412655.1 Myotis brandtii
GTAGTTTTTTTGTGGAGTCTTTAGGGTTTTCTATGTAAAATATTATGTCATGTGCAGATAATGAGATTTTTGCATTCCAATTTGGATGCCTTTTATTTCTTCTTCTTGTCTGGTTGCTTTGGCTAGGACTTCCAGTACTATGGTGAATAAAAGTGGTAAAAGCGGACGACCCTGTTTTGTTCCTGTTCTTAAGGGAAATGCTTTTAGCTTTTGCCCATTGAATATGATGTTGGCTGTAGATTTGTCATATATGGCCTTTATCATGTTGAGATATGCTCCCTCTATTCCCACTTTGCTGAAAGTTTTTATAAAATATGGGAGTAGAATTTTGTCGAATGCTTTTTCTGTGTTTATTGATATGATGATGTGATTTTTGTCTTTTAATTTGTTTATGTGATATATCACGTTTATTAATTTGTGAATATTGTACCAGCCTTGTATCCCTGGAATAAATCTCACTTGGTCATGGTGTATGATCTTTTTAATATATTGCTGGATCTGATTGGCTAATATTTTGTTGAGGATTTTAGCATCTATGTTCATCAGGGATATTGTAGTGTCTTTATCTGATTTTGGAATTATGATAATGCTGGCCTCATAAAAAGAGTTTGGAAGTGTTCCTTCCTCTTTGATTTTCTGAGATAGTTTGAGGAGTATAGGTATTAGTTCTTTGAATGTTTGGTAAAACTTCCCTGTGAAGCTGTCCGGACCTGGGATTTTGTTTGCGGGAGTTTTTTGACTACTGCTTCTATTTCATCAGTTGTTATTGGCCTATTCAGGTTTTCTAATTCTTCCTGATTCAGTTTTGGGAGGTTGTAGTTTTCTAAGAATTTGTCTGTTTCATCCACATTGTCTAGCTTGTTGGCATACAGTTATTCATAGTATTTTCTTACAATCCTTTGTATTTCTGTAATGTCAGTGGTTACTTCTCCACTTTAGTTCCTGATTTTATTTATTTGTGTCCTCTCTCTTTGTTTCTTGATGAGTGTGGCTAACGGTTTATCAATTTTGTTTATCCTTTCAAAGAACCAGCTCTTGGTTTCATTGATTTTTTTGTATTGTTTTTTTAGTCTCTATGTTATTTATTTCTGCTCTAATCTTTATTATTTCCTTCCTTCTACTTACTGTGGGCTTTTCTTGTTGTTCTCTTTAGAGTTCTTTAAGTTGTAGGGTTAAATAGCTTATTGTGATTTTTCTTGTTTTTTCATGTTTGCCTGTAGTGCTATGAACTTCCCTCTCAGGACTGCTTTTGCTATGTCCCAGAGATTTTGGGTTGTTTTGTGTTCATTTTCATTTGTTTCCAGGAAGTTTTTATTTATTTATTTCTTGATCTCGTTGGTAACCCACTCATTGTTTAATAGCATGGTATTTAGCCTCCATGTGTTTGTTTTTGGGTGTTGTAGTTGATTTCTAATTTCATTCCACTGTGATCTGAGAAGATGCTTGATATGATTTCAATCTTCTTGAACTTGTGGAGATTCGTTTTGTGTCCCAACATGTGGTCTCTCTTTGTGAATGATCCATGTGCACTTGAAAAGAATGTATATTCTGCTGCTTTGGGGTGAACTGTTCTATAAATGTCAATTAAATCAATCTGATGCATTGTGTCCTTTAGAATCACTGTTTTCTTATTACGTTTTTGTCTGGAAGATCTATCCAGTGAAGTCAGTGGGTGTTAAAGTCCCCTACTATGACTGTATTGTTGTTGATCTCACTGTTAAAGTTCTCTGGAAGTTTTTTTTAATATATTTAGGTGCTTCTATATTGGGTGTATATATGTTTACCAGAGTTATATCCTCTTGTTGGATCAATCCCTTTAGTATTTTGTAGTGACCTTTGTTGTCTCTTGTGATGGCCTTCATTTTAAAGTCTATTTTGTCAGATATGAGTATTGTTTCTCCAGCTCTATTTTCTTTTCCATTTTCATGGAAATTTTTTTTCCATCCCTTTACTCTCATCCTGTGTGTGTCTTTTGTTC
>NW_005355474.1:0-772 GCF_000412655.1 Myotis brandtii
ACTATCAAAGACAGAATAATAGATCTTAACAAAAATGGACAACATCAATGAAAAAAAGACTTAAATAGTTGCAAATATTTTTTTATTTCTCTTGATGAAACTACTGATGTCACATCAAATGCTTGGTTGGCCATTATTGCTAGATATTCTGATGGTCTCACAATGAGAGAAGAGTTGATAAAGTTAGAATCAGTGCCAATAAGTACATCAGGAAACGAATTATGTAAGGTTGTTATAAAAACATTCAGTGACCTAAACATTGATATCTCTAAAATTGTGTCAGTCACGACAGATGGGGCACCAAATATGGTGGGAAAAAATGTGGGATTCCTGAAATTGTTTATGGAAGCTATTAGACATCCACTTGTACCTTTTCATTGCATTATCCATCAGGAGGTGTTGTGTGCCAAATCGGGATTCTCAGAATTGAATGATTTAATGTCAGTTGTAACAAAAATTGTGAATTTTATAGCTTCTCGACATTTTTATAGCTTCTCGACCGCTTCACAAGCGAGAATTTTCGGCACTTTTACAGGAAGTTGATTCAATCTACAGTGGACTACTGATGTTCAATAATGTGAGATGGCTGAGTCGAGGTAAAGTACTTGAGCGATTTGTGGAGTGCTTTGAAGAAATTATGGTATTTATTGACAATAAGGATCTGGCAAACTCCTCGGGTCAGTGATCATAAGTGGGTCAGCAATTTGATATTTTTTATAGATCTCTCTGTTCATCTGAATGAACTGAACTTAAAATTACAAGGTTTTGGCAA
>NW_005355475.1:0-517 GCF_000412655.1 Myotis brandtii
ATTAATTTCCTTTCAGTGTGCACGAATCTGTGCACTGAGCCTCTAGTAAGTACAGACAGTCCTTGGGTTATGTCAGACTCGACGTATGTCGTTTCGTGGTTACGTCACCATCTCCCATTTATTTATTTTAAAAAAAGTTCCATCATGTCAACATTTGTACATATGTGCTTTATGTTTTTTATTATTTATTTACCACAAGTAAAGGTTGGGAATTGTTATCTTTATTTAAAATTTTTTTTTACTGTTTCCCTTCATTACTGCTGTGTATGTGCTCCATGTGAGTGACATAGGTGATTATGTAGGTGGGTTCTGACTTACAGCGAAAATCGCATTACGTCGCACCTTAGAAATGACGTAACCCGAGGACCTACTGTATATAACTTCTTGTCCCCCCAATCCCACATCAAGGTATGTCAGTCTGTTCCAGGCCTCCATGCTTCAGTTCTTATTTTGTTGGTCAATTTATTTTGTCCATTAGATTCCACAAATAAGTGAGTCCATGTGATATTTGTGGTTT
>NW_005355476.1:0-799 GCF_000412655.1 Myotis brandtii
TCAACCAACACCTTTTCTGGGGTCTGATGAGCTTCGGTTCGGGCCCCTTCTGCAGGTGTTCGGTTCACCCCTCAGCGCCAGTTCTGCTGACCAAAAGTGGCCCGCTAGGCACTCGCATTCCACGCCCGGCTCCACGCCCGTGAGCCGGGCTTCTGACCCATTGAAAGAAAGCTTGAGACGAGGTTGAGATCCTTTCTGCCCCAAGACCTCTAATGATTCGCTTTACCGGATGGATAAAAACCGGGCGGCCCTCGGCCGAGGCAGGAACCGGCCGGCGCCCTACAGCAGGCCGAGACAGCTTCCCGACGAGTGGCAACACGACCGCTTCCGCAGGGGCGCCGGCCTGGTGACCGGGGGGAAGCTGCTTCTGTCCAACCTGGCCTTCGGAGTGTCCGACGCGGACGTCCAGCAGCTGTTTGCGGAGTTCGGGCCTCTGAAGAAGGCCGGTGTCCACTACGACCGCTCTGGCCGCAGCCTGGGAACAGCCCACGTGCACTTTGAGCGGAAGGCAGACGCCCTGGAAGCCATGAAACAGTACAACGGCGTCCCTTTGGATGGCCGTCCCCTCAACATCCAGCTCGTCACCTCACAGATACACACGCAGCGCAGGCCGGTACAGAGTGTCAACAGAGGCGGGGTGACTACACACCGAGGATCTGGAGGCTTTGGCGGCGGCACGCGGAGTCGCGCCCCTGGAGGCAGCCGGGTTACAGGGAGGCGCGGAAGACGCAATTCAAAGCAACACGTCTCTTTGGAGGAGTGGGACGCCCAGCTGAGCACTGGCAGCACGATGAGGGAC
>NW_005355477.1:0-1176 GCF_000412655.1 Myotis brandtii
CCTGGGTGAGGGGCTGAGGGCTATTTTCAGGCTGGCCCACCCCCTTCAAGGAGGTGGGTCCTTCTGGGGAGCCTGGCCAGCCTGGGTGAGTGGCTGCTTGCAGGCTGGCCAAGCCCCCCAGCGGGGACTCTCACCCCATGAGAGTGTGGTCAGGCTGGGTGAGGGGCTGAGGGCCGTTTTCAGACTTACCACACCCTCTTCAGTGTGGGAGTCCCTGCTGGAGTGCCTGTCCAGCCTGGGTGAGGGGCTGATGGCTGTTTGCAGGCTGGCCACAACCCCTTTAGTGTGGGAGTCCCCGCTAGGGTGCCTGGACAGCCTTGGTGAGGGGCTGATGGTTGTTTGCAAGCTGGCCACAGCCCCCTCAGGGTAGGGGTTCCCCCTGTGGTGCTTGTCCAGCCTGGGTGAGGGACTGATGGCTGTTTGCAGTCTGGCCATGGCTCCCCGCCACCCAAGCTCACAGTGGAGGCTGGCTGGAAGCAGGTATCTGGGATTTATTTATTTTCTATAATTGATACTTTGTTGCCTTAAGCGGAGGCCACAGCCGGCCAGGGCAGGCGGGAAGCTTGGCTTCCTCCATCACTGAGGCAACCAAGCCTCCTGGTTGCTCCAGCTCCGTGCTGGCCGCCATCTTGGTTGGGTTAATTTGCATATAGTCACTCTGATTGGCTGGTGGGCGTGGCTTGGTACGTAGCAGAGGTGCGGTCAATTTGCATGTTTCTCTTTTATTAGATTAGATATCAAGAGTCTTTTCTTACAATTTCAGCAAACATTTATTGAGCCTCAGACAATGCATTAGTCCCTGACAATACCAAGGTATCACGTCTTTCCCTATGTCCCTAAGGATCTTCTGGCATCTCTTTCCAAGGATGCATGGCTATAAAATGCAACTCCAGCTTCCCCTGCAACTTCTGTGGTTTGGATCAAGACTATGCTGTTGAGCCCTACCCAGATTGGCTGAGTGGATAGAGCATCAGCCTGTGGACTGAAGGGTCCTGGGTTTGATTCTGGTCAAGGGCATATGCCCAGGTTGCAGGCTCAATCCCCAGTAGGGAGCGTGCAGGAGGCAGCCAATCAATGATTTTTGTCTCATCATTGATGTTTCTATCTCCCACTGTCTTCCACTCTTAAATCAATAAAGTAAAAAAAAAAAAAGAAAGAAAGAAAGATGCTATTGAT
>NW_005355478.1:0-14279 GCF_000412655.1 Myotis brandtii
TTCATCCTCTGACATGCACTTGTGTGTTCTTTGGACTCTGGAAGGAAGAAGGGGCTATGATTCCTGCTCCTGGAGGGTGGGCTCTGCCGACAGAGCTTTATGTGAAGAGGTAGGTGTTTCTTCCCCTCTGGGTGGGGCTGTGGCAGTGGGACCTTAAACCAGACTTCCTGTGTCAACTCCCTGACTTCCATTTTTCTGGCCCTTCATTGGTTTTGCATGTACCTAATTCTGTGCTAAAGACCTTGCTGCACAAATGTTAATGCCTGGTTTACTTGTAATAGTCCAAAATGGGAATCAACACAAATGTCCATGAATGGACAAATGGCTAAACAAGTTTGGTGCATCCTACAATGGAATAGAACTGAGTGATTAAAAAGGAAAGAACTATTTCAAGATAATGGCATTGATTCTAGAAGCCAACATTCGCCCCAAATTGCACATTATATGGTTCCAATTATGAAAAATGCAGAAAATGCAAACTCATCTATAATGACCGAAAGCAGATTAGAGTTGGAGGGAGTGGGAGAGGGACAGAGTGAGGAGATTATAAAAGGGCCCAAGGAGGCTTTAAGATTGAAGAACATGTTCATTTTCTTCACTGTAGCAACTTCTCTGGTGCATGCATTTGGCAAGGCTTAATAATTTGTATACTTTCAATATGGTAAGTTTATTACATGCTAACTAAAAACAATAAATATGTGAAATATAAATATACACGTATGAAATATTGCTTAAAGTATAAGTTGAATAAAAAATTCAAAATTGTAACCTGACTTTTTTCTTGCACATTTTTCGGCTTGTCCATCAAATGGGGATGAGCTACTCCACAGCCTGCAGCCTCCTCAGGTGTCTGCTGACCCCACCTCAGCAGCACCCACAGCCCAGCAGGGTCCAACCTCACCAGCATTACTCAGTCCACATTCCTTCTCACTCTTCACATTGCTCACACTGGACTGCAAAATATCCTCTATCCAGTCAGGTATATGCCCATCAAGTTCAGTCCAGTGCAGGCAGCTCTTCCCCACCACCCTCTGTCCAAAGGGTGAATGACCACTCATGCTGCAGGTCTCAGCCAAGAGGTCACTTTCTCAAATGTGATCTCTGTGATCCCCAGACAAGCTGAGACTCAAGTACATACAAATCTTTCTTCCTGGCCCTTCTCTGTATTATAATTAACTCTTTAGTGGTTTGATTTCTCTGAGAGCCTGTCTTTGTTACAAGGTAAACTCCATGAGCACAGGTCCCACCTATGTCCTGTTCTCTCCGGTACCAGGGCTCATTTCAGGCCACACATCACAGATGCTCAGTAAACACTCATTAAATGGATGAGAGAAACCACACAATGGAATCCTGTCACCCTGTGTGACACTAGTAGTCAAACTATGTTACTTATAGGCACGAAGTTATTGGTATCAGCTTGTGAGGAGGCCACAAGTGTGTGGGGATGACCCAGGGATGGGTTTTTTCCCCCTCACCCAATCAGGGGAGCGGGAGATAGGACCAACTAAGAGTGAAGAGTCAGACCTTCCTTCATTTCCAGAAAATCACAGCCCTCCCCATTTCCACCTTGTGAGTGCGGTCTCATATTCCTGGGGCCTCTCTTTTTTGTCTTCTCACAGAGCCGTGATCTGGCAGACACTCTGGATCTTTCACCCCAGGTAGAGGTACTACCATGGGAAAAGAGAGCTCACACTGACCTCAAAGGAATCTGGGGATGACTTCCAAAACCAAGTTCCCTAGTCTGTGGGACACCTGCCTGGAGTCACAGAACATCTCAACCACCCATGATGTCCTGGGGAGCAAGGATTACTTCCTCAGCAGGATGGGACAGGAGAACTCAGGATCTGGGGTAGCTTCCATCTCAGAGGACTGAGGGTCCCACAGGGGCCTCCCCTCCCCTAACAGAGTGAACCATAGCTCCTGTGGTTGACACTCCAAGTGGAGCTGCTTCAGATCCTGGGCCCTGGGGGAGGACTAAAAAAGAGGATGGACAGGGACACAGGTGACTTGAATGCAACACCCCAATGCAATGATGGAGACGCACAGGGCCTTTGGGGGCTCAGCACTCCAGTTTGGCACACTTTACTAAAAGCCTCAGAAGAGACATCTCCAGGTCCTGTTCTTGAAATCTTTGGGACAGAGAGTTCCTCCTGAAACAGCATATCCACCAGAGGGGACAGTTCTCATGACACTGGACTCATAATCCTCTGGACCCTCAGCCCCTCTGAGATGGAAGCAGCCCCAGATCCTGTCCTTTTACTGGGCTCACCCTGCTCTGGGATGGAGTCAGGAGGCCTGGATCCCACAATGACTGGACCCCGATTGACTGGCCTTAAAGCTTGAAGGCCAGAACCCACTTCTGCCCAGGTGTCAGGGCCAGCACTCAGTATCTGGTCAGCATCCCTGGTGCAGCTCCTGGCATTGGCTGCATTTCTCCTTCTGCTCTCCAGGGGACGACATTTAGACACACAGACAACACAGGGAATTCACACATGAACCTGGCTTTGCCTAAGGAGCTGGAGAAGGAGCCTGATTTCCATCCCCTGCTCCCACAGATGCTTTTGGAATCTGCCCTCATGACTGCTGTATCCCACCGGCTACTTCTAGGGACGGTGAAGAAAACAAAAACAAAAAAATGGGCTGTAAAATAAGCCTGATAAGCCCAGCGGGTCACATAGCAGGCCTGACAAGCTCAGTGACCAAAAATAACTGCACAGGATGGTCTGATTACGAATTCCTAACTGGGCAGGTAATGTCAGGGAGTCATGTCCCAGGCATATAGCTTGGTTAGCAAAGGTCAGACTTTACGTTAATTGAGCCCTGTTCCCTGTTCTTATGCATCTTGGATAACATACCTTTGATACATCAGCATAGTTGTTCTTTTGCAAGACGATTTGAAGTCACAGACTCTGGGACCAGAATATGAGACAACATATTTCTTAGGTTACC
Organism: Myotis brandtii; assembly: GCF_000412655.1. Lineage (NCBI taxonomy): Eukaryota > Metazoa > Chordata > Mammalia > Chiroptera > Vespertilionidae > Myotis > Myotis brandtii. Next base: position 2,950 of record NW_005355478.1, read on the forward strand.
TGGATCCTTGCACAACCTCAGTATGTGCTGTAAATGTTAATTATCCTGGACCCACCAAAGTAAAAAAAAAAAGTGTTTCTCCATTTTGCTATTTATCAATTCTAGAGATTTCTTCACTTCCTAATGGATTTCAAACAACTTTTTCCATCTTCATATTTTTATTATAATGTATAAAATAAGTTGCACAACTGCCAAGCTCAGGATTTGATATCTTGTTCCAGACATATGACGTTAGCTTTGTTCAAATAAACTCATGAAAATCTTCACAGGTTGGGAAGTTTTTTACTTTAACAGGCCCAAGAGCACCTGCTTTCTCAGGGTTCTATTTGCTGCTCCCTGTCCCATGCCTGGAACCACCCATGAACAAGGTGGAGTAATGAAAGGAAACTCCCACAGGCAGAGGACAGAAACCGCCACAAGTTCAGGGAGCCCAGGGCAGGCTGAGCCAAACGAGTGGGAGGGTCTCCCAGAAACTACCCCTGATGACCAGGGAGCCCACAGCCACCCCAGCTCCCACCAGAGTCCTCTCTTCCCAGGACATGCAGAACACCTTCCCCTTCACTCCCAGGAACTGCAGGGCCTCCTGAGACTCCTGGACCTGGGTCTCTGTCCCTGGAAGCAAAGGCCAGGCTGGTGAGAACCTGAGATATAGGGAGGGTCCTCTCTGCAGTCGTCACCCAGCTTGACCCCTTCTCACACCCACAGTCACCTCTGTGGCCTTCCTGCTGGGAGGAAATTTAAACTTCCCAGTGCATTTGAGAACATGGGGTACACGAGGTGCCCAGCTGGGTTTCTGTGTTACAAAAAGAAATAATCCCCAGTTGAGGCCTGTGGAGCTCTCTATGTGGTGCTGACAGACCCAAGACCAAGACACAACAGAGGCCAATGCTGGCATGAGAGGATCATCCTCTCAGGGGACACGTGGCCCTATCAGCCTTGCTGTTGCAAGTGGGCTCCACAGGCCAGTAAGACCCACCTTCCCTGAGACCTCATCAGATTCAGAGTCTCTCATCCACCGCATACCTGCAGAGTCAGAATCTGCATTTTAACAGGATGTGGAGACCCTCCCTGTGCACAGGAGAGGGAGAGGGGTGTCCCATCTCCACATCACCAGATCTCATTCTGGTTGGGCATCCACATTAGCTGGACAGCTGCTGAAGCAGCATCTATGGTTTAACTTGGGCATCAAAATCTTTACAATGTTTCACAGGTGATCCGATCAACAGCACTGGTCACATCCAAGTGACAAGAGATCCTGATTTGAAGGGAAAAGTCAAATGTGAAAGAGAGAGGGCTGTGGGGAAGGCTACTGTGCACTTGACTGGGAGTCATGGGGAATGCATATGCCCTGGATGCCCCAGGCTGGTGCTTTTCCAAACAGAGCATTTAAGTGTGTGTGTGTGTGTGTGTGTGTGAGTGTGTGTGTGTGTGTATGTTCAGATACCTCAGCAGCTCCAAGGGAACCAAGATTTAGAGGGATGTTAAGCTGGAAGGAGGGGGAAAGGGTGGCAAAAATAAGGGGAGGAGTACGTGGGTCCTTGACACAAACTCTGCCCTGGTCCACGTGACCAGGTAAGTGATCTTGCACCAGGAGGAGGCCCAGAGCACAGTGCAGAGTGACAGCAGATCCCACCAGCTTCTATAGTGGTGCCTTTGAGCTTTCCTGGATGCCAAGTTCTTCTCATAGAGGGAGGGAAAGTGCAGGCAGCAGACACCATAGAGTCACTCTCAGCCCCTGTCTACAGAGTACCTGTCCCCTGGAATTGGCTCCTGTTGGCGGGTTAGGAAGGAAAAATCCCTCGGGGGTGAACTGAAGGGGTAAAGTCGGGGACTTGCTGGGGTCACCTGCGGAGAAGAGCGCTCTGAGAGTGGAGGCAGGGATTAGTGTGCACCTGAGGGGAGAGGACAGAGGGGCAGAGTAGGATGGGTAACGGAAATGGGTAACAGGTAACAGGGAAATCTCATGATCTAGAAGTGGTTTGGGGCAAGTAAACTTCAATTGCTGTTAATTCCTATGTTATTCATCACTGAGTATTGAATTTTGGAAAGTGACCATAATAATAACAATTTATTTCAGGTGGCACCACAGAAAAACTTAATCAGGTGTACAAACATCATCCTTACCTCCAGCCTCAGGAGAAATACACCCCAAGAGGTCCAGGACTCTGGGAACATTCATTCACCCACAGGAATTTGCAGCCTGTTGCAGGCACTGGGGATGCAAGATCAGACAAGCACCTGTCCCCATGGAGCTCAGGTTCTGTGGGTGGAGAGAGGTAAGAAAATATCTACATATGATGCCAGGTACCCACAAGTAGTATAACAGGAATAGTGCAGAGACAGGTCAGAAAGTGATTAACAGAGAGTCTTTAGGTAAGTGTTCTATGAAGGTGCCTCCCATGGACACCCCTAAGTGTCAGCAGGGGTCTGAGGGCAGAGAGTGAGTGAGGCAAACAGACACCTGGAAAAGAGACTGAGAAACAGAAAAAGTAACAGGTTCACAGGTGCTGAATTATTGGTGGTCATGCTGTTGACCTTGACCACACTCACACACACACACACGCACACACACACACCAAGGATAAGATGAAGAAACTTGTTCGAAATCCAGGGCCTCATCTTTCCATCTCAACATATACATCCAAATATTGATCAATTTCTCTCTTCCCTCCTAGTTTCATTCTTAAATTTCTGGAGCCTGCCCACCACTGTCCAACTTGTTATTGTGTCAACCAATGCTGCCTAAGGGAAGGATGTGATTCTACGTATCCGCAATATGCCTCCCGATTATATAGGCTTCATGTGGTACAGCGGGGAAGGAGCAAACTACAGACAGAATATTGCAAGTGTTGCATTGCACATAAGAACTTATTGAACATGGCGTGCATACAGCGGTTGAGAGCAAATAAATTTTGATGGATCCTTAAGGTTAAAGATGGTCACGCTGAAGGACACAAGAACCTACACCGTAGTTGTCTACCTTTGAGGCTCAAAAAAAGAAATAAGATTTGAACGGCTCAATGTATATGGTGAGTGATTGCTCTCTGACCTCTGGGTGTCGGGTGGGTGAACACACAGGACTGACAGCCCTGGACTCTGCCTCCATCCCGCTCTGCATCATTTCCCAGGTTGGGTTTGGGCATTTAGTGCAGGACACACACAGTGGAGACAAACTTTCTAAGATCAGAGTTCCCTTCCCTGATTCTAGCCCTGCAGACATTCTCCACAGAGAGAAGGACCAGTCTGATGGGAGTCGCTCAGCAGAAAGAGACCAGTTTCAGTCTGGTTCCCTCGGCCTCTCCTCATGACCATGAAGTTGAGAAAGACCCTGCAGGGCTCGGCCAGGGCCCATGCTGAGGAGCCCCCTGCAATCCTCATAAAGAAGCTCAGCTTTGGCAGCCCCGCCCAGACCCCTGCCCCAGGGTTTCTGACTCCAGGGACCCTGAGGATCCTGTGTCAGGTTGGGGTTAACCTCCTGGGAAGGGCTGAGTGGGCACAATGGTTTTCAAGGTGTCTGAGTCACAAGGCTTTTGAGCTGCTCAGAAGCCATTGCTCAGGCCCATAAGCCACATCTGGATAGGGGTGGTGCTTCACCTGGGAATGTGTGTGGTTAGCACAGATGGACAAGGTCGCCAGGCCATTTGTGAACTACACTGAAGCATTTAGGAGAGTCCAGAGAAAGGTCAGAATCACAGGGAACAAAAAGGAGGAAAGATGCTCCTGGCAGCTTCTCATCCACCAGGGATCAGCCCAGGAGATTCTCTCTTGGAGTTGAACAATGACAGATGTCCCTCATTTGAGCAGGTCCCCTGTCCCAATGTTTAGTCAGATACTGTGAATATTTTATTGTTAATACACTGACACCCTGGCTGTCAAATGTTCATTGTACTCCATTGAGAGGAAACCAAGGCACAGGGAGATATAGTCACTAAAGCAGAGCCACACAGACCATGAGAGTGACTCAAGGTCTGTCTGCAGCCATTACTATCCTCCATCCAGGAGGGATCCCTAAAGCAAACATTTATAGATCTTCCCTTAGGCATCCCCAGTTCAGAGAGAGAGACTGTGGTCTAGAAAATAACACCAAATGGAGAATTAATTTATTTGTTCTCTAGAATCAAATTACCTACAGTAACAATCAGTCAGTGCTGGGAACACCCAGACCTTCCCCTCAGGTGGCTGATACACCCTTCCTTGCACTGGAGGTGAAACAACTGAATTGTTTCCTGATGTGTTGGTGTCATTCCCACTGCATATAAAGGAAAGGACTTTGCCTGCTTGCTCCCCATTTTACACTTGTAATCAGCTAAGGGATCAAGATGTAACACTCGGTTGTTTTGATGAATTAGGAAGAAATAAATGGCTATTGAAGGAAGGAATGAGCTAAAACCTCTTCAGAGGCTGAAACCTGGATGCAGAGTCCTTGGAATTCTGGCCACATGGGAAAAGCTTCCTGTCACTCCAGGGGTTGAGAGCCATGTCTCAGACCCTTTGCTGTTCTCTTGAGAAATAGTCCTTCTTTCTATTGCTCTTAGGCCCTGTGGAATTTATAGTAGTTTTTGCATATGGGGGAATTTTAAGATCTTTCCAAATTTCTATCTCATAACCACCAAACACAAATGGTCCACAAGGGTCCGAATGTCAGCAATCCATGTTCCCATCTTGCCATTCATCACCCGTTCTGCATCTGCACAAGCCTCACCTGCCCTCAACAGAGGGAGAATGACTTTAATAACCAAGGGCAAAGCATATGGTTCTGCTGCCACAATCAGATCTTGTCTGTCCCTTCACTCCTTTCTGGCTCATTCCTTGGGCTCTGCTCTATCATTTATTGGCTCACTGGCTCATGTCAGTCACACTCACTTGGGAAAGCCTTACCCTGCTCTTGGCCCCGGGGCCTGAGTAGTCAACTGACCACAGGTTTGATCCTGGTCCCCCGTTTTATTTCTGCTCCAATCTGAGTCTCTAAGATGTCCTGGGAAATGGTCTCTTAGAAAAACACCTCGGCTGGGCAATGAAGGTCTGGGCAGCTAAAAAAAATTGCAGTCAGCGAGTCAGTGAAGAACTAGGAGAGGTGTGGGAAGATTAGGGGGCAGGAGGTGTCTTAATTCTAGGTTCTCTGTTTTTCCACAACCAAATGTGGCGAATCTATTGAATGGTTCCCTTCATTTGTTGAAAAGACTGTCCTTTCTCCATCGAACAGTATTTGCTCTTGAGATAGGCTGTGCTTTCTCCCAGACATAGAGGATTTAAGTTCTCTGAGGGCTCAGAACCCCAGGCATTTGTCTTGTGATACATTGACCTGCCTTCTTCCTTTAAGTTGGCTGATAGGTGAGAGGTGCCAACTCTGATTGAAGAAGGCTTAGAGGACTCAAGTGACCCACAGGGCATTGTTCTCCTGTTACCTGCTTAGTGGAGTTACCCACACTCAATATCACAAGCATTAACTTTGAGAGTTTTGATTTATACTTTTCTAATGATTGTGATGTTGAGCACATTTCCCTGGGCTTATTGACCATTTGTATATCTTCTCTGGAGAAATGTGTATTCACGAGGTTTTCCCATTTTATAAATCAGTTTATTTGGTGTTGCTGTTGTTGAGTTGTAGGAGATCTTCATATATTCTGGATATTAACCCCTCATCATATTAATGATTTGCATAGGATTTTCTACCATTCCACAGATCACCTTTCACTCTGTTGATTGTGTCCTTGGATGAACAGAAGTTTTCCATTTTGACAAAAATCTAAATTATCTAATCATTTCTTGTCTGAGTTTCCAGTTTCATATTCAGGAAATCACTGACAAATCCAATGCCATACTGCTTACCCCTATGTTTTCTTCTAAGTGTTTTATAGTTTTAGATCTTTGCTTTAGGATTCAATCCATTTTGATTTAATTGTTGTGTGTGGGATAAGCAATGGTGCCCTTTATTTGTTTGCATGTAGATATTGCTGATCAACAGCATTTGTTCAAAAGATTGTCCTTTCTCCATTGAACAGTCTTAGCTCCTTTGTCAAAACCATTTGATTGTGTCTTTTGACAAATAGAAGTCTTTATGCTAGTGTCACTATATTTTGGTTACTTCCACTTTATAGTAAAATTTGAAATTAGTAAGTGTAAGACGTCCAATTTCAATGCATCCTTTTAAAGATTGTTGCAAACATTTGGGATCCATTGAAATTCCTCATAAATTCTGTGATGGATTTTTTTTTATTTCTGAAAAAAAGTAATTGGGATTTTGATAGGGAGTGTTTCAAACATGTAAATAGTTGGTGGTCTTGGAATCAATGAACATGGATGCCTTTCCAGTTATTTGTTTCTTCTTTACTTTTAGAAATCTTTGGTAGTTTTCAGTGTATTCATCTTCCACCTTATTATGTTTAACCCCAAGTGTCTAGTCTTTTTGATGCTATTGTAAATGGAACTATTTTCATTATTTTATTTGAGGATTGTTCATTTTTGTTTAAAGAATGGAAATGATGCTGAGTGTTGATTTTGTATCTTGCGACTTCATTTTTTTAATAGTTATAATAGTTGTTTTAGGTGTGTATGTGGTGAAATCTTCAGGGTGTTCTACAATAAGGTTATGTTGTCTTTTTTTAAAAGATATTTTCTTATTCCTCTTTAAATTTGATATCTCTTATCTCATCTTCTTGCATGTTTTTCCTGACTAGTTGAATTAAGGGAGAAACAGCATCCTTGTCTTATTCATGATCTTAGTACTGTTTTCAGAGGTTCTCCATGGAGTAAGGTGTTAGCTGTGGACTCTCATGTGTGGTCTTTACCCTATTAAGTAATTTCCTCCTATTCCTACAGTTTCTTTCTTTTGTTTAAAGCATAACCATTTCTCTTTAGTGATTTATTTTACCATTATATGCAATCAGCAGGACTGTAAATAAAGTCCTGTTCAGACTGAGGAATCCTATAGATGGAATTTATCCAGATCCAAGGTCATGAAGACTGGGTTGGGCCATCTTTATTGCCTAATGAGTTATTTAACAATAGTTAAATGCCCGTTCACTTTCTCTAAAGTCCCCTTGGCCCCAATAGTAAGCAGAAGTGGTAAGATTGCCTTTCCAAACACATGGAATTTTTAAGTCAAAAGAACTTGTAGGAAAGGGTCAGTAAAAGCTCATGAGAGGGAAACGCCACCTTACAGTGAGGTTATTGGACAAGTGGACTGCGAAATGCTTCCCTTTGTTGATACTACAAAGATGTCTATGGGAACAGATCAGGGGTGATATGGCTTCGGAGAAGCGGTGCAACACTTGCCCTACACATCGTCCCCTGAACAAAGACAATTGTCATTCTGCAGAGATCAGAACCATCCTCTGGTGACCTTACAGAGCTCACAGTGGACTCTGAGTGGCTAAAATATCTGAGGAGCTAGCATGGCCCAGGTCCCAAGCCACTCTCAATTAGCCATGCTCTCTATTTCTCCACAGAGCTAGTGAGAGTGCCCACCCTCCTAGCCAGCAACACAACAGTCAGGGAGCATAAGGATTCCGTGGTCCTGACCTGCTACACAAATTCAGTCTCCACCCAGTGGTTCTTCAATGGCATGAATCTGCGGCTGACGGAGTGGATGAAGCTGACCTGGAACCACAGAACCCTCACCATAGACCCTGTCAGGAAGGAGGAGGCTGGAAATTACCAGTGTGAAGTGTCCAACCCCATGAGTTCCGCTTACAGTAAGCTGGTTGAGCTGGATTTTAAATATCAGTGATCCTCCTCCTCTCCTATATGTTACTAAACACTGAATATTCCTTAGTGTCCTTTAAATAGATGTGTTGTGAGAGTGGAAAGACCTTAGAAGATTTGCATTGAGTCAATAAATGCTCCAAAAAGAGAGCTGACATTATCATTATTGTTGACTTAAGGTGATAGTCTATACCAGATCCCACCTCTGTGTGGTCTAAGTTGTACCATCTCAACAGTGGAGGTGAAACCGAGTCTTTCAAGAGAATGGCAGTGGCTGTGTGATTACCCTGGGTGCACGTGATGAGTTGGCATAAATCCCAGCTCTGTCCCTCCTCCAGAGGGACATGTAGTGGATGCCCAGCAACTGATGTTGGCAATGGGAATGGACAGGAGGACACCCATGTGGGTAACAACACTGATCTTTTTTTTCTCCCTGTTTGACTTATTTCAAAAAACTTCTTAAGTCTTTTTGAGTATTTTTATTTATATGGCTATAGACTTATTTGCATAAAGTAAATAGGACTCTGTCATCCTTGTTAATAGAGTATAATTGGAAACTTTAGTAATACAACCAAGGCTTTGGCTCAAATATCCTACTTCAGACTGATGCCCACAGAATTAGAAATGACCTCACCTTTCATGGAGCTACATTTGACCTGCGAGGTTTTTTGGAATCTCTTGGATATGAGGGTATTACCCAAAGCTAGAGGGTGAGGCTTCCTAACCACAAGAGGCTGTTAGAACTCCCATCTTCTGTTTCATAGAAAAACCTGCATCAGAGCAAACTATGTGGTAAATGTCAGTTCCTCTGCACTTAGGTCACTAATCTGGCCAAATCCAGTGACACCAGCCATGTTGTAGGATGGAGAATACTCTTCTTCCTTGGAGGTGACCTGTGGTCAAAATGAAGGTGACAGTAGAGAGCAATGTAATGTCTTCATGGAGAACTCTAGAAGCACAGCATTCTGGGATATCAGATCCTGGCTGTGTTCAGGAACTCTCAGCTACTTTGCATCTGTTTATAAATTGCTGGGAAATTGCACCTCTTTATGCATTGATAGAAATTATAAAGATGTCAATTGGATCTTGGCTAAAGAGATTTAGTTGTGTTGCCCTCCACTGTGCAGAAAGCAGTTTTTTTCTGCACTAGAGGCCTTAATGTTCCCTCAGAGTCACTAACGTTTACACAGTTTCTTCCTGACAACATTCCTTTGTCTTCCATCCTTAAACCATTTCTTTTATAAATGTAATTTGTAATTGCAGATTCTTTCTCTGCTCTTTTGAAATATACATAAGTCTCCTCAAAAGCTTCTTCCAGTGTTATGTCACCAGAGAATAACTGTCTCAAGGACCTGGCCCCACCCTTTGGAAATTTAATCCTCCTGGTGTCCCTGTGTCCCAGTCTCTGAGGGAGAGTAGGAGCCTAACTTGGGTGGGGACATTTACAACCAAGATGTGAAAAGACCTCCTGCCAGGACTTGAGGAGATGGTTTACATTTCCTTTCTGTAAAGACCATTAGCAAACACAGATGCCTATAATTCCTTCTTCTTTCTTAAAATCTCCCCAGCCTTTTCTTTCAGGGGTGTTGAGTTTCATCTCACTGCCCATATTGCAGGGTTCTGAAGAATGTCTTCCTTACCTCTTTAAATGTGTTGGACACCTGTTTTACTTTGTCATCATCTATCTGTATCTAGCTGATCCTGTCATTTTGCTCACATTGTCGATCCTTAGCTTATTTTCAAATCTTCCAATTACTTTCCTTATCAGGCTAAAATCCTCCACATAAAGGTCTCCAGTTGTCATGCCTTCCTTCTGACTTGGCATCCACAGCAGCAGCTGACATGACTTCTTAGATGCTTTTGAGGTTGCAGGTTGTCTCAGGAAGGCCTTTGCAACAGAATCTGAGAAAATATGCAGGCCTGAAAGGTTACACATCCTCAGGGACCAAGCCATCAAAAGTGTTCACATTCATTTCCACTGCACCTTCAAGGAACAAGATCACAGAGATTTTAACAAATACTCTGTCTGGAACCTTACAAACTCTAGTAAACATGCAGGTCCCTGACATGACAGCCACACACAGGCTGTCACTAAAATATGTTTTTTTGTGTCCTCCGTGACCTGGAGCTCTGGCCAGACAGGTGTCCTCATACTTTGTTTTCTACATTGTTTTTACATTCGGCAGGTGCCTGTTCATAGAGAATCCACATCCAGAACCTGGGAAATGGAAATAAATCTTTCCTGTGCCTTGTGGCCTCTGGGGTATTTAGTTATACTCTTTTGAGAGCTAGCCAGAGGTGGATTGCAGGTAAGCACAGGTGGGTATAGAGGGGAGCTGGTTAGTGATAGGATCTGTTCAGAGCCAGGATGATAAGTATTAAAGCCTGAGGAATTTTGAGATATTAGGCATTATATGAGGTCAAGGGGACCTAAAGGTGCCCTGCAGTTGGGCTCTTTTGGGGAGGGCTCTGGATGGGGCTGAGGGATATGAGTGAGGGGCTACTTTCTACCTGTTGAGGGAGAAGCAACTGGAGTTGGTGTAGTGAAGTGGGAATGCCGTTCTCCCAAACTTGGATAGGCGAAAGGGGTGAGACACAGGGTTTGGGGAAAGAATAAGGCTCTTGAAGATTCATATTAGTGTCCTGACATTTGTGACAAGAGGGAGCACCAAGTATTCTGGCTGGCAGTAGTTACAGAATAGAGGTAAAATAACAAACAAGAAGAAAATGCAATTGAGCAACTTGTAGGGAGTTAGGAGTCCGAAAAGTGAGGAGGGATGGGGACACCGTGATTGCAGATGAGCCTAGGGAATGTGGTATTTGTGCCAGGAAATTAGGTGAAGTCCAGCATAGTCATACTAGAACTGTGGTTGGCATGGAGCCTGGGGAAATTATGGAATGCAGGGCAGGTTTGAGGGTGAGGACCAAATTGAGGGCCAGAGGTGTCCATCCTCCAGCTCCAGCCCAGGAGAGATGTGTGCATTTGGACCTCAAAGCAGTTTCCCCAAGGCCTGGGAGAGCTATGAAAGTCGAATCTCACTTCTATACACCAAGATGTGCCTCAACTGAGTAAACACGTTAGCCATGTCCCCGGGGATTTCTCTGTCAGTTAGAAAGTCTGACTAGGAGCCTGGGGACAGGAAAGGAAAAGGCTTATGGTATGTGTGTGCTGAGGGAGAATAAATTTGGAGCTGTCTTTAACTTGGAATGTGTGGAGCATTTTCCTTCTTTGTTGACTAGTGAGAGTAACTTTCTGTGATTCCACATGTAAGAGCTCTGTGGTAGATCACAGGGATAGAGTGGTAGGTACCCACCTGTCCTTGTCTAATCCAGGATGTGTCACTTCCATGTGTACTGGATGCTTCTCTCCTCATCTGAACTTATGTTGGTGGGTGTGGTCGAACCCACGTTATGATGGGCAGTTGTGCCTACCTGATCACATTACAGACCATGTTCAGACTCTCCATCTCTCCTCAGGCCTAGAATCCTGTTGGGAGCTGTTGTTTTATTGCTGTAGAAGATATGGCCTCGTTCACAAGGAGTCTGCCCAGGAGTAATTATTTTATTAGGTCTCACCAGAGGTTTCACAAAGGACCTTTCATTCTTCTAACATCAATTAGCAACTT
>NW_005355478.1:14334-34407 GCF_000412655.1 Myotis brandtii
CCTGAATGGTCACAGATGTGGATGGCCCTATAGCTCATGCTTTGCTTAAACTGCTGATCACAAGAGTTGATCCTGTCTCTGGTGTCACTGTCATCACTGATGTCATTGTCTCAGAGCATCAACGTTTGCAGGCATCACTTCCACCATTTGGAGCACACGTGTCTTACTACGGTATTTAGAAACTTGCAGTTTTGTTCACCTTTAGCAGGAAAGCCTCTAGTTCTCGCCATTTTTATGACTTGAGTTTGGAATTGAATTAACTTGGAGAATGAACATATCCATTTGCCCTGGTAGCGAGGGCCGCTTCATGGGCTCATAGTTTGTGCAGCCACTTAGAAGGGCCTGTGGTAGTTTTAATAGTTTGTTTTTGTCATCCTGAAATTCTTAATTTGAACAAATATCCCAGAACTTTCACGTGACTTTTCATAGTCCTGCCCCTACACCTGACCAGTGGTTGGGAAAATTCTGTAATGTGCCTACATGAGAGCAGTACAGGAGCAAGGAAACCTGGAGAAGCTGTGAAGGGATGTAGAGAAGTATTTGGCTTTTTCTACTCTGTTTATGGCATTACAAGTGTCTAATGAGCAGGACCATCCCACGCCCACCTCTCTAGGTCACAGAAGGAAGGTTCTCTGTCTATGATGTTCTCTGGAGATTCACATTTAAAGAAATCTCAGGTAGTCGGCTCAAATGTGAATGGCATTAAATATACACAATAAGTCTACACTAAATATGGGTCTTTAGAAAAATGATGGAGAGAAGAGAGAGAAAGAGAGAGAGAGAGAGAGAGAGAGAGAGAGAGAGAGAGAGAGAGAAAGAGAATTGGTGATGAGAAAGAAATCAGGTTAGTTTTCATCTTCCAAGAGAAAAGACCTTGCAGTAGATAATGCAAAAAATTAGTAAATATACTCAAAGAATGTCATTAAAAAACTTTGCTTCCATCCAGAGGAGCTCTCATTTTTTTGGGCAGATATCCTCAGTATGGCCCAAAGAAACCAGAACATTCCTGTGATAACTTTTAACAGAACACAAGAGACACAGGGCTTATCAGGCAACATTCAGTGTTGTCACAAATACAAGAAAGAATATCCAACAGGAGAGCTGGGACCTGGCTTTGCTTACAGTGTGAATATCAGACATGGAATAACTATTTCATGTTCCACCTGCAGAGGGAGCTAAAATCTCCTTGGGTTGTAGAGGATCAATTCAAAACAATTTACCTTCTCTGGGTCTTACAAACTGATTTAGATTTGTCCTTGAAGCCCAAACGACTTGGCTCTTGTCCAAATGATATATAATGGGCACTGGCATATTTTTTGTACTTGTTTTGTTATATTTTTATATCAGGAGGATAAAATTAAAATAAATGGTGATATAAATAAAATAAAATAATATAAAATGAAAAAGACAAAAATTACTATTCTCAGTTCATTAACCAGACCAAAAGTGGTCTGCCTTCCTTTTTAAGAAAAAAATATTACTTATTTAATTTAATTTTTATGTATTGGGAAGCAGACTAATGTTGCAGTTTCCAGAATGATCTCTAAGGGTAGGACTGGAGACTTTATTTGCTAAAGTGTTGCTGTTACTTCCTGGATGAAAACACTGGGAAATGGACATGCTGCATTGGTCTTGAGTAACTGTCCCTCTGCAGTCTCCATATCCACAGTCCAGGACCCACCAGCTCCATGGCCCTGAGTGTGGGAGTGTCACAACCCACACAGCACAAAACCGCTTCCCTTCTGCAGAACTCACACATCGATTCTGTTGTCAGAGATGCCTGGAATTGCTATCTCCAGCTTCTGAGTTGTTTTTTTTGTCTTTCTGTTTTTGCTTGTGTGTTTGTTTGTGTGTGTGTGTGTGTGTGTGTGTGTGTGTGTGTGTGTGTGTGTTTCCCAAAGGGTTTAGGAGAGAATGAGTTAAGCCTATCTGGGGTATCTTTCCTACACATAATTTGGCACCTCTATTGTAATGTGTACAAAACAAAGATCTTTATCTACCCCACCTCCCAGCCAGATCCTCCCCAAATCCTCCTCTTCTCAGTAGAGGTCAAATCCATTCTTCTAGGAAATCTTGGCATTATCCTTGCTGCCTCTCTTGCTCTCAGTGACCAACATTCTTTGTTTTTGTAAATTTGAATACTTGAGATACATATAAGTGGAACACACTGTTCCTTTCTTCTTGTGACTGGCTTGTTTCATGGAGCATACTCTCCAGAAGTACCATTTTTATAGGGCTGAATAAGGTACCATCGTATATGTATGTGCTAGCTTTTTTATGTTATTCTATGAAAAATAGAGTTGCTTCCACCTCTGGGCTATTGTGAATAATTCTGCAATGAAAATGGATGTTTAAATATCTCTTCAAAGTCCTGCTTTCCATTCCTTTGGATATAAAAGCAGAAGTGAGGTTGCTGGACCACATGGTACATTCTAAGTCAATTACTTATCTCCCTCCAAATTGTTTTCTATAGTAGCTGCACCATTTTGCGTTTTCACACATAGTGGGCCCGGCTCCAGTTTATCCATTTTGTGCCAACACAGGTTATTTTCTATGTTTCCAATAGTGACCATCCTAATGGGTATACAAAGATATCTCATTGTAGTTTGGATTTGATTTCTCTAAGGATCAGTGATGTTCGCTATCTATTCACTATAGGCCCGATACACAAAATCTGTGCAAGGGGCTTGGCCCTCGAGCCCCGGCTGCCTCGGCCCTCACAGCCCGGGCTGCCTTGGCCGGCTGCCTTGTGGCCTCACCCTCTGCACACTGGTGATTCTGGAAGGTCATTCCGCCATCTAGTCTAATTAGCATATTAGCTCTTTATTAGATAGGATAACCTTGCTGGCCATTTTTATGTCATCTTTGAAGAAATATGTGTTCAAGTGTTTTGACCATTTTTTAATCTGTTTATTACATTTTGTTGTTGTGTTGTAGGAGTTCTTTGTATATTCTAGTTATTAACCACTCATATTATATATGACTTGCAAAGTATTTTCTACCATTTCATAGGTCACTTTTCACTCTGTTGATTGTGTCCTTTGATGAACAGAAGCTTTTCATTTTTATAATATCAAATTTACCTATTTTTCTTATTTTCCTGTATTCTTAGAGTCATATTCAAGAAATCATTTCAAATTCAATTTCATGATGCTTCCCATCTATAATTTCTTTAATGAGTTTTATAGTTTTAGGTTTCACATTTAGGATTCAAACTCATTTTGCCTTAACTGTTGTTTATGGTATAAGCGATTGTCCACTCCATTTATTTGGATGTGGATGCTGCTGTTCAACACCATTTGTTGAAAAGATTGTCCTTTCTCCATTGAACAGTCTTGGCTCCATTGTGAAAACTTTTTGATGGTGCCTATTGACAAACAGAAGTCTTTATGCTAGTGTCACCATATTTTTGTTACTTCAGCTTTGTAGTTAAATTTGAAATTAGTAAGTGTAAGACGTCCAATTTCATTCTTTTTTTCTAAGATTATTGTAATAATTTGTGGGTCCATTGAAATTCGTTATGAATTTTAAAGTGGATTTTCCTATTTCTGAAAAAAGTCATAGAGAATTAGATAAGGATCATATCAAATAGGAAGATATTTGGGGGTCTTCCAACCCATGAACATGGATGTTTTTCAAAGTATTTTGTTTCTTCTTAACTTTCTTTCAGAGACATTTGGTAGTTTTCAGGGTATATATATTCATCTTATTAATTAACTTAATTCTAAGTATTCTAGTCTATCTGATGCTATTTTAAATGGAACTGTTCTCTTAATTCTATTTTGGCATTGTTCATTTTTGTTGAAAAAAATGGAAATGATGCTGAGTGTTGATTTTGTCTCCAACAACTTTGCCTTTTTTTCAGGTCTTAAAAACTTTTTGGTGTGTGTGTGTGTATGTGTTGTGAAATTTTTAGGGTTTTCTATATATGATTATGTTGTCTTTTTTAAAAGATAATTTTTCTTCTTCCTTTCCAATTTGGATACCTCTTATTTGATCATCTTGCCTGATTTTTCCAGCCAGTGCTTCCACTACTATAGTGAATAAGTAGGAAAAACAGCATCCTTGCCCTAACCGTTTTGGCTCAGTGGATGGAGTGTTGGCCTACAGACTGAAGGGTGCCAGGTTCAATTCCAGTCCAGGGCATGTACATGGGCTTCGAAAACAACCCCAGTTGGGCGAGTGCAGGAGGGAGCTGATCAATGTTTCTCTCTGATTGATGTTACTAACTCTCTATCCCTCACCCTTCCTCTCTGTAAAAAAGTCAATAAAATATATTTTTAAAAAAAGAAAAACAGCATCCTTGTCTTGTTCATGATGTTAGTAACATTTTCCAAGTTTCTCCATGGAATGTTGGGTTAGCTGTGAGCTTTCATGTGTAGCCTTTATCATATTGAATAGTTTCCTTCTATTCCTCCAGCTCCTGTCTTTTGTTAAAACTATAACCACTTCTCTCTAGAGACTTATTTTACCATGATATTCAATCTGCAGGCCAGAAAATAAAGTCCTTTTAGACTGATAAGTCATTTAGCTGGAACTTATCCAGTTCCAAAATCATGAAGACTTGGTTGGGCCATCTTTATTGCCTAATGAATTATTTAAAAAGAGGTAAATGCCATTTCACATTCTATACAGTTCCCTTTGCCCCAGAGATGGACAGAGGTGATAGCCTGCCTTCCACAACATACATGGAATTTTACATAAAGAGTGGGACCTCATCTTTTTTGAAGTTAATGACAGAAAGAATTAATAAATGCTCATGAGAGGAAAATACTACCTGATGATGAGGTTATAGGAAACATCAGCTGGGAAGGTATTCCCTATGCTGATATTACAGAGAAGTCTGGGAAACAGGTCAGTGGTGACCCAGGGTTATGTGGGGTCAGAGAAGTATTGCAGCACTCTCCTTACACATTGTAACCTGAACAAAGACTATTGTCCTTCTGCAGAGGTCTGGACCATCCTCTGGTGACCTTTACAGAGCTCACTTTGGACAGTGAGTGACTGAGATGTCTCAGAATGTAGCAGGACCCGAAGTCTCAAGCCCAATCTTAATCAGTCCTTGGCCTTTTCGCAGAGCCCACAATAGTGCCCACCCTCCTAGAGTGCAACACCACAGTCACAGGGCATGAGAATGACGTGGTCCTGACTTGCTACTCAACTGTGATCCTCACCCAGTGGATCTTCAATAACATGAGTCTGTAAGAGCATGAAACTTTCCTGGAGAAACAGAACCCTCACCATAGACACTGTCAGGAGGGAGGTTTCTGGAGACTATTAGTGTGAGGTGTCCAACCCCATGACCAGGGATGCCTTCATGTTGCCTCAGAGTCACTTATGATTAGATGGGTTCTTCCTGACTGCAGTCCTCTGACCTCCATTTTTAGAGCATTTTCTTCAGAAATGTAATCACAATTTGCAATTGCAGATTTATTCATTGCCCTTTTGAAATATATGTAAGTCTCCTTAAAAACTTTTTGCAAGTGTTATGTCCCATAGAATATTTTCCCAAGAGCCTGGGCCCATCCTTTGAATTTTAATCCCCGTGGTGTCCCTGTGTCCCAGTCTCTGAGGGAGGGTAGCAGCCTAACTTGGATGAGGACATTTACAGCCAAGAGGTGAAAAGACCTCCTGTCGGGATTTCATGAGAAGTTTTACTTTTCTTTTGTGTCAAGCCAACTAGCAAACACAGATGCCTATGATTCCTGCTGCCATTCTTAAAATCTTCCGAGCCTTTTATTTTGAAGGTGTTGAGCTCAGTCTCACTGTCCTATTGCATGGTTGGTCTTCAATAAAGTGTTTCTTGCCTCTCAATTTGCCCAATGCATGTTTTCTTTTGACATCACCTACCTGTAATTAGGTGATCCTGTCATCTTGCTCATCTTACCTTATTTTCAAATTTTCCAATATTTCCTTATCTGGCTATAATCCTCCAAATAAATGTTTCTGACTTGCCTCCCTCACTTCTGACATACCCTCCAAAACAGATGACCTGACTCCACAGATCATTCCGTGGCCTTAGATTGCATTGGAGTGGACTTTGTCCCAGAAACTGAGTGCACCCGCACAGCAGCCTAAACATTAAGAGTATTCTCATTCCACATGCACTTTGACTGCACTTTCAAGGGAAAGGTCACAGAGATTTTAAAAAATATTATGTCATAAAACTCAAGAACTCCAGTAAATATGCAGGATCTTTGTCATGTCAGTCACGCGCAGGCCTGCAGTCAACGAACTAATTTTGGGCACTTTGTGAGCTGGAGCTCAGGCCAGACATCACTGTCCTCATTCTTTGTTGTTTTTACAAACTCCATGTGCCTGTTCTTAGAGAGTCCCTAACCAGAACCTGGGAAATCAGAAATAAATATCTCTTCTGTTTTTATTTCCTTTTCTGCTCCTTGTAGCCTCTGTGGTATTTAGCTGAAATGCTTGGAGACCTGGCCAAAGAAGGATTGTGGATAAGAAAAGGAGGGTATGAGGAGGCACATGGAGGCATGGTGTCTTCCCAGAGTCAAGATGAGTAATTATAAAGCATGGGAAGGTTTGGATGTTATGCATTATGTGGGTTCAAAGTGATCTAGGGTGCCATGGATCAGGGCTTTTGGGGGACTCAGAATGGAGTTTAAAATTATGAGTGAGAGGCTGACTTAGCTATTGAGGGAGAAGCCACTGGAGCTGGTGCAGCAAAAGGTGGGAAAGTCCCATTGCCCTAGACTTGGATGGGCATGAAGGGTGAGACACAGGGTAAGGGAAATGACCAGGTAGTTGAAGACTCTGTATAATGCCCTGACATTGGGACAAGAGGGAGCACCAGGCTGGTAGGGGACATGAGATAGGGGAAGGGGGAGAAGGAGATGAGCATCCAGTTGGTGACTAGGAGTCTGAAGAGAAATGAGGAATTGTAGAAAAGGGACACTATGAACATAGAAGATGATTCCTGGGAGTTCGGGATTTGTATCAGGAAGGGAGTTAGAGTGCAGGGTAGTCAGCCTAGAAAAGGGGTTCTATGGAATCGGGTTAAGGTGGGGAATGCAGGGTAGGCTTGGAGTTGAAGACAAAATTGGGGGCCTGAGCTGTCCATTCTCCAGTTTTGACCCAGTAGAGACATGTGCAGCTGGATCTCAAAGCATTGCCCAGAGGCAGCGGTTTCCACATGACCTGAAAGTGCAATGAAAGGACAAATTTAATTCTCATACCACTAGATATGGCTCAGCTAAGTCAACAAGTTAGCCGTGTTCCAGGGCATTTGTGAGTCAGTGAGTAAGTCTGACTAGGAGCCTAGGGACAGGCAATGGAGTAGCTGACTGTGTATTGGGAGAGGAGGAATTGAGGGCCTGACTGGCTCCCATTTACCTGTTTTTCACTTTTGAGAAAATTTGACCTTGACTTCCATCCAAGGTTACAGTTGTGCCCTATCCCCAATGGTCCATAGTTCAGCTAGATAAACTAAGACTTCCTAGTGATGAGCCTTTCTAGCACCATGAAACAACATTTTCCAACCAAATGTTGGTCCTCAGTGAATCATTCCGTTAGATTTATGACCCAAAGGTGGAGGTGTGGATGAAAAAGGGGTCACATATTAAAGCAGACAAGCTCAGAGGAGGCCTGCATATTATGATTGGCAAAATCAGAGACTTAAAGTAACCACATAGGTTGGCCTGAAATGACAACTTTCTAATTAAAAGTGAGTCATGTGGGTAACTATGTCTTAGTTATTTTTTCCTAACAAAGCTGAATCTTTATGTTAACTTAACATGTCTATTGTCTTTTTGTATTCATGATAACTTACATTTGGAATATCAGGAAAAATTTTTCTTTTTTTCCAGATCCTCAGTGCACCAGAGGGGAAGCCAAAAAACTCTTCATTGCTATTGTCATCATGTTAATTGTAAGCTGCTAACTATCTTCTATCAACCAATGCAAAAGAAGTATGTGTCTATTTGTTTTACTTTTAATCCAATCTCAGAAATTTTCCTGTATTGCTTTCTCCCACCTTCCTAACCTGTCACCAATGGATATTATTTAACACCTTATGCCTCCTGGTTTGATTGTAATGTATAACATACGGTGCAAAACTGCCGCTTTTCGTTGAGATTTTGCTTCCTGGCAATTGTCGTCAGTTGGACTCAAACTCATAAAAATTCTCTAAAGGTTTAAATGTTTCTTACATTGGCAGGTGAAAATTCCAGGCATCTAATCAAGATTTGGCCTTTATGGCAACCTGTCCTCACCCTGCAACTATCCAGAGGACTGTCAGGAGTTGCCTCATCGGGACAAAAGACACTCTTATTGCCCATATCACTCAGAAAATTTCAAGAGTTTAAACTGCTCTATTCTAAGAACCAGGAAATATCTTTCTATGAAATCACATGAGGAAACTGAGGCTTTTTGAGGTGGGATCACTTGCCCAGAGTCACACAGCCTGCAAGGGGACTCAACCATGCCATGTATTGACTATTGGCACTTGACATCTATGCTCCACCCCTTCCTATATTTCCTCCTATACCAGAGGGGCTGAAAGGTTAAATACCACCTTTCCCACTTCTAATGACTGGGAATCCAGGTGTAAATTAATTTCAGCCTCTGACCTGCACTTGTGTGTAGATTGGACTCTGGAAAGGAGAAGGGGCTGTGATTCCTGCTCCTGGTGGGTGGGCTCTGCAGACAGAGATTTATGTGAAGAAGCAGGTGTTTCTTTCCCTCTGGGTGGGGCTGTGGCAGTGGGACCTTGAAACCAGAATTCCTGTGTCAACTCCCTGACTTCCACTTTTCTGGCCCTTCATTGGTTTTACATGCACCTAATTCTGTGCTAAAGAACTTTCTGCACAAATGTTAATGCCTGGTTTACCTGAAATAGTCCAAAATGGGAATCAACACAAATGTCCATGAATGGGCCAACGGCTAAACAAGTTTGGTGCATCCTACAATGGAACAGACCTGAGTGATTAAAAAGGAAAGAACTATTTCAAGATAATGGCATTGATTCTAGAAGCCAACATTCGCCCAAAATTGCACATTATATGGTTCAAATTATGAAAACTGCAGAAAATGCAAATTAATCTATAATGACTGAAAGCAGATAAGAGTTGGAGGATGTGGGAGAGGACAGAGTGAGGAGATTATACGAGGTCCTGTGGAGGCTTTAAGAGTGAAGAACATGTTGATTTTCTTCATTGTAACAACTTCTCTGGTGCATGTATCTGGCAAAGCTTAATAATTTGTATACTTTCAATATAGTAAGTTTATTACATGCCAACTAAAATTCAATAAATATTTTAAATTTAAATATTCACATACAAAATTTTGCTTAAAGTATAAGTTGAATAGAAAATTCAAAACTGTAACATGACTTTTTTCTTGCACATTTTCCAGCTTGTCCATCAAAGGGGGGTGAACTACTCCACAGCCTGCAGCCTCCTCAGGTGTCTGCTGACCCCACCTCAGCAGCACCCACAGCCCAGCAGGGTCCAACCTCACCAGCCTTACTCAGTCCACATTCCTTCTCATTCTTCACACTGCCCACACTGGACTGCAAAAGCTCCTCCATCCAGTCAGGTATCTGCCCACAAAGACCAGTCCTCTGCAGGCAGCTCTTCCCCACCACCCTCTGTCCAAAGGTTGAATGGCCACTCATGCTTCAGGTCTCAGCCAAGAGGTCACTTTCTCAGAAGTGCTCTCTGTGATCCCCAGAGAAGCTGAGACTCAAGAACATACAACTCTTTCTTTGTGGCCCTTCTCTGGATTATATTTAACTCCTTAGTGGTGTGATTTCTCTGAGAGCTCATCTTTGTTACAAGGTAAACTCCATGAGCACAGGTCCCACCTATGTCCTGTTCTCTCAGGTCCCATGGCCCATTCCAGGCCTGACACATCACAGATGCTCAGTAAACACTCATTAAATGGATGAGAGAAACCATCCAATGGAAACCTGTCACCCTGTGTGACACTAGTGGTCAAACTATGTTCCTTATAAGCACGAAGACATTGGTGTCAGCATGGGAGGAGGTCACAAGTGTGTGGGGATGACCCAGGGATGGGTTTTTCCCCCTCACACTATCAGGGGGGTAGAAGATAGGACCAACTAAGAGTGAAGAGTCAGACTTTTCTTCATTCCCAGAAAATCACAGCCCTCCGCATTTCCACCTTGTGAGTGATGTCTCATATTGCAGGGGACTGGACAGCAGCCTCTGACCTTTGGCTTCTCACAAAGCACTGACCTGGCAGACACTCTGGATCTTTCACCCCAGGTAGCGGTACTACCATGGGAAAAGAGAGCTCACACTGACCTCAAAGGAATCCGGGGATGACTCTCAAACCCACGGTCCCTGGTCTGTGGAACACCTGCCTGTAGTCCCTGAGCATCTCACCCTCCCAGGATGCTTTGGGGAGCAAGGGGAACTTCCTCAGCAGGATGGGACAGGACAACCCAGGATCTGGGGTTGCTTCCATCTCAGAGGACTGAGGGTCCCACAAGGGCCTCCCCTCCCCTAACAAAGGGACCCACAGCTCCTGTGGTTAACACGCCAAGTGGAGCTTCTTCAGATCCTGGGCCCTGGGGGAGGACTACAGCAGAGGATGGACAGGGACCCAGGTAACTTGCATGCAACACCCCAATGCAGTGATGGAGACACACAGGGCATTTGGGGGATCAGCCCTCCAGTTTGGCACACTCTACTAAAAGCCTCAGAAGAGACATCACTGGGTTCTGTTCTTTATACCTTTGGGACAGAGAGTTCATCCTGAAACAGCACAACCACCAGAGGGGACAGTTTTCATGACACTGGACTCATAATCCTCTGGCCTCAGCCCCTCTGAGATGGAAGCAGCCCAAGATCCTGTCCTCTTACTGGGCTCACCCTGCTCTCGGATGGAGTCAGGAGGCCTGGGACCCACAGTGACTAGACCCCTACTGACTGGACTTTCAGTTTGAAGGCCAGAGCCCACCTCTGCCCAGGTGTCAGGGTCAGCTCCCATTCTCTGTTCAGCATCCATGGTGCAGCACCTGACTTTGGCTGCGGTTCTCCTCTTGCTCTCCGGGGCGATATTTAAACACACAGACAACCCAGGGAATTCACACATGAACCTGGCTTTGCCAAAGGAGCTGGAGAAGGAGCCTGATTTTCATCCCTGGTTCCAACAGATGTTTTTGGACCCCACCCTCATGACTGCTCCATCCAACCTTCTACTTCTAGAGCCTGTGAATAAAACAACAACAACAAAAAGGGGCTGTAAATTAAGCCTGAGACGCCCAGTGGGTCACATGGCAGGCCGGAGAATCTCAGTGACCAAAAATAACTGCACAGTGTGGTCTGATCACAAATTCCTAACAGGGCAGGTGATGTCAGGGAGTCATGTCCCAGGCCTTCACCTTCATTACCAAAGGTCAGACTTTACGTTAAGTGAGCCCTGTTCCCTGTTCTTATGCATCCTGGATAGCGTACCTTTGATACATCAGAGTAGTTGTTTTTTTGCAAGATGATTTGAAGGCACAAACGCTGGGAAAAGCATATGAGACAACATACTTCTTATGTTACCTGGTTCCTTGCACAACCTCTTTATGTGCTGTAAATATTAATTATCCTGGACCCACCAAAGTACAAAAAAATGTGTTTCTCCATTTTGCTATTTATCAGTTCTAGAGATTTCTTCATTTCCTAATGGATTTCACATACTTTTTCCATCTTCCTTTTTTATTATAATGTATAAAATAAGTTGCACAACTGCGAAGCATAGGATTTGATATCTGGTTCCAGGCACATGACATTAGCTTGCTTCAAATAAACTCATGAATATCTTCACAGGTTGGGAAGTTTCTTACTTTAACAGGCCCAAGAGCACCTGCTTTCTCAGGGCACTATTTGCTGCTCCCTGTCCCATGCCTGACACCACCATGAACAAGGTGGGGTAATGAAAGGTAACTCCCCCAGGCAGAGGACAGACACTGCCCCAAGGTCAGGGAGCACAAGGACAGGCTCAGCCAACCGAGAGAGAGAGTCTCCCTGAAACTACCCCCTGAAGACCAGGGAGCCCACAGCCACCTGAGCTTCCACCACAGTCCTCTCTTCCCAAGACATGAAGGACACCTTCCTCTTCACTCCCAGTAACTGAAGGGCCTCCTGAGACTCCTGGTCCTGGGTCTCTGTCCCTGGAAGCAAAGGCCAGGCTGGTGACAACCTGAGATAGAGGGAGGGTGCCCTCTGTAGTCATCACCAAGTTTGACCTTTGCTCACACCCACAGTCACCTCTGTGGCCTTTCTGCTGGGAGGAAATGCAACTTTGCCAGCACATTTGAGAACACAGGGCAGACCCGGTGCCCAGCTGTGTTTCTGTGTCACAAACAGAAATAATACCCAGTTTGGGGCCTGTGGGGCTCCCTGTGTGGTACTGACAGACCCAAGACCAAGACACAGCAGAGGCCAATGCTGGGGTGAGAGGGTCATCCTCTCAGGGGACACGTGACCCATCAGCCTTGCTGTTGCAAGTGGGCTCCACAGGCCATTAAGATCCACCTCCCCTGAGAGCTTGTCAGATGCAGAGTCTCTGGTCCACTGCACACCTGCAGAGTCAGAATATGCATTTTAACAGGATGTGGAGACCGTCCCTGTGCACAGGAGAGGGGAAGGGGTGTCCCATCACCACATCACCAGATCTCATTCTGGTTGGGCACCCACATTAGCTGTAAAGCTGCTGAAGCAGCATCTATGGTGTCACCTGGGCATTGCAATCTTTACAAAGTTTCACAGGTGATCCTATGCACAGCGGTGGTGACATCCCTGTGACAAGAGTTCCTGAGATGGCCCCAGAACTCTTGCTCTGAAGGGAAACGTAAAATGTGAAAGAGAGAGGGCTGTGGGGGAGGCTACTGTGCACCTGACTGGGAGCCATGGGGAATGCCCATGACCTGGATGCAGGAGGCCGGTGCTTTCCAAACAGAGCAGTTGAGTGAGTGTGTGTGTGTGTTCAGATACATCAGCAGCTCCAAGGGTACAAAATTTAGAGGGATTGTAAGCTGGAAGGAGGGGGAGAGGATGGCAAAAATGAGGGGAGGAGGAGGTGGGTCCTTCGCACTAACTCCGCCCTGGGCCATGTGACCAGGTAAGTGAACATGCAACAGGAGGAGGCCCAGTGCACAGTGAAGAGGGACAGCAGATACCAACAGTTTGTACAGCCATGCCTTTGAGCTTTCCTGGAATCTAAGCTCTTCTCACAGAAAGAGGGACAGTGCAGGCAGCAGACACCATGGAGTCACTCTCAGCCCCTATCCGCAGAGGACCTGTCCCTTGGCAGGGGCTCCTGTTGGCCATTAAGGAAGGAAAAATCCCTATGGGGTGGAATGAAGGATGAAAGACGCGGATTTTCTGGGGTCTCCTGTGGAGAAGAGCGCTCTGAGAGTGGAGGGAGGGCTTCTGTGTGGACCTGAGGAGAGAGGAAAGGGGATGAGAGTAGGATGGGTAAGGGAGATGGGTAACAGTTAACTGGGAAATCTCATAATCTGGAAGTGGAGTGGGGCAGGGAAACTTCAGTTGCTGTTAATTCCTAAGTTATTATTCATCACTGAGTATTGAATTTTAGAAACTGACCATAATAATAACAATTTATGTCAGGTGGCACCAGAGAAAAACTTAATCAGGGGTGCTAAATATCAACCTTACCACCAGCCAAGGAGAAATACACCCTAAGAGGTGCAGGACTCTGGGAACATTCATTCACCCATAGATATTTGCAGCCTGTTCCAGGCACTGGGGCTGCAAAATCTGACAAGCCCCTGTCCCCATGGAGCTCACGTTCTGTGGGTGGAGAGAGATAAGAAAATATCTACATGAGATTTCAGGTACCCACAATTGTTATCAAAAGAACAACAGAGCAGAGACAGGTCAGAAAGTGATTAACAGAGAGTCTTTAGGGAAGAGTTCCATGAAGGTGCCTCCCATGGACACCCCTAAATGTCAGCAGGGGTCTGAGGACAGTGAGTGGGTGAGCCGAACAAACATCTGGAGAAGAGACTGAGAAACAGAAAAAGTAACAGGTTCACAGGTGCTGAAGTATTGGTGGTCATGCTGTTGACCTTGACCACACTCACACACACACACCAAGGCTGAGAGATGAAGAGACCTGTTCCAAATCAAGGGCCTCATCGTTCCATCCCAACATATACATCCAAATATTGATCAATTTCTCTCTTTCCTCCTAGTTTCACTCTTAAATTTCTGGAGCCTGCCCACCGCTGCCCAACTCGCTATTTTGTCAACCAATGCTGCCGAAGGACTCTACGTATCCGCAATATGCCTCTTGATTATATAGGCTTTGTGTGGTACAGGGGGGAAGGAGCAAACTACAGACAGAATATTGCAAGTCTTGCATTGGACATAAGAACTTATAGAACAGGGCGTGCATACAGCGGTCGAGAGCAAATAAACTTTTATGGATCCTTTCTGATAAAGAGGATCACCCTGAAGGACACAGGAATCTACAACATAGTAGTCTACCTTCGAGGCCCAAAAAGAAATAGGATTTGGACGGCTCAATGTATACTGTGAGTGATTGCTCTCTGACCTCTGGGTGTTGGGTGGGTGAACACACAGGACTGACAGCCCTGGAGTCTGCCTCCATCCCCCTCTGCATCATCTCCCAGGTTGGTTTTGGGCATTCAGTGCAGGACACACACAGTGGAGACAAACTTTCTAAGATAAGAGTTCCTTCCCGAATTCTAGCCCTGCAGATATTCTCCACAGATTGAAGGCCCAATCTGATGGGAGCCTCTCAGCAGAGAGAGACCAGTCTCAGTCTGGTTCCCTTGGCCCCTCCCCATGACCATGACCCTGAGAAAGACCCTGCAGAGCTCGGCCAGGGCCCATCCTGAGGAGCGCCCTGTTATTCTCATAAAGTAGCTCAGCTTTGGCAGCCCAGCCCAGACCCCTGCCCCAGGGTTTCTGACTCTGTGGTCCCTGGGTACCTGTGTCAGGTTGGGGTTAACCTCCTGGGAATGGCTGAGTGGGCGCAATTGTTTCCCCGGTGTCTTGAGTCACAAGGCTTTTGAGCTTCTCAGAAGACAGAGCTCAGCCTCATGAGCCACATCTGGATAGGGGTGGTGATTCACCTGAGACTGAGTGTGGCTAGCACAGATGGACAAGGTCACCAGGCCATTTGTGAACTACACTGAAACATTTAGGAGAGTCCAGAGAAAGGTTAGAATCACAGGGAACAAAAGGAGGAAAGATGCTGCAGGCAGCTCCTCATCCACCAGGGACCAGCCCAGGAGATTCTCTCTTGGAGTTGATCAATAACAGATGTCCCTCATTTGAACAGCTCCACTGTGCCAATGTTTAGTCATTCTGAATATTTTATTGTTAATACACTGACACCCTGGCAGTCAAATTTTCATCTTACTGCATTGAGAGGAAACCAAGGCACAGGGAGATATAGTCACTAAAGCAGAGCCACACAGACCATGAGAGTGACTCAAGGTCTGTGTGCAGCCATTACCTCTCCTCCATCCCAGAGGGAACCCTAAAGCAAACATTGCTTTAGAACAGTGATGGCAAACTTTTTGAACTCCGCGTGCCAGCATTTTGAAAAACCCTAACTTAACTCTGGTGCCGTTGCACATATAGAAAGTTCTTGATATTTGCAACCATAGGAAAACAAAGACATATTTTTGATATTTATTTTATATTTTTAAATGCCATTTAACAAAGAAAAATCAACCAAAAAATGAGTTCACATATCACCTCTGACAGGCATGTCATAGGTTTGCCGTCACTGGTTTAGATCTTTCCTTAGGCATCCCCAGTTCATAGAGAGAGACTGTGGTCTACAAAATAACCCCAAATGGAGAATTAATTTATTTGTTCTCTAGAACAAAATTACCTGCACTAACAATCAGTCAGTGCTGGGAACACCCAGACCTTCCCCTCAGGTGGCTGATACACTCCTCCCTGCACTGGAGGTGAAACCACTGATTTGTTTCCTGATGTGCTGTTGTCATTCCCACTGGATATAAAGGAAAGGACTTTGCCTGCTCGCTCCCCATTTTACACTTGTGACCAGCTAAGGGATCAAGATGTAACACTCGGTTGTTTTGATTAATTAGGAAGAAATAAATGGCTACTGAAGGAAGGAATGAGATGAAACGTCTTCAGAGGCTGAAACCTGGATGGAGAATCTTTGAAATGCTGGCCACATGGGAAAGGCTCCCTGTCACTCCAGGGGTTGAGACCCTTGTCTCAGACCCTTTGCTGTTCTCTAGAGAAATAGTCATTCCAGCTATAGCACTTAGGCCCTGTGGAATTAATACTAATTTTTGAATATGGGGGAATTTTAAAATCTTTCCAAATTTCTATCTCATAACCACCAAACACAAATAGTCCACAAGGGTCCAAGTGTCAGCAATCCATGCTCCCCTCTAGCCATTCATCACCCCTTCTGCATCTGCAGAAGCCTCACCTGCCCTCCTGAGAGGGAGAGTGACTTGAATGACCAAGGGCAAAGCATATGGTTCTGCTGCCACAATCAGATCCTGCCTGTCCCTTCACTCCTTTCTGGCTCATTCCTTGGGCTCTGCTCTATCATTTATTGGCTCACTGGCTCATGTCAGTCACACTCACCTGGGAAAGCCTGACCCAGCTCTTGGCCCCTGGGCCTGAGTAGTCAACTGACCACAGGTTTGATCCTGGTCCCTTGTTTTATTTCTGCTCCAATCTGAGGCTCTAAGTCTTAGAGTCTAAGATGTCCTGGGAAATGGTGCCTCTTTAAAACACACCTCGGCTCGGCAATGAAGGTCTGTGCTGCTAGGAAAAATTGCAGCCAGCTGGTCAGTGAAGAACTAGGAGAGGTGTGGGAGAATTAGGGGGAGAGGGGTGTCTCTAACTCTCGGTTCTCTGTTTTTTTCACAACCAAATCCTGCTAATCTATTGAATGGTTTCCTTCATTTGTTGAAAAGACTGTCCTTTCTCCATTGAACAGTCTTGGCTCCTGAGAAAGTCTGTGCTTTCTCCCAGACATAGAGGATTTACATTCTCTGAGGGCTCAGAGCCCCAGGCATTTGTCTTGTGATACATAGACCTGCTTTATTCCTTTAAGTTGGCTGAGAGGTGAGAGGTGCCAACTCTGATTGAAGAAGGCTTGGAGGACTCAAGTGTCGCACAGGGCAGTTTTCTCCTGTTACCTGCTCAGTGGAGTTACCCACACTCAATATCACAAGCATCAACTTTGAGAGATTTGATTTATATTTTTCTAATGATAGTGATGTTGAGCTTCTTTTCCTGGGCTTATTGACCATTTGTATATCTTCTCTGGAGAAATGTGTATTCACGAGGTTTGCCCATTTTTAAATCAGTTTATTTGGTGTTGCTGTTGTTGAATTGTAGGAGATCTTTAGATATTCTGGATATTAACCCCTAGGTTAATATCCAACATTTACAACCAAGATGTGAAAAACCTCCTGCCAGGACTTCAGGAGATGGTTTATATTTCCTTTCTGTAAAGCCCATTAGCAAACACAGATGCCTATTATTCCTTCTTCTTTCTTAAAATCTCTCCAGTCCTTAGAAGTATTTTCTATCACTCCACAGATCACTTTCACTCTGTTGAGTTTGTCCTTGGATGAACAGAAGTTTTCCATTTTGACAAAATTCTAAATTATCTAATCTTTTCTTGCATGAGTTTCTAGTTTCATATTCAAGAAATCACTGCCAATCCAATGCCAAAAATGCTTACCCCCATGTTTTCTTCAAAGAGTTTTATACGTTTAGTTCTTAGCTTTAGGATTTATTCCATTTTGACTGAATTGTTTTGTATGGGATAAGCTATGGTTCCCTTTATTTTTTTGCATGTAGATATTGCTGTTCAATGGCATTTGTTGAAAAGACTGTAATTTCTCCATTGAAAAGTCTTGGCTCCTTTATCAAAACCATTTGATTGTGTCTTTTGACAAATAGAAGTCTTTATGCCAGTGTAACTATTTTGGTTACTTTCCCTTTATAGTAAGATTTGAAATCAGTAACTGTGAGACCTCCAATTTCAATTGATCCTTTTTAAGATTGTTGCAAACATTTTGGATCCATTGAAATTCCACATAAAATCTGGATGGATTTTTTTTTTTATTTCTGAAAAATAAGTAATTGGGATTTTGATAGGGATTGTTTCAAATATGTAGATAGTTGGTGGTCTTGGAATCAATGAACATGGATGTCTTTCCAGTTATTTATTTCTTCTTTACTTTCAGAAATATTTGGTAGTTTTAAGTGTATTCATCTTCTACCTTATTATGTTTAACCCTAAGTATCTAGTCTTTTTGATGCTTATGTAAATGGAACTGTTTATTTTATTTTATTAAAGGATTGTTTATTTTTGTTTAAAGAATGGAAATGATGCTGAGTGTTGATTTTGTCTCTGGCAACTTCATCTTTTTTATTAGTTATAATAGTTGTTTTAGGTATGTATGTGGTGAAATCTTCAGGGTGTTCTACAATATGATTATGTTGTCTCTTTTTAAAAAGATATTTTCTTATTTCTCTCTAAATTGGATATCTCTTATCGCATCTTCTTGCCTGATTTTCCTGACTAGTTGAATTAGGAGAAAAAAAGCATCCTTGTCTTATTCATGATCTTAGTACTGTTTTCAGAGGTTCTCCATGGAGTAATGTGTTAGCTTTGGATGCTCAAGTGTGGTCTTTAACATATTAAGTAATTTCCTCCTATTCCTAAAGTTTCTGTCATTTTTTAAAAATCATAACCATTTCTCTTTAATGATTTCTTTTACCATTATATGCAATCAGCAGGCCTGTAAATAAAATCCTGTTCAGACTGAGGAATCCTATAGATGTAACTTATCCAGATCCAAGGTCCTGAAGACTGGGTTGGGCCATCTTTATTGCGTAATGAGTTATTTAACAATAGTTAAATGCCCATTCACTTTCTGTAAAGTCCCTTGGCCCTAGTAGTGGGCAGAAGTGGTAAGATTGCCTTTCCCAACATACATGTAATTTTTAAGTCAAAAGAACTTGTAGGAAAGGGTCAGTAAAAGCTCATGAGAGGAAAACTCCACCTTATGGTGAGGTCATAGGACACATGGGCTGCGAAAGGGTTCCCTGTGTTGATACTACAAAGATGTCTATGGGAACAGGTCAGGGGTGATCTGGGTTCAGAGAAGATGTGCAATCCTTTGCCTACATATTGTCTCCTGAACAAAGACAATTGTCCTTCTGAAGAGATCAGAACCATCCTCTGGTGACCTTATAGAGCTCACAGTGGACTCTGAGTGGCTAAGACAGCCGTGGGCAAACTACGGCCCATGGGCTGGATCTGGCCTGTTTGGCTGTTCTATCCGGCCTGCTTAGCCGAAAGATCGGAGGGTTCTCTTGCTCTCCCCTCCGCTCCTTCACCAGCAGCAGTGTTAACATGACAACTTCGGGAAACATGGCCGCAGCTCCTTCTTCTGAGTGGGCGATTTGTATCCGCCCATTCAGTAGAAGGAACAACCTCTCAATCTTCCAGAGGCTCCTTGTAATGCCTGCGGACGTGTCTCCCGACATAACCCTGGGAATGCGTAGACACGTTATTGTGGTGATGTAGGGAGACATGCTCCTGGAGAGCACAGTATCAGAGCCTTTCTGAGGTAAGATTAAGAGCTCTACTCAAACACAATTTTTTCCTGTTCCCACATTCTGTACATCACAATGACTTGTTAATAAAACAACAAAGACTTTCAGCTTTTAGGGCTTGTATCCACTGCAGTTTTTTTTTTCCCACTGCGGACGCGCGCAGGAGGGAAAAAGACACACAGAGGACATGTCACACTAGCCATGCTGCGGTTGCATTTTTTTGCTGATAAGGATGCGGTATCAGTAACGCTACCATGGCCACTAACCGCATGTGTTAGCGGCAAAACAAATGCATTTTGCGCTGCGTTTGCTTCTCCCCCTTGCGCCTGTAAAAATGCGTGCTACAGGGCATTTGTGTTAACATGCACCACTGCACATTAGCATCAACACAAACATGATGGAAACCTGTGTACCCTGCATTAACCCTAGCTGCGCTGCATTGCAGTACTGCACCACACTGCAACGGCAGCAC
>NW_005355478.1:37118-43992 GCF_000412655.1 Myotis brandtii
GAAAGTCCTTAGAAGATTTGCATTGAGTCAATAAATGCTCAAAAAAGAGAGCTGACATTATCATTATTGTTGACTTAAGGTGATAGTCTACACCAGATCCCACCGCTGTGTGGTCTAAGTTGTACCATCTCCACAGTGGAGGTGAAACCAAGTCTTTCAAGAGAATGGCAGTGGCTGTGTGATTACCCTGGGTGCAGGTGATGAGCTTGCATAAATCCAAGCTCTGTCCCTCCTCCAGGGGGCCATGTAGTGGATGCCCAGCCACTGTTGTTGGCAATGGGAATGGACACTAGGACACCCATGTGGGTAACAACACTGATATTTTTTTTCCCTGTTTGACTTATTTCAAAAAATTTCTTAAGTCTTTTTGAGTATTTTTAATTATATGGCTATAGATTATTTGCATAAAGTAAATAGGACTCTGTCTTCCTTGTTAATAGGGAAATCTTAGTAATACAACCAAGGCTTTAGCTCAAATGTCCTAGTTCAGACTGATGCCCACAGAATTAGAAATGACCTCACCTTTTATGGAGCTAAATTTGACCTGTGGGTTTTTTTGGAATCTCTTGGAGATGAGGGCATTGCCCAAAGCTAGAGGGTGAGGCTTCCTAACCACAAGAGGCTGCTAGAGCTCCCATCTTCTGTTTCATAGAAAAACCTGCATCAGAGCAAATTATGTGGTAAATGTCAGTTCCTCTGCACTTAGGTCACTAATCAGGCCAAATCCAGTGACACCAGCCATGTTGTAGGATGGAGAATACTCTTTGTCCTTAGAGGTGACCTATGGTAAAAAGGAAGGTGACTGTAGAGAGCAATGTAATGTCTCCATGGAGAACTCTAGAAGCACAGCATTCTGGGAGATCAGATCCTGCCTGTGTTCAGAAACTCTCAGCTACTTTGAATCTGTTTATACGTTGCTGGGAAATTGCACCTCTTTATACATTGCTGGAAATGATAAAGATGTCAAATGGGTATTGGCTAAAAGAGATTTAGTTGTGTTTCCCTCCACTGTGCAGAAAGCAGTTTTCTTCTGAACCAGAGGCCTTAATGTTCCCTCAGAGTCACTAACCTTTACACAGGTTCTTCCTGACAACATGCCTTTGTCTTCCATCCTTAGACCATTTCTTTTATAAATATAACTAGAGGCCTGGCGCACAAAAATTTGTGCACTCGGGGGTGTACCTCAGCCCGGCCTGTGCCCTCTCCCAGTCTTAGACCCCTCGGGGGATGTCCACCTGCTGGCTTAGGCCCACTCCCTGGGGGATCGGTCCTAAGCTTGCAGTCAGACATCCCTATGGCAGCCCAGGAGCCCTCGGGGGGATGTCCACTTGCCAGCGGGGAGCTGGCCTAAGCTGCCCTCGGACATCCTTGGCGCTGCTGAGGAGGCGGGAGATTCTCCCACCATCACTGCTGTGCTGGCAGCTGTCAGCCTGGCTTGTGGCTGAGCAGAGCTCTCCCTGTGGGAGCACACTGACCACCAGTGGGCAGCTCCTGCATTGTGCATCTGCCTGCCAGTGGTCAGTGTGTATCATAGTGACCAGTCATTCCCAGTCCTTCTGCTGTTAGGGTCAATTTGTGTATTAGTCTTTTATTATATGCCTGGTGCATGGGTGGGGGCTGGCTGGTTTGCCCTGAAGGCTTTCTCGGATAAGGGTGGGGGTCACACTGGAGTGCCTGGACAGCCTCGGTGAGGGACTGAGGGCCATTTTCAGGTTTGCCACACCCCCTTCAGGGGGGATGTCCTGCTGGGGTGACTGTCAAGCCTGGGTGAGGGGCTGAGGGCTGTTTGCATGGTGGCCACAGACCCTTCAGGTTGAGGGTCCCTGCTGGGGTGCCTGGCCAGCATGGGTGAGGGGCTGAGGGCTGTTTTCAGGCTAGTCAAGCCCCGCAGAGGGACCTTCAACACTTGAGGGTGTGGCCAGCCTGGGTGAGGGGCTGATGGCTGTTTGCAGACTGCCCACAGCCCCCAGCCACCCAAGCTCCCAGTGGAGGCTGGCTGGAAGCAGGTATCTGGGATTTATTTAGCTTCAATAATTGAAACTTTGTTGCCTTTAGCAGAGGCCTCAGCCTGCCAGGGCAGGCGGGAAGCTTGGTTTCCTCCATCGCTGGGGAAACCAAGCCTCCTGCTTGCTCCAGCTCCATGGCTGCCAGCTGCCATCTTGGTTTGGTTAATTTGCATATAGTTGCTCTGATTGTCTGGTGGGCATGGCTTGGGCGTAGCAAAGTTATAGTCAATTAACATATTTCTCTTTTATTAGATTAGATTAGTAATTGCAGATTCTTTCTCTGCAATTTTGAAATATACATAAGTCTTCTCAAAAGCTTCTTGCCAGTGTTATGACCCAGAGAATAATTGTCTCAAGGGCCTGGCCCCATCCATTTCAAATTTAATCCTCCTGGTGTCCCTGTGTCCCAGTCTCTGAGGGAGAGTAGAAGACTAACTTGGGTGGGGACATTTACATCCAAGATGTGAAAGTCCTCCTGCCAGGACTTCAGGAGATGGTTTATAGTTCCTTTCTGTAAAGCCCATTAGCAAACACAGATGCCTATAATTCCTTCTTCTTTCTTAAAATCTCCCCAGCCTTTTCTTTCAAGGGTGCTGAGTTTCATCTCAATGCCGTATTGCATGGTTCTGAAGAATGACTTCCTTGCCTCTTTAAATTTGTTTGACACATGTTTTACTTTGTCATCCTCTACTGGTAACTAGCTGATCCTTTCATTTTTCTCACACTGTTGATCCTTACCTTATTTTAAAACCTTCCAATTTCTTTCCTTATCAGGCTAAAATCTTCCACATAAAGGTCTCCAGTTTTCCTGCCTCCCTTCTGACTAGGCATCCACAGCAGCATTTAACATGACTTCTTAGATGCTTGTGAGGCTCCAGGTTGCCTCAGGATGGCCTTTGCACCAGAATCTGAGAAGACATGCAGGTCTGAAAGGGCACACGTCCACAAGGACCAAGCCATCAACAGTGTTCACATTTATTTCCACTCTACCTTCAAGGAACAAGATCACAGAGATTTTAACAAACATTCTATCTTGAACCTTAGAGACTCAAGTAAACATGCTGGTCCCTGACATGTCAGCCACCCACAAGCTGTCACTAAAATATGTTTTTTTTTGTGTCCTCCGTTACCTGGAGCTAAGGCAGCACAGGTGTCCTCATACTTTGTTTTCCTCATTGTCCTTAGAATCACAATCACCAGGTGCCTGTTTGTAGAGAATCCACATCCGGAACCTGGGAAATGCAAATAAATCTTTCATGTGCCTTGTGGCCTCTGGGGTATTTAGTTATACTCCTTTGAGAGCTAGCCAGAGGTGGATTGTGGGTAAGCAGAAGTGGGCTTAGAGGGGAGCTGTTGAGTGATAGGATCTGTTCAGAGCCAGGATGATAAATTTTAAAGCCTGGGGGTTGGGAGAAGTTAGGCATTATATGAGGTCAAGGGGACCTAAAGGTGCCCTGCAGTTGGGCTCTTTTGGGGAGGGCTCTGGATGGGGCTGAGGGATATGAGTGAGAGGCTACCTTCTACCTGTTGAGGGAGAAGCCAAAGGAGCTGGTGTAGTGAAGTGGGAGTGCCGTTCTCCCAACTTGGATAGGTGAAAGGGGTAATACACAGAGTTGGGGGGAAAGGTTAATGTTCTTCAAGATTCATATTAATGTCCTGACATTTGGGACAAGAGGAAGCACAAAATATACTAGCTGGCAGGAGTTACAGAATAGACATAAAATAAGAAACAAGAAGAAAAACCAGATGAGCATCTTGTAGGGAGTTAGGAGTCTGAAAAGTGAGGAGGGATGGGGACTCCATGAATTCAGAAGATGAGCCTAGGGAATGTGGTATTTGAGCCAGGTAATTAGTTGAAGTACAGGGTAGTCAGACTAGAACAGGGCTTGGCATGGATCCTGGGGAAAGTGGGGAATGCAGGGCAGGCTTGAGGGTGAGGACCAAACTGAGGGCCAGAGGTGTCCAGCCTCCAGCTCAAACCCAGGAGAGATATGTGCATTTTGCTCTCAGAGGAGTTTTCCCACGGCCTGGGAGAGCCATGAAAGGCAAATCTCACCTCTATACACCAAGATGTGCCTCAACTGAGTAAACACATTAACCATGTCCCCAGGGATTTGTGTGTCAGTGAGTAAGTCTGACCAGGAGCCTTGGAACAGGCAAGGAAAAGGCTGATGGTATGTGTGTGTTGGTTAGGAGGAATTGAGGACTGGCATGAACTTGGAGTGTGTGGAGCATTTTTTCCTCTTTGGTGACTAGTCAGATTAATTTTCTATGATTCCACAAGTAAGAGCTCTGTGGTAGGTCACAGGGATGGAGTGGTGTGTGGCCACCCATCCTTGTCTATTCCAGGATGTGTCCCTTCTATCTGTGATGGATGCTTCTCTCCTCACCTGAACTTACATTGGTGGGTGTGGTAGAACTCAGGCAATGATGAAAAATTCTGCCTACCTGTTCACATTACAGACCACGTTCAGACTCTCCATCTCTCCTCAGGCCTAGAAGCCTGTTGGGAGCTGTTGTTTTATTGCTATAGAAGATATGGCCTTGTTCACAAGGAGTCTGCCAAGGAGTAATTATTTTACTAGGTCTCACCAGAGGTTTCACAAAGCACCTTTCATTCTTCTAACATCAATTAGCAACTTGTCCTTTTCTCTGGAGGGTACGTCAAGCATAGCCCAGACTAGCGGAGCCATAGAGGTGGCAGATTCCTGAATGGTCACAGATATGGTTGGCCCTATAGCTCATGCTTTGCTTAAACAGCTGATCACAAGAGTTATTCCTGTCTCTGGTGTCACTGTCATCGCTGATGTTATTGTCTTAGAGCATCAATGTTAGCAGGCATCACTTCACCCATTTGGAGAAACACGTGTCTTACTAAGGCATTTAGAAACTTGAAGTTTTGTTCGTCTTTAACAGGAAAGCTTCTAGTTCACGCCATTTTTATGACTTGAGTTTGGCATTGAATTAACTTGGAGAATGAACACATCCATTTGCCCTGGTAGGGAGGGCCAGCTTCATGGACTGGTAATTTGTGCAGCCACTTAGAAGGGCCTGTGGTGGGTTTAGTAGTCTGCTTTTGTCATCCTGAAATTCTTAATTTCAACAAAGAGCCCAGAACTTTCACGTGACTTTTCATAGTCTTGCCCCTAGACTTGACAATGGGTTGGGAAAATTCTGTAATGTGACCACCAGAGGGCAGTACAGTCACAAGGAAACCTGGAGAAGCTGTGAAGGGATGTAGAGAAGTATTTGGCTTTTTCAACTCTATTTATGGCATTACAACTGTCTAATGAGCAGGACCATCCCACACCCACCTCTGTCGCTCAGAGAAGGAAGGTTCTCTATCTATGATGTTATCTGGAGATTCAAATTTAAAGAAATCTCAGATAGTTGTCTCAAATGTGAATGGCATTAAACAGACACAATAAGCCTACTCTAAATATTGGTCTTTAGAAAAATACTGGAGAGACAGGATGGGGAGAGGGAGAGAGAGAAAGAGAGAGAGAGAGAGAGAGAGACAGGAGAGAGAGAGAGAGAGAGAGAGAGAGAGAGAGAGAGAGAGAGAGAATTGATGATGAGAAAGAAATCAGCTGCGTTTTCATCTTCCAAGAGGGAAGACCTTGCAGTAGATAATGCAAAAAATTAGTAAATAACCTCAAAGAATGTCCTTTAAAGAAGACTTTGGTTCCATCCAGGGGAGCGTTCATTGTTTGGGGCAGACATCCTCAGTATGGCCCAAAGCAACCAGAACCTTCCTGTGATAACTTTTAACAGAACACACAGAGACACAGGGCTTATCACGGCAACATTCAGTGTTGTCACTTCACGTTCCCCCTGCATGGGGAGTTAAAATCTCCTTGGGTTGTAGATGATCACCTCAAAACAACTTACCTAATCTGGGTCTTACACACTGATTAAGATTTGTCCTCGAACCACAAGGACTTGGCTCTTTGTCCAAATGATATATAATGGGCACTGGCATGTTCTTTGTATTTGTTTTGTTATTTTTTTAATATAATTTTTGATTTTTTACAGAGAGGAAGGGAGAGGGATAGAAAGTTAGAAACATCAATGATAGAAAAACATTGATCATCTGCCTCCTGCACATCACCTACGGGGGATGTGCCCGCAACCAAGGCACATGCCCTTGACCGGAATCGAATCTGGGGCCCTTCAGTTCACAGGCCTATGCTCTGTCCACCGAGCCAAACCAGTTAGGGATCTTTTGTGATGTTTTTTATATCAGGAGGATAAAATTAAAATAAATGGTGATAGAAAGAAAATAAAATAATA
Source organism: Myotis brandtii (assembly GCF_000412655.1). Taxonomy (NCBI): domain Eukaryota; kingdom Metazoa; phylum Chordata; class Mammalia; order Chiroptera; family Vespertilionidae; genus Myotis; species Myotis brandtii. The sequence goes on from NW_005355478.1 coordinate 43,418, forward strand.
TAAAATGAAAAAAAATTACAATTCTCAGTTCATTAAGCAGACCATAACTTGTCTGCCTTCCTTTTTAAGAAAATTATTACTTACTTAACTTAATTTTTATGTATTGGGAAGCAGACTAACGTTGCAGTTTCCCGAATGATCCTTAAGGGCAGGACTGGAGAATTGATTTGCTAAAGCATTGCTGTTACTTCCTGGATGGAAACACTGGGGAATGGACATGCTGCATTGGTCTTGAGCAACAGTCCCTCTGTAGCCTCTGTAGCCACAGTCCAGGACCCACCAGCTCCATGGCCCTGAGTGTGGGAGAGTCACAACCCACACCGCAGAAAACCACTTCCCTTCCCCAAAACTCACACATCGATTCTGTTGTCAGAGATTCCAGGAATTGCTGTCTCCAGCTTCTGAATATTTTTTTTCCAAGGGTTTTAGCAGAGAATATGTTAAGCCGATCTGGGGAATCTTTCCTAGACATAATTGGGCACCTCTATTGTAACGTGTGCAAAACAAAGATCTTTATCCTCCCCACCTCACAACCTGATCCTCCCCAAATCCTCCTCTTCTCAGTCAAGGTCAAA
>NW_005355478.1:44160-45626 GCF_000412655.1 Myotis brandtii
GGAGAGGTGACCTTGGTTAAAACACATAGCGCCAAGAAGGGGAGCAAACATATTAAGAACAGTATGCTATATATGCCAGGTCCCTTGAAACATATGCTGTGCAGATGTTTCTTCCCTGCAGCGACTGTGTCAAGCAGCAAGGATGGACCGGCTTCCAGCAAAGGTGTAATGGGTTCCTGATGTTAAATAGGAAAAAACACAACCTGAGAGCATGGTGGCTGGGGGTCTTTGGCCGCACTAGAGTACTCCAAATGTATCCAGAGTTAAACAGCCAACACCCACAGCTGACACCATTTGGTGTCATCCCGAAAGAAAACAAATGAAATCGGGAATCTTTCCTAGACATAATTGGGGCACCTCTACTGTAACTTGTGCAAAAAAAAGATCTTTATCTACCCCACCTCCAAACCTGATCCTCCCCAAATCCTCCTCTTCTCAGTCAAGGTCAAATCCATCCTTCCAGGAAATCTTGGCGTTATCCTTGCTGCCTCTCTTGCTCTCAGTGACCAACATTCTTTGTTTCTGTAAATTTGAATACTTGAGATACATATAAGTGGAACACACTGTTCCTGTCTTCTTGTGACTGGCTTGTTTCATGGAACATACTATACAGAATTACCATTTTTATAAGGCTTAATAAGGTACCATTGTATATGTATGTGCTACATTTTTTATGTTACTCTCTCTATGAAAAATGGAGTTGCTTCCACCTCTTGGCTATTGTGAATAATTCTGCAATGAAAATGGGTGTGTAAATATCTCTTCAAAGTCCTGCTTTCTATTCCTTTGGATATAAAAATAGAAGTGAGGGTGCTGGACCACATGGTACATGGTAAGTCTATTTCTTATCTCCCTCCAAATTGTTTTCTATAGTAGCTGCACCATTTTGCGTTTTCACCCACAGTGAGCCCAGCTCCAATTTTTCCATTTTGGGCCAACACAGGTTATTTTCTATGTTTCCAATAGTGACCATCTTAATGGGTATAGGATGATACCTCGTTGTTTGGATTAGATTTCTCTAAGGATCAGTGATGTTAGATATCTATTCACTAGAGGCCCGATGCACAAAATCTGTGCAAGGGGCTTGGTCCTCCCAGCCCCAGCTGCCTCCAAACTTAGAGTCCGGGCTGCCTCGAATGGCTGCCTTGAAGCCTCACTCCCTGCCCACAGGTCATTCTGGAAGGTCATTCCACCATCTGGTCTAATTAGCATATTAGCTTTTTATTATATAGGATAACCATGCTGGCCCTTTGTATGTCATCTTTGAAGAAATATGTGTTCAAGTGTTTTGACCATTTTTTAATCAGGTTATTTGATTTTGTTGTTGAGTTGGAGGAGTTCTTTAGATATTCTGGATACTAACCCCTCATCTTATATATACATATATGACTTGCAAAGTATTTTCTACCATTTCATAGGTCACCTTTCACTCTGTTGATTGTGTCCTTTGATGAACAGAAGTTTTT
>NW_005355478.1:46039-52872 GCF_000412655.1 Myotis brandtii
AAAAGACTGTCCTTTCTCCATTGAACAGTCTTGGCTCCTTTGTCAAAACCATATGATTGTGTCTATTGACAAATAGAAGTTTTTATGCTAGTGTCACCATATTTTGGTTACTTCAGCTTTGTAGTAAAATTTGAAATTGGTAAATGTAAGATGTCCAATTTTGTTCTTTTTTTCTTAGATTATTGAAACAATTTGTGGGTCCATTGAAATTCGTTATGAATTTTAAAATGGATTTTCCTATTTCTGAAATAAGTCATAGAGAATTATATAAGGATCATATCAAATAGGAAGATATTTGGGGGTCTTCCAACCCATGAACATGGATGTTTTTCCAGTTATTTTGTTTTTTCTTTATTTTGGTAGTTTTCAGTGTATATTTCTTCATCTTACTAATTAATTAATTCTAAGTATTCTAGTGTTTCTGATGCTATTTTAAATGGAACTGATCTCTTAATTTTATTTTGGCATTGTTCATTTTTGTTGAAAAAAAAGGAAATGATGCTGAGTGTTGATTTTGTCTCCAACAACTTTGCCTTTTTTATCTGGTCTTAAAAATTTTTGGGGGGGTGTGTGTGTATGTGTGGTGAAATTTTTAGTGTTTTCTATATCTGATTATGTTGTCTTTTTTAAAAGATAATTTTTCTTCTTCCTTTCCAATTTGGATAACTCTTATTTTTATCACCTTGCCTGATTTTTCCAGCCAGTTCTTCCACTACTATAGTGAATAAGCAGGAAAAACAGGATCCTCGCCCTAACCGGTTTGGCTCAGTGGATAGAGTGTTGGCCAGCGGACTGAAGGGTCTCAGGTTCAATTCAGGTCAAGGGCATGTACTTGGGCTGCAGGCACATCCTCAGTAGGGGGTGTGCAGGAGGCAGCTGATCAATGTTTCTCTCTCATCGATGTTTCTAACACTCTATCGCTCTCCCTTCCTCACTGTAAAAAATCAATAAAATATATTTTTTAAAAAGAAAAACAGCATCCTTGTCTTGTTCATGATGTTAGTAACATTTTCCAAGTTTCTCCATGGAATGTTGTGTTAGCTGTGGGCTTTCATGTGTAGCCTCTAACATATTGAATAATTTCCTTCTATTCCTACAGCTCCTGTCTTTTGTTAAAACTATAACCACTTCTCTCTAGAGACTTATTTTACCATGATATTCAATCTGTAGGCCAGGAAATAAAGTCCTTTTAGACTGAAAAATGATTTAGCTGGAACTTATACAGTTCCAAAATCATGAAGACTGGGTTGGGCCACCTTTATTGCCTAATGAATTACATAAAAAGAGGTAAATGCCATTTCACATTCTATAAAGTTCCCTTGGCCCCAGAGATGGACAGAGGTGATAGCCTGCCTTCCACAACATACATGGAATTTTACATAAAGAGTGGGACCTCATCTTTTTTGAAGTTAATGACAGAAAGAATTAATAAAAGCTCATGAGAGGAAAATACTACCTGATGATGAGGTTATAAGAAACATCAGCTGGGAAGGTATTCCCTATGCTGATATTACAGAGATATCTGGGGAACAGGTCAGGAGTCACCCTGGGGTTATGTGGGGTCAGAGAAGAAGTGCAGCCCTCTCCTTACACATTGTCACCTGAACAAACAATTGTCCTTCTGCAGAGGTCAGGACCATCCTCTGGTGACCTTTACAGAGCTCACTGGGGACTATGAGTGGCTGAGATGTCTCAGAATGTAGCAGGACCCCAAGTCCCAAGCCCACTCTCAATCAGTCCTTGGTCATTTCGCAGATACCACAAGAGTGCCCACCCTCCTAGAGAGCAACACCACAGTCACAGAGCATGAGAATTCTGTGCAACTGTGATCCTCACCACCCAGTGGTTCAATAACATGAGTCCGTAAGGGCATGAAGCTGTCCTGGAGCAACAGAACCCTCACCATAGACCCTGTCAGGAGGGAGGATGCTGGGAACTACCAGTGTGAAGTGTCCAACCCTCTCAGTTCTGCTGAACGTGAAGCGGTTGAGCTGGATGCAAAATATTAGTACCATGCTTCCCTCCTCTATGTTATCAAACCCTGAATAAATTTTTTTCACCCTTGAAATAAATTTGTTGTGAAGGTGAAAAGTCCTTAGAAGACTTGAACTGAGTCAATAAATGCTCAAAAATGAGAGCTAGCATTGAGGATATTGTTGACTGAAGCTAACATTCCACACCAGATCCCACCTCTGGTTGGTCCCCTTTGCACCATCTCCACAGTGAAGGTGACACTGAGTCCCTCCCAGCAAGGGCAGTGGTCATGTGATGACCAGTGAGAGCGTTTGATGAGCTTCCAGGAATCCAAGCTCTGTCCCTTCTCCAATAGGTCCTGTGGAGGGTACCTGGGCACTGTTTTGGACAGCAAGAATGTATAGGAGGACTCCCATATGGGTATCAACACTGATCTTTTTCTTCCTGTTTTACTTCTCCCAAAATATCTCTAAAACCCTCTTAAATATTTTTATTTTTGTGGCAGTGGATTGATTTCCATAAGTTCAGCAGGACACTGTCTTCCTTGTTAATAGGTTATAATTGGAAATGCTGGTAATACAACCAAGGCTTTGGCGCAAATATCCAAGATCAGACTGACATCCTGAGAATTAGAAATGACTTCACTTTTTTTGGAGCTACGTTTCTCCTGATGGGTATTTTAGAATCTCTTGGGGAAGAGGGCATCTCCCAAAGCTAGAGAGACTGCAGGTGAAGTGTGAAGGTGAGGCTTCCTAGCCTCAAGAGGCTGTTAGAACTCCCATCTAAGGTTACACAGAAACACCTGCATCAGAGCAAACTATGTGTGAATGTCATTCCTCTGTGCTTAGGTCACTAATCAGCCAAATTGAGTGACACCAGCCATGATGTAGGATCAAAAATACCCTTCTTGCTTGGTGATTTCGTTTGATCAAAGGGAAGGTGACTATAGAGGGAAATATAATGTCTCCATGGAAAATTCCAGTACCACAGCCTTTTGGGAGATCAGATCCTGTCTCTGTTCAGGGACTCTCAGTTATTTTTCAGCTGCTTATAAATTGCAGAAACTGAGGAAGATGAAAACTGGATCATGTCTGAAAGATATTTAATGGTGTTTTCCTCCACTGTGCAGAAAGCAGTTCTGTTATGACCTGGGGACCTTAATGTTGCCTCAGAGTCACTTATCTTTAGATGGGTTCTTCATGACAGCAGGCCTCTGACCTCCATTGTTTTAGAGCATTTTCTTGAGAAATGTAATCGCAATTTGCAATTGCAGATTTTTTCTCTGCCTTTTGAAATATACGTGTCTCCTTAAAAACTTCTTGCCAGTGTTATGTCCCATAGAATATTTGTCTCAAGAGCTTGGGCCCATCCTTTTGAAAATTAATCCTCATGGTGTCCCTCTGTCCCAGTCTCTAAGGGAGGGTAGCAGCCTAACTTGGGTGAGGACATTTACAGCCAAGAGGTGAAAGGACCTCCTGTCAGGATTTCATGAGAAGTTTTACTTTTCTTTTGCCTAAAGCCAATGAGCAAACACAGATGCCTATGATTCCTGCTGCCATTCTTAAAATCTCCCCTGCCTTGTATTTTGAAGGTATTGAGCTCAGTCACACTGTCCTATTGCATGGTCTTCAAAAAAGTTTTTCTGGCCTCTTTCAATTTGCCCAATGCATGTTTTTTTTTGACATTACCTACCTATAATTTGCTGATTCTGTTAACTTGCTCATCTTACGTATTTTCAAATTTTCCAGTATTTCCTTATCTGGCTATAATCCTCCATATAAATGTTTCCAACTTGCCTCCCTCACTTCTGACTTACCCTCCAAAACAGATGACCTGACTGCCCGAATCATTCGGTGGCCCCAGGATGCCTTGCAGTGGCCTTTGTCCCAGAATCTGTGTGCACCTGCACAGCAGCCTAACCATTAAGAGGATTCTCATTCCACATGCATTTTAACTGCACTTTCAAGGGAAAGGTTACAGAGATTTTAAAAAATATGATGTCATAAATCTCTAGAACTCCGGTAAATAAGGAAAATCTTTGTCATGTCAGTCACGCGCAGGCCTGCAGTTAACAACCTTATTTTGGGCACTCTGTTACCTGGAGCTCTTGCCAGACATCACTGTCCTCATTCGTTGTTGTTTTTACAAACTCCTTGTTCCTGTTCTTAGAGAGTCCCTAACCAGAACCTGGGAAATCGAAAATAAATCTCTCTTCTGGTTCTATTTCCTTTTCTGCTCCTTGTGGCCTCTGTGGTATTTAGCTGAAATCCTTGGAGGCCTGCCCAGAAAATGATTGTGGATAAGAAAAGGTGGGTATGAGGGGGGACATGGAGTGATGGTGTCTTCTCAGAGTCAGGATGAGAAATTATAAAGCCTGGTAAGGTTGGGATGTTTGGCATTATAAGGGTTCAAGGGAACCTAGGGTGCCATGGAACAGGGCTTTTGGGGACTCAGAATGGAGTTTAGAATTATGAGTGAGAGGACGACTTAGTTATTGAGGTAGAAACCATTGGAGCTGGTGCAGCGAAGGGTGGGGGAGTGCCATTCTCCTAGACTTGGATGGGCATGAAGGGAGAGACACAGGGTAAGGGAAATGACAAGGTAGTTTAAGACTCCATTGAATGCCCTGACATTGGGACAAGAGGGAGCACCAGGCTGGTAGAGGACATGTGATACGGGCAAGGGGAAGAAGGAGATGAGCATCCAGTTGGTGAAGAGCAATGAGGGATTGTAGAATAGGGACACTATGAACATAGAAGATGATTCCTGGGAGTTCGGGATTTGTATCCAGAAGGGAGTTTTAGTGCAGGGTAGTTAGCCTAGAAAAGGGGTTCTATGAAACCGGAGTAATGTGGGGAATGCAGGGTAGGCTTGGAGTTGAAGACAAAATTGGGGGCCTGAGGTGTCCAGTCTCCAGTTTTGACCCAGTAGAGACATGTGCAGCTTGATCTGAAAGCATTGCCCAGAGGCAGCAGTTTCCACTTGACCTAGGAGAGCCATGAAAGGACAAATTTAATTCTCATACCACTAGATGTGGCTCAGCTAAGTCATCAAGTTAGAAGTGCCCCAGAGCATTTGTGCGTCAGTGAGTAAGTCTGACTAGGAGCCTAGGGACAGGCAAGGGAGTAGTTGACGGTGGGTTTGGGGGGAGGAGGAATTGAGGGCCAGGATAAACTGGAGTAAGTGGAGCCTTTTCCTTCTTTCTTGACCAGTCATAATGAACTTCCTGTGATTCCACAGGTGAGTGCTCTGTGACAGATCACAAAGCTGGAGTGGTTGGTGCCCATGGTATTGGCCACCTGTTCTCATCTAATCCAGGATGTGTCACTTCCATCTGTGATGGATGCTTCTCTCCCCACCTGACCTCCTGTTGGTGGGTGTGATCGAACTCAGGTCATGATGAGCAGTTCTGGCTACTGGGTGATCTTACAGCCCATGTTCAGACTCTCTGTCTCTCCTGAAGCCTAGAAGCTGGTCAACAGCTGTTGTTCTATTGCCTTTGAAGACATGGCTTTGCTCCAAACCATAGGAATGTGCATGTCATTCTCTCTGAGGTATCACAAGAGGCTTAACAAAGCACGTTTCATTCTCCTAACATTGATTAGATGAAGGTACAAGCACAGCAACTCCTCCTTTACTCTGAAGAGTACCGTCCAGCATGGCCCAGACTATTGGAGCCATGAAAACCTCATAGATGTGTCAGACCCTTGAATGGTCAGAGTCCTGGATGTCCTTACAGCTCATACTTTGCTTAAACTGCTGATCATTAGAACTGACCCTGACACTGTTGTAATTGTCATGACTGATGTCATTGTCATAGAGCATCAACATCAGCAGGCATCCACTTCCACCCTTCAGAGCACAAGTGTCTTACTAAGGCACTTAGAAATCTTATTGTTTTGTTCATCTTTGTGGGAGTGTCTCTAGTTCTCACGTTGAGGATGACTGTAGTTCTCTAGGTATTTTATGACTTAAATTTGGGAGGAAATTAACTTAGGGGATGAACACATCCATTTGCCCTGCTAGGGAGAACCAACTTCATTGGATCCCAATCTGTGAAGTCACTTATAAGGGCCTGCGGTTGGTTTAATACTTTGCTTTTGCCATTTTGAGATTATTTTTTTTTTCTTTATTGATTAAGGTATTACATATGTGTTCTTATCCTCCATTGTTGAAATTCTAATGACATTCACTTAACTTGCTTATGTCCCTAGCAGAGACCCCATGCTGGAAAAAATGGTTTGAGCCTGGCCAGTGTGGCTCAGTGGATGAGTGTCCACCTATGAACCAGGAGTTCATGGTTCCATTCCCACTCAGGGCACATGCTCAGGTTGCAGACTCGATCCCCAGTGTGAGGCATGCAGGAGGAAGCCAGTGATTCTCTCTCATCATTGATGTTTCTGTCCCTCTCTACCTCTCCATTCCTCTATTATATCAATTTTTAAAAATTTTTTTAAGAAAAAATCCTTTGGCCATATTTGGGAGATGCAAGTTGTAATGTGACCACCAGAGGGCAGCACTACAACAAAGTTACCTAGAGTAGCTGAGAAGGAATGTGAAAAGGATTTGTCTTTCTCTACTCTAATGAGCAGGACCACGCCTCTCCCACCCCTGTAGCTCAAAGAGGAAAGTTCTACATCTATGATGTACTTCATAGACTTGAATTTAAAGAAATCACAGAAAGTTGGCTTAAATGTGAATAGAATTAAACAGATACAATAAAGTCTACACTAAATACTGGTCTTCAGGAAAGTACTGGGGAGACAGGATAAGAAGACTGTGTGTGTGTGTGTGTGTGTGTGTGTGTGTGTGTGTGTGTGTGTGTGTTGATGATGACAATGGGAAAAAAAGCAACTGAG
>NW_005355478.1:53075-55512 GCF_000412655.1 Myotis brandtii
AGACACAGAGCTTATCACAGCAACATCCAGTGTTGTCACACATACATACAGGAAAGTACATCCAAGAGGAGGGAGTCTGGAACGGGGTTTGTTCATAATGTGAATATTAGACACAGAATAACAATTTCTTGTTTCACCTGCAGGAAAAGTTAAAATCTCTTTAAGCTTTTAAGTGATCATATCAACACACTATGCTCCCTCTGGGTCTTACATACTGATTAAGGTTTGTCTGAGAACCCCAAACTTCTTGGTTCTTTGTCTGAATGACATTTGATTGGCAATGACAGGTTCTATGTGGTTGTTTTGTTTTTGATATCAGGAACATAGAATTGAAAAACTATAATCTTTCCTTTATGAACCAGTCCATGAATGATCAGTCTTCTTTTTAAGAAAAGTATTATTTATTTAAGTTAAATTTTATTTATTTACTTATATATACAGGAGTTGACTGAAGTTGCAGCAGCTTCGAGAATGGTCTCCAAGGGCAGGACTGGAGATTTTCCAGGGAATACCTGTTACTTCCCAGGTGAAAACACTGGGAAATGGAATGCATTGGTCTCAGGCCATAGCCCCCTGTAGCCTCTAGGACCCACCAGCTCCATAGCCCTGAGTGCTGAGAAAGGAACAACATAAACCTCACAAAACCACTTCTCTCTTCCAGACTTACACACTGAATCTGTTGTCAGAGATGCAGGAAATTGCTGCCATCAGTTTCTCTGTTTTCTATGTGTTTTCCAAAGGGTTTAGGAAAGAATGAGTTAAGCCAATATGGGGCATCTCTCCTACACAGCATTGGGGTACTTTGAATGTAGCATGAGCACAACCAAGATCTTTATTCTCCCCACCTCCCAACCTGATCCTCCTAGGACCTTCCCCTTCTCAGTAAAGATCAATGCCATCCTTCCAGGTCCTCGGCTCAGAAATATTGGCATTATTCTTGATGCCTCCCTTGCTCTCACAGTAATCTCTAATCCATCAGCACACATGCAGTCAGTCTACACAGTACAGACATAACACGAACACTCAGTTCCAAGCCACCATCACTCCTACTAGAGGTTATTGTAACAGTCTTCTAACTGGTTTTAATGCTTCCTCCTTAACCCACCTTATAGCCATTTCCCCAGAGTAGGACCTGTGAATTCTTAGAGTTGAATTATTTAAAAACCCAAGTCAAGTCATCCCTTTTCTTCCCAAAGCCCTCCTGTCACTCACACCTCAATCACGGCCCAGAAGGTCCCACATTAGTGCTGCTCAAAGGGCTGGTCTGCACAAGACAGGGAGTTTCCACCTGATGATCAAACAACTCAGTGCTTTGGTTGAGAAAGTCTTACAATTAAGAATATATCAGGTGAAATGAACAGGACACTGAGCGATGTGGTTGGTCTACTTTCTTTCCCAGGCTCTTTATCTCATTGCAGATCACCCTTTGATAGTAGAGCCCTAAAAGTCTGGTCCCTGTCTATACTTCTCATGCCATTCCCCTCATCTCATCTATTCTAGCCACAGTGGCTTCCTGACCTTCAAACATAGCAAGCATCCTCCTGGCTCAGAATCTTTGCCTTGGCCATTTTCTTTCTCTAAAATAATCTTTCTCCAAAGACCTACATGACCCCTTTATCCCTCTCCTAGGTTTTGCTCAAATGTCACATAGTCTTTGAGCATTTCCTTGACCATCCTATATAATAAAAGGATAATATGCTAAGTGGTCCTCTGATTGTCTGTTCAACCAATCAAAGTGTAATATGCTAATGATATCCTAAGCCACTCAATCATTCGCTATGACATGCATTGACCACCAGGGGGCAGATGCTCTGACTAGTAGGTTAGCTTGCTTCTGGGGTCTGGCTGATTGGGGCTGAGTAAGATGGGCCAGATATGCCCTGGAGCCCTCCCACAGTCCCTCCCAGGCTGGCAAACCTCCCGTGTCCCTTTCCTGTCCTGATCGTGCACCAGTGGGGTCCGTTGGCCTGGCCTGCGCCCTCTGCCAATCCGAGCTGAGGGACCACCCCCCCGAGTGCATGCATTTTATGCACTTGGCCTCTAGTTTTATATAAGAAAATAAATCCCAATCTACCCACACCCTCTCTCCTTCAAACGCCTTTAGAAATGTTGTTTGTTCTTTGTTGATTGCTTCTCCCTCATCACTACAATATCAGCTACTGAAGCCAGTGACTTTTGTATCTCCTCCAACTACTATAAGCCTGTGCAGAAATTGTGCTCATTGCTCAAATAAGTAATTAATTACTCACTGGTGAATAATATCATACTGAGAAGTGAATACAGTCCCTTTAGTTTCATTGTCTGTAAAATGTGAATAATTCCAGCCCTGTCAATATGTAGAAATCATGGGATGAGCCTCCTTCCTGATATCTATTGCTATGTAACCAAGAAGACCCAAAACTTAAATTCGCTGCATGTCTGACATGATGAGCAACCT
>NW_005355478.1:55799-56111 GCF_000412655.1 Myotis brandtii
GGGTTGTCACTTCACAAGGCACAGGACTCAGTGGGACTATTCTGTCGTCCTCTGTACTTACCTACACACACTATGTAGGTCAGACACATGGATCAATGCTGCTTCTTTTACTTTACATCCTGTCTCTGAGATATATCCAAGTTGTCATGTGTGACCTTATTCCTCTTGTTGCCATCACTACAAAATTTTTACACTTCTCCAGGAAAGGACACTTTTATTAAAGGCAAGATCATTGATTGTCCACAGGACATGATCTGGGTATTCTGAAAGGCAATGGTCACTGCATGTTTAAAAGCATATCACACTTTTCAA
>NW_005355479.1:0-252 GCF_000412655.1 Myotis brandtii
AAGAAACATTCCTCGGAAAAACGCCAAGTAAATTAGCGGAAATTGTAAACATTAAAAGTATTCTCTTCATTTTACTGCTTTCTACTTATAATCTCAGTGATTGAATACAGCCACAAAGATAGTATGGCTCTATTTACTTGTATTACCAGTGTTTCTTACAGGTTCCTTATCATTTCCATGTACTATAATTGTGTATTTTAAGAGTTTTACCAAAATGAGACAGTTTTCTAAGAAATATATACATGAATCTTT
>NW_005355479.1:4276-4842 GCF_000412655.1 Myotis brandtii
CGTTCCTAATCATTTCCATGTACTATCATTGTGTATTTTAAGATTTTTACCAAAATGAGACAGTTTTCTAAGAAATATATACATGAATCTACAGGACTTAAACTTTTTTATTCAAAAAACTCAAGCCAATTCACCAACAATTGTAAACAAGGACAGTATTCTCTTCATTGAAAGGCTTTATACAGAAATTCTAAGCTCTATAAACGGCAATTCTGAATTGTTGAAAGTACTTTCTTTTGAAAAACGCCCAGTAAATTAGCCGGAATTGCAAACATTAAAAGTATTCTCATGATTTCACTGCTTTCTACCTCTAATATCGGTGATTGAACAAGGCCACAACGATAGTATGGCTACATTTACTTGTATTACAAGTGTTTCTTACACGTTCCTAATTATTTCCATATACTATCAATGTGTATTTTAAGAGTTTTACCAAAATGAGACAGTTTTCTAAGAAATATATACATGAATCTACAGGATTAAAACTGTTTTATTAAAAAAAACTGCAGCCAATTCACCTACAATTATTACCTACAATTGTAAAGAAGAACAGTATTCTCTTCATT
>NW_005355480.1:0-925 GCF_000412655.1 Myotis brandtii
TCTTTCTCTAAAAACCAATGAAAATATATTAAAGAAAAAAAAAGAGATGATGTAATGTCCTGTTCTTATGTTCTACCTTGTATATATCTGCTTACCATCTTCAGTCCTTTGGGGAAGATTTTTGTGAAAAAGAATGAAGAGATAATCACTATTGTTAATTCTGTAACCATTTTCCTGCTACAAACTCAAGTGCCTCCCCATAATCATAGAAACCATTTTTTCATTGGCTTCCAGGACACCACATGTTCCTGGTTCTCCACCTTCCTCACAGGTCATTAATTTTCAGTCGCTGATAATTCTTCCTTGTCTTTATACTTTACTAGAGGCCTGGTGCACGGATTTGTGCACTGGTGGGGTCCCTTAGGCTGGCCTGTGGGGATTGGGCCAAAACCAACTCTCTGACAACCCCCAAGGAGTCCCGGATTGCGAGAGGGCACAGGCCAGGCCAAGGGACCCCACCGGTGCACGATCAGGGCTGGGGAGGGACTGCGGGAGGGCTCCAGGGCATGTCTGGCCCATCTCGCCCAGTCCCAATCGGCCGGACCCCAGCAGCAAGCTAACCTACCAGTCGGAGCATCTGCCCCCTGGTGGTCAGTGCACATCATAGCGACTGGCCGAACGATCAAACGGTTAGACACTTAGCATATTAGGCTTTTATTATATAGGATTGCCTTGGTGACCTCATGAAATCTCATGGTTTTCAGGTGTACACCTCCAGTCCTTCCTCTGCCCTCCACTCAATTCACACATATCTGACCACCTACTTCATATCTCCATTTGGATGTCTAACAGGTCTCACAAGCTTAAGTCCAAAACTGAGCTCCTGATATATACCTCCTACCACAAAACCTGACCTTTTCTCAGAATTCAGCAACATTCCAGTAATGATTAACACTAATCCACCAGTTGTTTAGGACAACAAACT
>NW_005355481.1:0-786 GCF_000412655.1 Myotis brandtii
GAAAATGGCCCTCAGCCCCTCACCCAGATTGGCCAGGGACCCCAGTGGGGACCCCCCACCCTAAAAGAGGTGTGGGTAGCCTGAAAACAGCCATCAGCCCCTCACCCAGGCTGGCCAGGCACCCCAGCGGGACCCCCACCCTGATCCGGGACACCCTTCAGGACAAAACAGCCAGCCCCGACCCATGCACCAGGCCTCTATCCTATATAATAAAAGGGTAATATGCAAACTGACCTTAACAGCAGAAAGACTGGGAATGACTGGTCACTATGACACACACTGACCACCAGCACAAATGAGAAAAAAAATCTTCTGTAACATTCAAACCATTTTGCTGTATGTATAGAAAACATGAAACTACATCACCATTTCTTAAGAACACAGTTATTGAGAACTGACTTTCTTAGTCTCAAATCTAACCTGCTAATGTGATTAATTTGTAACTATGGGGTCCCCCTTCATGTGTACCATGACAGCTTCCTTAAGTATACTCTATTTTAAGCTTAATATTAGAAAGGACCAGTTTTCCATTTCCTTTATCACAACCACCATTTGCAAAGGCTGTACTAATATTAAACTAAGTGCATGGCCTTATCAGAAAAATAGCTATATTGAGAACAGCAGGGAAGCTTATCTTATATAATAAAGAGGGAATATGCAAATTGAACATCACACAATAATGGTCAAAATGGCTGCTCCCACAGCAGAGGTGGAGGTTTCCGTAACACAAGATGGCTGAACCCATAACGGAGGCTGAGTTCCCATAATGAGCCTTAACAAGCAATC
>NW_005355482.1:0-965 GCF_000412655.1 Myotis brandtii
CAGAAGCCAGGCTCATAGCTGGCGAGCACAGCGGCAGTGGTAGGAGCCTCTCTCGCCTCTGCCACAGTGCTAAGGAGCAGCAAGCTGAGCAGTAAGGAGCAGTGAGCAGGTGGGTGGTAAGGAGCAAGGAGTTCTGGACAGTGAGAGAGATGTCTGACTGCCCAGCAGTCGGCCATCCCCTGAGGGGTCCTTAGTGCTGCTGGGGAGGCGGGAAAAGGGGGCTTCTGGCTGAGTGATGCTCCCCCTGTGGGAGCACACTGACCACCAGGGGGCAGCTCCTGCATTGAGCATCTGTCCCCTGGTGGTCTGTGCACGTCATAGTGACCGGTTGTTCCGCCATTCGGTCAATTTGCATATCAGGGTTTTATTATATAGGACTAGAGGCCCAGTGCATGAAATTCGTGCACTGGTAGGGTCCCTAGTAGCTGTCGGCTGCCAGCCGGGGCCTCCTTCCCTTCCCTTGGCTGGCCCCACCCCCTTGTTGAACTCCTGGAAGAACTCCCAGTGTAGAGGACAATTTGCATACTATGCTTTTATTATATAAGATTGTTGAAAGTGTTACATATGTACCCCTTTTCTACCATTGACCTCTTCTAGACCTCGCTACCCCTGCCCCCTGCCCCAGACCTTCACCACCATATTGTCTGTGTCCATGGGCTAGGCATATATGCATACAAGTTCTTTGGTTGATCTCTTCCCACCCATCTACCCTCCCACCCTCCCCTCTGAGATTCTGTAGTCTGTTTCATTATTCTATGTCTCTGGATCCATTTTATTTATCAGTTTATTTTGTTCTTTAGATTCAACATATGAGTGAGATCATGTGATACTTGTCTTTCTCTGAATGGTTTATTTCACTTAGCATAATACTCTCTAGGTCCCTCCATGCTGTCTTAAAGGATAAGAGATCCTTCTATTTTACTGCTGCATAGTATTCCATGGTGTAAATGTACCACAGCTTTTTT
>NW_005355482.1:4731-5694 GCF_000412655.1 Myotis brandtii
TGGCCTTCATTTTGAAGTCTATTTTGTCAGATATGAGAATTGCTACTCCAGCTTTTTATTTCCATTTACATAGAAAAAATTTTCTATTCCTCCACTCTCATCCTGTATGAGTCTTTTGTTCTAAGGTGGGTCTCTTGTAGACAGCATATATTTGAGTCATGTTTTTGTATCCATTCAGCTACCCTACATCTTTTTATTGGAGCATTTAATCCATTTACACTTAAGATTATTATTAATAGGTACTTATTTACTTCCATTTTAATTCTGTATCTTATGGTCCTCTCTATTTCTGCTTCTCATTATAGTAGTCCCTTTAGCATTTATTTCAGTGCTGGTTTGGTGGTGATAAACTCCTTTAGCCTTTTTGATCTGGGAAGTATCACCATCACCTTTATTTCACCATCTATTTTGAATGGATATAGTAATGTTGGTTTCAGATTCCTGCTTTTCATTACTTTCAATACTTCATGCTATTTTCTTCTGGCCTGAAGATATTCTGATGAAAAATCAGCTGACAGCCTTATGGGAGCTTCTTTGTAGGTAACAGTTTGCTTTCCTGTTACTGCTTTTAAGATTCTCTCATTGTCTTTAAATTTTGGCATCTTAATTATGATGTGTCTTGGGAATGGGCTATTTAGGTTATTCATGCTTGGCATTCTCTATGCCTTCTGCACTTGTGTGACTTTTTCTTTCACCAGGTGTAGGGCGTGGCTATAGGGTAAATCCTCTGACTGACCTGTTGGCAAAGCCACAAACAAGTCTCAGCCTAGAGAGCACAGTCCTCTTAGCATAATTAGGCTTGACCTTATGATGCTCCCTAGATCTTATCTGGGAAGCTAATGGGCTGAGGGAGATGTAGCAAGTGCTGCCAAAACAAGTGAAACTCACAAGAACATTGTAAACAAGTGAAACTCACAAGAACAGTGTAAACAAGTGAAACTCACAAGAACAGTGTAACTATGG
>NW_005355482.1:9150-11650 GCF_000412655.1 Myotis brandtii
TAAGAGATTACCTTCTGAAACTTTAACCTCTTAAGCATGCAAATCAAAAGTCTATAATAAAGTTTCTTACTTTTTAAGCCGAATCCTGCCCCATTAGCCTGGCTAAAGAAAACGTTCCCACCCTGCTTACAGATCTCGACTTCTGCAGCTGATCGTGGGCTTTTGTGTGTGGTGAAATATCTTCCCACCTATACGGTGAATCCTTTCTCACCTTTCCGGTGAATCTTCGTTTTTTTTTCGCTCTAGGTGAAGTCTTCTCTTCCAGATTTCCCATTGGGTGCCAGATGTTGTAAATGTTTGTTCCCCCCACGTCCCGCGTGGTTCAGGGTTCAGGATCTGGAAGAGGAGCCGCACACAAATGAAAGAGAAGAGACAAGAGATAATTTGGAAATACTGGGGGGCCAGGCGGGCAAGTCCAACTCAAGGGGAAGGACTTCCACTGGTGCTCAGGCCTCGCCAACCTTTTATTGGTTTGGGATACACCCATAGCCCTTAGGCAGGCAATTTCCAGTAATAGGCAGACTAGCCCATCAGCAAGGATTTACATAATCGTAAATGGGGAAGTTGCTTCAGCTACCATTGTCTGGACTAACAGTGGGTACACAGCTCTGACCTTTGCCGGGGCTTCAAGGGTCATCAGCCTTCCGGGTTCCTTGTCCACACCTCTCTGATAGTGAAGACAATAGGCAGCTTCCCACACCAGGGTTTTTATATAAGTAGATATGTCATTCTTTATTTCTGGCTGGTCTTTTTCATAGTCACTATATCTTTTCTTTTGCTGTTGAACCTCTTTGCCATCATTATTCTGAACTCTATATCAGATAAATTTTTAATCTCCATTTCTTGTAGCTCTTCTGTTGGAGAATTCTCTTGTTCTTTCATTGAGGGGCTATTTTTTTGCCTCCTCATTTTGGTGCCTTGTTTGGATTTGTGTCTATGTATTTGGTAGATCTGCTAGGACTCCCAATCTGTAGTGCAGGACAATGTAAGATGTTATTTCTGACTGGCCTTGAGCCCCCATTTTGGAGCTACCAGCAATCCACAGCTTGTGGCTCCCTGTGCTAGGGCTGGGTGCCTTTAGAAATGACCAAGTTGTGCACCAGGCTCTGCTTTTCCTAGCCCTGGGCCCAGAAGGAGATCAGGCATAGACTCAAAGCCTCCAGAGATCTACCTCTGCCTGTAGTCTGATTGTTACTTTCAGTCTTAATTTGCTTAAAGCTATAGACCACAGGGTGGGGAGAGAGGTGTTCGCACAGGGTGGAGTAACTGTCTTCTCTCTAAGCAAAAACTGCCTGGATAGCAAAGATCCATGGAGAAAGATGTCCTCCACAGTGTGAAGGAATGACTCAGTGCAGGAAACCAGGGTGGCTCCCCACTGAGCTCCAACCCCAGAGCCCCCAACCATGGACTCTCCTCCCACAGCTCCAGTTCACTCTGCCCTCCCTCTGCCAGAGCCCAATGTGTGTGACTGCACAGGAAATTTTGTTTGTTGGCCCTTTAAGAGTGTGCCGGCATTTCCAGCCCTCTCTCTCTCTGACAAACAGCAACCCTGCTTTTCACAGCCAGATGTTCTGTGAGCTCTGTTATTGGTTTTGGTTTTCTGGGCTGAGGAGCCCAGCTTGGGGCTTAGACCCCAGAGTTCTCAGTGGCAACCCCCACAGCTGAGATAGCTCTCGGGAACTTCACCTGCGGCCTGTGGGGCCCCCGCCAGCCCTTTCGCGCCTCCGCCCCTCCTACCAGAATCATTGATTGGCTGCCTCCTGCACGCCCCACACTGGGCACGTGTCCTGACTGGGAATTGAACTGTGACCTCTTGGTTTATAGATCGACCCTCAGGCCCCTTGAGTGTGGCTCTTCCTAAGCCTTAGGAGTACCCTAATTAAGTTAATAACAATGTACCTACCTATATAGTTTAAGTTTAAAAAATTTGGCTCTCAAAAAAATTTCAATCGTACTGTTGATATTTGGCTCTATTGAGTAATGAGTTTGCCGACCACTGCCGGGAGCCTGGTCAGTTATCTCATGCCTCCACACTTCCTGCCAGTCTCTTTGTGGTCTCTACTTTCCGTCCTTGGTTATAACTGTTTTCTTCAGCTAGTTTTTTAAAGGTGTTTTAGTTGTATTTCCAGTTTATTCCTGGGAGAGTGTCAGTGTATCTTTCACTTACTCCGCTGCCATTTTTAATCCCCCTGGAGGTACATTTTTAAAAAAATATATTTTATTGATTTTTTACAGAGAGGAAGGGAGAGAGATAGAGAGTTAGAAACATCGATGAGAGAGAAACATCGATCAGCTGCCTCCTGCACATCTCCTACTGGGGATGTGCCCGCAACCCAGGTACATGCCCTTGACCGGAATCGAACCTGGGACCTTTCAGTCCGCAGGCCGACGCTCTATCCACTGAGCCAAACCGGTCTTGGCTGGAGGTACATTTTTAAGGAAAAAGAAAGTGGGCTCTAAAGCTAGTTATTCCTAAAAGTTGTCAAAAGGTTTGTAAGAG
>NW_005355482.1:12989-26470 GCF_000412655.1 Myotis brandtii
GGGTTCGGGCCTGCGATGGGAAAGATGAATTTTACTAAAAGGAAAAAGGAAGAATGGGCAGGAGAGAGAAAAGAGTTCCTTCAGGAGCCTGGTATCAGAGTTGGGTCTGGAACTCAGCCTACAGCCAGCCGGGAGTCAGTGACATCCGACACAGGCTGTAGGAAGCCAGATGATGGTGGAGACCAAGGACCTGGCGCAGCTGCGACAGCTCAACCTGGAGCTTCTGAGGCAGCTGTGGGTTGGGTAGGATGCCGTGCGGCGGTCGGTGGCCAAGGCAGCCTCAGAGACGCCTTAAGTGGCCTGGAGAACCTCCTCTCCACGGGATGCCAACCAAGGTGACTCCTGCGACATGTCCTCTCCTGGCGGGGCTGAAAGGGCGAGGGCTATGCCCTCCATCTTGCCCCGTATCCTCCATGTTGGGGCAGTAGCCATGTGCTCAGGAAGGTACCTTCTTCCTGGAGGCCCAGGCCTCTGCTGGCCACGCCCGGGATTTCTTTAAACTGACCAATGACAATCAAAGGACGTGCGCGCCATAGCCTGTGTAATAAGACCCGACTTGCGCCTGGCCAATCGGCAGGGCCCACGGTCATCTCTCCTCCCCTCACTCCACCCCCCAATTAAAACCCTGTTTTTTCTCACGGTGGTCTCTCTCTCCTCTTGCTGTTGCGTCGGAAGAGGCTGGGAGCCAGACCCGGGTCTGTAATAATAATAAAGGACTCTCTGCTTTTGCATCAGACTTGGCTGGCTCCCTGATGGTCCATTGGGGATCTTGAAATCTGGGCATAACAGGGCCAGCTAGGGGTGATCTCTCTCCCACCTGTCAAGGAACCCCTGAGCCCACTGAAGCCCTGTGAGGCACCGTTGCTGGCCACCTCAGACTCGAGTGACTCAGAGCGATCAGCAGAGCTGGAGGCACAGGCCCCGAGGTCCATCCAGGCTCAACAAAGAAAGCTGCCCAAGCGACGAGTGACCTTCAACAAGGAGTCTCCAGTGCCTGAGAGGAGCTGGCGCCTCAGACCCTACCTGGGTTATGACTGGATTGCAGGGTTTCTGGACAACAGCTGGCCCATCAGCAGCAAGCCCGAGGCCTTCTTCTGGAAGCTGCAAGAATTCCGGGAAACCAACAAGGAGTGTATTCACAGTGAGCCCGAACCCCAGTTCCGAGGCCAGCAGGAGAATGACAGTGCCCGGGGAAGACCACGAATATGTGTACTGTTACCGTGTCAACCGGTGTCTGTTCCTGGTGCCTTCGGACCCTGGTACCCCCTGCCGCCTGTGCAGGACATCCCGGGACCAGCGGGGCCCCAAGACACTGGCAGACCCAACGCAAGTCTGGGTGAGCATCCCACAGTCCATCCTGGACCCACCCCACCGCTACCGCATCCACAGACGGAAGAGCTTCGAGGCCTCCGACACAGTGGCCCTGCTCCGGCACTGTCTGCTGGGCTGGGACATTCTCCCTCCAAAATCCAAGAAAAGCTCTGGTCGCCAGAGCCTGGACCTCTGGTCTGGTGTCACCTCCGAGGCCCAGCACCAGAAGCTGTTGGCCAGCTCTTCTCACCTGGCCCAGCCAGTGCGGTCCCATCCCCCACCCCTATCTGGTCAGAACCCCAGGCGCCCCAGCCCTGCCCGCGCACCCTGGTTGAAGACCTGAGGACTGGCCACTTGGATGACAATGCTCCTGCCATCACCTCTAGCCTCTTCCCCCTGGCAGGGGTGCCCATGAGAGGGGAGCCTTGCCCGGCCTCAGCTAGAGGTGGACTCAGGCCCCACCCTCCTAGGTGGGGCTGGTGGGTAGGCCCAGGCCTGTCTCCTTCCTGGGCTCAGAAGGGCTGATGGGTGGGAGGTAAGGGCACTCTGTCTGGTGTGTTTGGAAATAAAGCTCAGTGCTCTCTGCACCTCCAGAAAAAAAAAAAAGGAAAAAGTCTTTTATATATGCTCTCTTAGTCAAATAAGCTTGACAACCTTCCCAGGTTTTGAATTTTAAGAAACTTTTCTTGACATAGAATTGGCTTTCAGTCATTCTAATAGGCCCAGTTTGCCCTACAGAAACATTACAACCACTGGGGTCACTCTCTGCATCAGACCAGTGTTTGTTCCTCTCGCACTGAGGCAAGTTTACACAGGCAGTGCAGAAGATCTCCTCAGTAAGTGTGATAATCCGACAGACGCATATGGTCACGCATATGTGCACACAAGCAGTAGGGGGTTAAATCAGATAGGATCATCCTGGGCAGCACATGTAGCAGGCAATCTTCACCTCGCCCTACACAGGAGACATCTTATGAGCGCCCAAACAAGATGGCACTGGTTGCTTCTTTGTTCTTTTTGCCTTTTCAGATGGGGCACTTCTCATCTACCACCAAGATCAGCACCCCTCTAGATTGTATACTGAGGAGCTGGGATTCATTTGATCCACAAACCCTGAAGAGAAAGCGCATGATCTTTTGTACTCAAGCTTTGCCTCAATATAAGCTTGCAGATGCAGAGACATGGCCCCCAGAGGGATGTATGCACTATAATACAATCTTGCCATTAGATCTTTTCTGTATGAGGGAAGGGAAGTGGTCTGAGGTCCCATATGTTCAGGCTTTCTTTGCCTTAAAGACAATCAGAAATTGTGTCAGCAGTACAAAATCAATCCCTGGTTCCAGGCAGCATTGACCCAAAGGGGTACCAGAGAGTCAGAAATCCCTAACGAGTTGACAGGGC
The DNA here is from genome assembly GCF_000412655.1 of Myotis brandtii. Taxonomy (NCBI): domain Eukaryota; kingdom Metazoa; phylum Chordata; class Mammalia; order Chiroptera; family Vespertilionidae; genus Myotis; species Myotis brandtii. The sequence continues at coordinate 15,702 of NW_005355482.1, forward strand.
GTAGTGACCCACCAGATGCACCTGAGCTATTGTGTCCTCCTTATCCAGGGCCCCCGGAAGGACCAGTCCCACCCAGACCCAAGGGGACTTGGCCACCCAGGTCCCCGGCTATCCTTTGCCCTCTCCAGGCAGTGTCAGGGGGAGAGTTCGGATCCACCTGGATCCAGGTATTGTTTTCCCTACAGGACCTAAGACAAACTAAGATAGATTTAGGAAAGTTTTTCAGATGACCCTGACAAGTGCATAGATGTTTTTCAGGGACTGACACAAACCTTTGATTTATCAATGAATGTTGTAATGCTTCTTTTGAGTCAGACACTCTTGGGATCAGAGAAGTGGTCAGTCCTAGTAGATACACCTCAGCAGTCTGGGGATGAATACATCTTAACAAATGCCAGTGGGGTCCCCCATGATCAGATTGATCACTACCCTACTGTCCAACAGAAAGCTGTGCCCCAGAAAGACCTTAAATGGCTTGATGATGAGCTAGCAGATTAGAATAGAAAACATTTCCAGGTTTGTGAGATTCAAGACTTAATGAGGTGCCACTCCAAGCCCTTGAACGACTCTAAATTGTCAACTATAGACCAAGGGAAGGATGATAATCCCTTGGTCTTCATGGACAGACTCAAGGAGGCTCTGACAAAATACACCTCTATGTATCCAGACTTTTTTAAGAGCCAACTTATTATTTCCTTTTTATTGAATTTATTGGTGTGACACTGGTTAACAAAATTACACAGGTTTCAAGTGCACAATTCCACAATACATCATCTGTATACTGTATTGTTTGTTCACCACCCCAATTCAAGTTTCTGTCCATCACCATTTATCCCCCATATGCCCTCCTCCACCTACCCCAGAGCCCCCTCCCTTGGCAGTCACCCCACTGTTGTCTGCATCCATGAGTTTTCTCTCTTTTTTTCTCTCAGTCTTTCCATTTCCCCACCCAGCCACCTGACTCTCTTAAATGCTGTCAGCCTGCTCTCTGTGAGTCTATCTCTATTTTGCTTGTTAGTTCAGTTTGTTCATTAGACTCCACATATGAGTAAGAATCATATGGTATTTGTCTTTCTCAACTGGCTCATTTCACTTAGCATAATGGAAAGACAACTTATTAAAAGACAATTTTTTTTTACTCAGGCGGCACCACAGATTAGGAGGAAATTACAAAAATTGGCAATTGGCCCTGAGAGTACCTTAGACAACCTCCTGACAGTAGCCATTTCAGGCTTTGACTGAGGAGGGCGGGGGCGGGAGCCAGGAGGGACCAGGTGGCGCAGGAGGCTGCTACGCGTGACCCCAGAGCCATAGATTGAGCAGCCCTCCACAGCCTGTGGCGTTCTCAGTGCGCAATTTGTAATCTTCAGAGCTGCTTCTGGACCAAGAGGAGACCGAGGAGAGGAAGGCCAAGGGAAGGGAGAAAGCCACAGCCTTGGTTGTGGTGCTCCAAGATGCTAATGTCATCAGTCAGAGTCTCAGGGGATATGGGTCTCCCAAAGTTACTTGCTAAAACTGTGGCCAGCAGGGGCATGTCCAGAGGGACTGCTCATGGGGAAACAGGAAGCCACCCCCTATAAGCCCCTATCTGCAAGGGGAACCACTGGGAGTCAGACTGTCCAAAGGGGCGCAGGCCTCCACGGGCCGATCCGGCAATTTAGACGGTCCAGTAGCAGGACTGACGGGTCCCGGGGCCTTCCTCACTGGCTCCAACATGGACTGTCGTCTCCACCAGGAGCCCCGGGTAAGCCTGACTGTTGAGGGCAAGAAAATTAATTTCCTCCTTGACATTAGAGCCACCTTCTCACATGCCTTCCTGATTATATCAGAAAGTCCAACTCCCCTATTGGGGCGAGACATCTCGGCTCATTTTGGTACCACCATATACATGGCACAAGAACAAGTACTCTTCCTGCCATTAGTAGACACTAAAATGGATCCCAAAGCGTAGGCTACCCAAGGTAAAGTTAGCAGAGTGGTTAGGGCCACCTCCACTCAGATACTTCTCAGGGATTCAGCTTCCTTCCCACATCAGAAACAGTATCCCTCAAACCAGAGGCAAGGAAGGGATTACTATAATAGACAATTTGAAGGCCTAAGGCCTGGTAAAACCTTGTAACAGCCCATGTAACACTCCTATTCTGGTTTTCAGAAGCCCAATGGGGAATAGAGGCTTGTCCAAGACCACTGATTAATTAATAAGGCAGCTATCCTTATACATCCTGTGGTTCCTAATCCTTATAGTTTATTGTCCCAAATTCTAGGAGATACTAAATGGTTTACTGTATTAGATTTCAAGGTTGCCTTCTTTTTGTATTTGGAGATCCCTCAAATCAGTCCACCCAACTGACCTGGACTGTTTTACCCCAGGGCTTTAGAGATAGTTCCCACTTCTTTGGTCAAGCCTTACCTCAGGATTTATACCAGTATGACCACCCACAGACCAAAGTATACAGAGGTCACTAGATTCATGGGCTCACATGGAATAGCCCTAGACTACATTCTTGCCAGGCAGGGTGACATATGTACTATTGCCAATACTTCCTACTGTATATATATCAATAACTTTTGAAATAGATACTAGAACACAGGATATTCTATTCTTAAACAGGCTGTGAAGTTAAGGAAACAAGTATCATGTTCTCTACCTCCTAAAATTTAGGCCCAAATCTGTAGTATATTTCCCTCATTAACCTCATGACTTTTCCTCCTTTTAGGACCGCTGGCCTGCACGTTCCTAGAATTATTGTTTGGCCCTTGTATACTCAATTGTCTAATTCAATTTATACTCTCTCATCTAGAATCCATCAAAGTACAAGTAGTCATGGAAATAGAACCCCAAATGACAGCTCCCATCTTCCATGGTCCCTTAGATCATCTGCCTCTGATGGAGCCCCCAAACCCCTTGCATTGTCCCTCTTCAGCTGGAAGCAGCCAGAGCAGTCATCGCCCCCATTCCCAACAGCAGTTGGGGGTCTCCAAATCAGAGTGGAGAATGAGGAGATAGAAGAGCTAGGTAGTTAGGGACGGGACCATGGGGGGAGGAAGTAGAACCAGGGAACCCAGCTGGTAGGAGTTACTAAGGCAATACAGCTGGACAGGGAAAGAAGAGCCCTTGGGGTACCTGAGTTTTAAAAATGTGACAAGCAGCTTGCATATAATCAATCACAAGTCAGTGGGCATGTAGCCAATGCCAAGGATGTTACTAAGGCAGAATTATTTGAAAGAACCAATCAGAACCTAGTAAGCATATATCTACCTCTAGACAAAGAGAAACACTCTCTCTTTCCTCTTCTCTCGCTGGTGTGTGGGTTTCTGACTCTTACTGCAGGGAATATTCTCCCCTGCGCTCACATGGCTTACAGCCACGTGGCCCTTTACACATGGACTAATGGGCTTTAATTAGCTTGGATGCTGAACGACACCAGGCTGCAACATGGAACGGAAGCTCTGGACATTGGCCTGTTTTTGGAACCCCAACTGCACGTTTTCCAGGACTGGCTTCTCTCAATAAACTTTGCTTCAGTTAACCACTTTTGTCCATGAATTCATTCGTCGATTTTGTGAGATAATGAACTCAGACCTGACCACCACATTTTGGTTTCAGCACCATACATATAACATAATCTAAGTAGAAAATTCACCTGTGTTTGAATTAGCTATTTTCAATTTTATTAGAGTCCAGACATTGTAAAATTACATGCGAACATGTAGATTCTTTCCAGGAGAAAAGAAAAAGATTATGGGATGGTCTTTTTTAAACTACTTTTTTTGGGGGTGGGGGGAGAGTAACAGTTTGGCTGAGATATAATATATATTTACAAACCACTTAATATGTACAACTCAGTGGCTTTTACTGTTTTCACAGTCATACAAACACAATAGATTCTAGAGCATTTCATTGCCTCTCCAACAATATCCTGAGCTCTTTAGCTGTCACCTCCTCATTCTCTCTTCCTCCCTGGCCCTGGTAATTACTAATCTATTTTTTGTCCCCATAGATTTGTCTGTTTTGGATATCTCATTTGTGTGTCTGGCTTATGTCACTGAGCATCATGTTTTCAAGGTCCATTCACAAAATACCAATGGCATATTTCACAGACCTAGAACGAACGTTCCAAAAATTCATCTGGAATAAAAAAAGACCCCGAATAGCTGCAGCAATCCTGAGAAAGAAGAACAAAGTAGGTGGGATCTCAATACCAGATATCAAGCTGTATTACAAAGCCACTGTTCTTAAAACAGCTTGGTACTGGCACAAGAACAGACATATAGATCAATGGAATAGAATAGAGAGCCCAGAAATCAGCCCCAACCAATACGCTCAATTAATATTTGACAAAGGAGGCAAGAACATACAATGGAGTCAAGACAGTCTCTTCAATAAATGGTGCTGGGAAAATTGGACAGATACATGCAAGAAAATGAAACTAGACCACCAACTTACACCATACACAAAAATAAACTCAAAATGGATAAAGGACTTAAATATACGACCGGAAACCATAAAAATACTAGAAGAATCCAAAGGCAACAAAATCTCAGACATATGCCAAAGCAATTTCTTCACCGATACAGATCCTAGGGCATTGGAAACTAAAGAGAAAATAAACAAATGGGACTACATCAAAATAAAAAGTTTCTGCACAGCAAAAGAAACCATCAACAAAACAACAAGAAAGCCCACTACATGGGAGAACATATTTGCCAACATTATATCTGATAAGGGCCTAATCTCCAACATTTATAGGGAACTCATACAACTTAACAAAAGGAAGATAAACAATCCAATCAAAAAATGGGCAAAGGACCTAAATAGACACCTTTCAAAAGAGGACATTCAGAAAGCCAAGAGACATATGAAAACATGCTCAAAGTCGCTAATCATCCGAGAGATGCAAATCAAAACAACAATGAGGTACCATCTCACACCTGTCAGAATGGCTATCATCAACAAATCAACAAACGACAAGTGCTGGAGAGGATGTGGAGAAAAAGGAACACTTGTGCACTGCTGGTGGGAATGCAGACTGGTGCAGCCACTATGGAAGACAGTATGGAGTTTCCTCAAAAAACTGGAAATGGAACTCCCATTTGACCCTGTGATCCCACTTCTAGGAATATATCCCAAGAAACCAAAAACACCAATCAGAAAGGATATATGCACCCCTATGTTCATAGCAGCACAATTCACCATAGCTAAGATTTGGAAACAGCCTAAGTGCCCATCAGTAGATGAATGGATTAGAAAACTGTGGTACATCTACACGATGGAATACTATGCTGCTGTAAAAAAGAAGGAACTCTTACCATTTGCAACAGCATGGATGGAACTGGAGAGCATTATGCTAAGTGAAATAAGCCAGTCAATGAAGGAAAAATACCACATGATCTCACTCATTCATGGATAATAGAGACCATTATAAACTGTCAAACTACCGGGAAGCCTGGGGAGGGTTGGGGGTGTGGGTAAGAGATCAACCGAAGGACTTGTATACATGCATATAAGCATAACCAATGGACACAAGACACTGAGGGCTAGGGGAAGCTGGGAGAATGTCAAGGGGGGGAGGGAAGGAGACATATGTAATACTCTTTGTAATAGTTTAGGCAATAAAACAAATTTAAAAAACAAAAGGTCCATTCATGCTGGAGCCTGTGTTGGTGCTTCTTTCCTTCTTATGCCTGAATAATATTCTATTGTAAAGGGTGTCCCAAAATTCACACAAGAAGTAATTTTGATAGAAAACACAGGTTTATAATTAATAATTGTAATTTTTTTATTGATTCATAAAGTATACAGTATAGGGTTATGTATCGAATAGCATATGGGGTAAATGGCCTCCACGGCTTTGCTGCCACATACAGACTCTTTTGTTGAAATTTTCCATGACAGTTTTGCATAAATGTGGCTGAATTTCGATGAGGCTCATTTTCATCTTGATGGCTTGGTTAATTGACAAAATTGTCGCATTTGGGATTCAGAAAATCCACGAGTGATTGTTGAGAAACAAATGCACCCACAACGTGTCACTGTTTGGTGCGGATTTTGGGCTGGAGGCATCATCGGACCATTCTTCTTCGAAAATGTGGCTGCTCAGGCAATAACAAAAGAGTGCGTATGTGCCAGCAAAGCCGTGGAGGCCATTTACCCAATATGCGATAATCCAGTTTTTTGTGCCTAAATTGCAAGATATGGATGTGGATGACATGTATTTTCAACAAGACGGTGCCACATGCCATACAGCCCGAGAAACAATTTAATTACTGCATGAGTCATTTCCTGGTCGTGTAATTTCCCGTTTTTGTGATCAGAATTGGTCGCCCAGATCATGCGATTTAACACCGTTGGACTTTTTTCTTTGGGGTTTTTTGAAGTCTAAGGTTTATGCTAACAAGCCCACGACCACCCATGCCTTGAAGGAGGAAATTGAGTGCTGTATCAACGAAATGCAGCCACATTTATGCAAAACGGTCATGGAAAATTTCAACAAAAGAGTGCGTATGTGGCAGCAAAGCCGTGGAGGCCATTTACCTGATATCCTATTCCATACATAACCCTATACTGTATACTTTATGAATCAAAAAAAATTTACAATTTTTATTTATAAACCTGTGTTTTCTATCAAAATTACTTCTTGCGTGAATTTTGGGACACCCTTTATGAATGTAGCACAATTTCTTTCTGAGTTCATCAGTTAATGGAGATTTGGATTGTTTCCTCCTTTGGGCTATTATGAAGAGTACAGCTACATATATTCATGTACAAGCATTAATCAGTTTTGTATCTATTAGCAAAGGGTTTCTTTGATTGACTGTATAAATTGTGAACCTTGAATTTGAATCTGCCTTACCAGTTCCTTCATTAATGAATGAACAGAATAAAATCTTTGACACGTGTTCATTTCATAATTGTATGACTATCATGGTTTTCACTTTTTGAAAATTGTACCTGAACACTTCACTGAATGCCACAGGTCCTCTCCTGTAGCCCTTTGCTACAATGAGAACAAAAACTGGGGCCTGGTAATTGCTTCCTTCCCTAGCCCATGCAGGCTGTGGCTAGTCCTAGGGGTCCACACCATTCCTGGCAGGTTCCCATAACCTGCCCAAACTGTTGAACATTGTACTTTGTCTACACATGGTGGAGGTGCAATTTGCTTCCTGTCTGGATTTGATTGACACTGTAGGGGATAGTTTTGTTTGTTCATTTGTTATGGTGTTTTTTTCAGATTCCACATGTAAGTGAAAGGATATGGTTTTGCCTTTGTCTGACTTATTTCACTTAGCAAAATACCCTCTAAGTCCATCCATGTTGTTGCAAATGGCAAGATTTCATTCTTTTTCTTGGCTAAGTAATATTCCATTGTGTGTGTGTGTGTGTGTGTGTGTGTGTGTATCTCACATCTTCTTTATATCCAATTGTCTATGGATGAGTAATCTACATTGCTTCCATATCATGGCTACTATAAGTAATGCTTTAATGAACATAGTGGTGTATAGGTGTTTTTTTTAATTAGTATTTTTATTTTCTTCTGATAAATACCCAGATTTGCTGGGTCATATGGCAGCTCTACTTTTAATTTGAAACTATTTAAAAAATCTATATAAAAGGCTGTGTCCCTTTGACCATCTGACCGGTAGCTATGACACACACTGACCACCAGGGGGCAGATGTTCAATGTAGGAGCTGCCATGATGTGCACTGGTCAGCACCACGGACCTGACACTGACAAACCAACACTCAGCTTACCCCAAGTGGGACACAGACCCCGCTACCACCCTGGAGCGACATCCCACCAAATTGCAGCCAACGCTGCCAAGATCCCATGGTGCAAGATGCGGCCCACAGCCCAGCCCAGCCTGGAAACAATTGCTGTGGGTGCCGTGTAATGACGTCAAGTAGCAACACCTGGCTTCCTCTCTTTAGAGCAGTGGTTCTCAACCTTGGTTGCACATTAGAATCACCTGGGAATCTTTTTAAAATTCTGATTTCTGGGCCTCATCCTCCGGAAATTCTGTTTCTTTGTTACTAATATTGTGGCCCACATTAGTAACAAAGAAACAGAATTTCCGGAGGATGAGGCCCAGAAATCAGGATTTTAAAAAGATTCCCAGGTGATTCTAATGTGCAGCCAAGGTTGAGAACCACTGCTCTAACACATCCTGCCGAAAGTATTCTTCCTTTTGTGATACAAAGACTTCGTGTCTCGTTCATAACACTCTGCGTTCTGCCTGTTTTATAGATAGTTGTGCCTTGGTATCTCTTCTACTTCTTTGGCCCCAATGACTCATACACAGTGTAGGATAAAAAAAAATTGTGATGAATTGACCTGGAGCGGGGATCTGATCCCCCTATCAACCACTCAAAGTTTAGCAGACAGCCTGGAAAAATCAGGTGATTCTGCGAATCCATGACATCATGCACGAAAAAAAAATTAGTGGAATCACCCGTCTCTAGGGGCCCTTTCTCTGTCTACACAACCGTGACAAAAGGTGGGAGCAAAAAATCATTTGCTGTCAGGGAAGTACGGCATCTCGAGTTTGAAGATGCCTTTATTGTTTATATAAAATATCATATGCACTGCGCTTGGAAAAAGCTCTTAGGGATCTACGATCTCCCGAGGTGGAATTTCCCGGTGACCGACTGTTCTCCTGAGGTCAACTGCACTGACCATCGCACAGCGTACATGGCAGCGGATTAAATAGCCAATTGCACACATGTGTTTCAATCTGTCATTGTTGATCGTGAATTTGGTTGACACATCTATTATGGAGAAAGGGCGAATAGTGATATTAAAATATTTCTTCTAATTCATTTCCTTTTAATGTACATGAATCTGTGTACCAGAACACTAGTGAAAACATAATAGTTGTTGAAAAGGTTACTTATAAACTTTATCTCACTTTACTTATTTAATTCACTTGTTCTTAACTATCATGTTTAGATTACTTGTGAATGTTTCATGTGAAAAATGAATAACGAAACCTGATTCCAAAGTGGAGTCGGGGAAGCTATGGAGGGAGAGCTCCCATGCCTGTACCACTCACCTCAATTTGCATTGTCAGCAGGAAGGAAGAAGATTCCTACATACCTCAGTACAATAGACCTTCCACTACTTGCAACAAACAAAAAGGTGCCACCTCTATTCTTGTTCTCCTCCAATGACTTAAAAAATATATATTTTTATTGATTTCAGAGAAGAAGGGAGATGGAGAGAAGGATAGAAACATCAATGATGAGAGATAATCATTGATTGGCTGCCTCGTGCATGCCCCACACTGAGGATCAAGCCCGCAACCCAGGCATGTGCCCTGACCGGGAATCGAACCCTGACCTCCTGGTTCATAGGTCAATGCTCAACAACTGAGCCACGCCGGCCAGGCATCCTCCAATGACTTTTTGTTCTAAACAACCCTCCTCAATTTTCTTCCAAAATCCAAAAAAACTGACCTTCTCTTTGTCTCTTTAGACTTGCCTATAGTCCACCGTAGTCTGCTTATCCTGAATTGCAATTCCTCTGCCATTCCTGAATAAACATATTTTGCTTTTCTTAAATACAATTGCTTTTTGCTCAGTTTAAGGTTAATATTACTTGATTATTAGAACTGGAATCCAAAGAAACCCCCCAATCACTCTGAGGCTGCTGAGCAAACAGGTGCTGATACCTACAGAGCAAATCGAGCCCACCCAAACCTTCCTTCAGTCCATGACAGTAATGACCCCTTAATTTGCCCTGTAAGTAATTTCTCCAGAATCCCAAATGCTACTGCATGCTTAAACTGTTCTGTAGGTTCCTCTTATAAGTTTAGAAAACTATATCCACATACCCCTGTCTCTTGCTTCAATTTAACCCAACATTGGAGTGGGAAATCAAAACCCATCTCATCTACACTAATAAAAGAGAAAGATGCAAATTGACCATACCTTCGTGATGCCCACCAGCCAATCAGGAGTGAGTATGCAAATTAACCCAACAAAGATGGCAGGTTAATTTGCATACACAGGGGCAGGGCAGGACGCTTGCATTGTCGCCATGGCGACAACGCAGGTGTTCCACACCATCCCAGCCACTCCGGGCCTCTGGGTAGTGTGGGAAGGTGGAAAGGTGGCTCCGGGCCGGAGCAAAAGCAGAAAGGTGGCTCCAACCAGAGCGAAGGTGGTGCTGGCAGCCAGGGGAAGGAAATCCCATTCTTGCATGAATCTTCATGCATCGGGCCTGTAGTATATATATTGGATGAGCAGCCAACATAAATCAGACCATTTGCAGGTTTGCTGTCAGAGCCACGTATCTGGGTAGTCTTTTGATATGTAATAATACAGTGTTTGAGCCTTGGCTGAATATTAATACTTACTAGTAGCCCAGTGCACAAAATTTGTGCACATTAAAAGGGAATTAAGTAGCGGAAATATTTTAATATTGCTATTTGCCCTTTCTATATAATAGAAGTGTGAGAGATGAAAGGGAATTAGTAAAATGTATATGAAAATAATATATAAATTTATTAGTAAATAAACAGTAACAAAAGGATATAACAACAACAGAGGCATGATATAAAAACAACAAAAGCATGATATGAAAACAACAAAAACATAACATAAAAACAACAAAAACATGATATAAACAGTGCAAACTGTGACTGATAAAGTGATTCAACTTATTCTAATATCTCCCTGTACACCACATTAAGAGTGTGAAAACACTTTTAGAGTGCTTGACTAATTTCCCTTGTGATGAAGTATTTACAACTTTAACTTTAACATCACA
>NW_005355482.1:27568-33657 GCF_000412655.1 Myotis brandtii
AGAAGTAAATTTGCAGCAATTCCTGTAGACGCTGTGGGTAAAACAGTACTACCATGACCTCTAATATAATGTATTAAAACTTTATAAAGATATGCCTCCCTGCTCCGAGGGCTGGTTCCTGCCTCAAACATCGCTTACTGGAAACAGCTCAGGGAGGGCGCAGCTGTTGATAAGAGGACCCAGGACTCAGTGCAGCCATGCTCCGAGGGCAGTTTCCTGCCTCAAACCTCGCTGCCCTCGCAGGAAACAGCTTGGGGGAGCGTGCAGCCATTTCCAAGAAGACCTCTGCAGGACTGACTTCCTTCTGGTTGGTCGAGCCTCGGTTGTGACATTACACCCAGGGTTTTTATATAAATAGATGAGGCAGCCCTATGTTCACCAATAAAAATGTTTAATACGTTTTTATTGATTTTAGAGAGAAAGGAAGGGAGAGGTTAGAAACATTGATGAAAGAGAGAGAACTTCCAGGAAAAACATGATTCTATCTCCTATCTCCTTGAAAGGGCATTTTCCCCTCCTGTGCAAAGAACATATGCACAGAAACCTCTCTTTGACATTGGGAGACATTGCTGATTCCACTGCCAATGCAATGGCTACCCAATAAAGATCACTTGACTTCTTAGCCAAAATGTGTCTAGACAGCAGAATAGCTCTTATTTGCTTGCTGAACAAGGAGGTGTATGCAAACACTACTTGTTGCATTTTTAAAAGTATACTTTTATTGATTTCAGAGAGGAAGGGAGAGGGAGAGAGTGATAGAAACATCAATGATGAGAGAGAATCATGGATCAGCTGCCTCCTGCACGCTCCACATTGGGGATTGAGTCCACAACCCAGGCATGTGCCCTGACCTGGAATTGAACCGTGACCTCCTAGTTCATAGTTCAATGCTCAACCACTGAGCCATGACGGCTGGGCTATTTGTTGCATTTGGATAAAGTCCTCTGGGGAAGTAGAAACTCAACTACATAAAATTAACAAGCCCATTGGTTATGATAAAAATTATGACAGAGACTTGAAGCTGGACATTGTAAGTCAGGAGGGTCTGTGGGAGGGGCTAGGGCTTAGGGGAGGAGTTCGCACACTGTGTTATGGGGAGAACTGTACAGGAAGAACTCTGTGCTCACAACAAAACTCTGGCTGTAACCTGAACTTCCTTCTTTAAGTACTTCTCCATCTTTGTCCAGCTCAGTGTGTGCAGGCGGCTCACCATGTCTGCCCACACACTAGACTACAATCCCTCCATCCCAGTGAATCCTTTTTAGTGACGGAATACCTAGTTGATTCTGTTTTTCAGTGGACAGTTACAACAAATTTCACCTGACTCTCCATAGTCCTTTGATTTGCTGAGTTGGCAATCTTCATATCTTGGTTTAGAATGAATCATCATACAAACTGGATTTGTCATATTGCTTTTAATTTTTTTAAATATAATTTTTTTATTTATTTCAGAGAGGAAGGGAGAGGGAGGAAGAGATTGGAACATCAATGAGAGAGAATCATTGATTAGCTGCATCCTGCATGGCCTCCACTGGGGATCGAGCCTGCAACACGGGCATGTGCCCCAACATGGAATTGAACCAGGACCTCCTGAGCCACACCAGATGGGCATATTACTTTTAATTTTATTTTGCATAATCATTTAAAAATTTTACTTATTACCTTTGAGTCTCTGCAAACATGATACAAAAATAGAGTAGTTCTAGGCAGTTTGGCTCAGTAGATAGAGTGTTGGCCTGCGGACCAAAGGGACCCAGGTTCGATTTCGGTCACGGGCACGTACGTACGTACCTCAGTTGCAGGTTCCTCCCCAGCCCAGGCCCTGGTTGGAGCGTGTGCAGGAGGCAACCAATCAATGTGTTTCTCTCCCTTCGCTGTTTCTGTGTTTCCCTCTCTCTTCCACTCTCTCTCTAAAAATAAATAAATAAATAAATGGAAAAAGTATGTGAGGATGAAAAAAAAAAATTAAAAAATAGAGTGATGATAGCCCAGTGCTTCAAGATGACTTTCAATGCTTACACTTAGACAAAATACAAACTTAAACTAGAAAATGCCCAAGAGCTCCTTCTTCTACCTTTCTTGTTGCTCAAATGTGGCCTCTATGGTTGCCAATCACCCCCTGCCGTCTCGTTGTGGGGCATGATTCTTGGGAAAGGTCCTTCCTGGCTCTGAGGGGCACAGAAAGGAAGAAAAGCAGTTGATAAAAAAAAAATAAGTAAATAAATAACCAGACACTGATCAGGAATGTTTTCAAAGAAAGCTCTTGATATGAAGGGGGAAATGTGAAAATACCATCTATCTCAATTTGCAGAGCAGGAAGAAAGACATTTATTCATAGTTTATTTAAAACAAAACAAAACAAAAACCCCAAGTGCCACCTACAGTCAATGAAAAGCTGCTGCTCTTGTGCTCCTGCAACGTGCTTTTTTTTTTTTTTTAAACCGTTAGACCAAAAATCAATAGAATAAGCACTGACATTGAGCAAGAAACCAAATATGACAGCATGTTTCCTGTGTTAGTTTCCGCCTATATTTAAGCCTGGAAGTCGAGATTACGTCTTTAGAAAGAAAGCCGAACCATGTCTGGGCTTGCCCCTAGAACAGTGGTTCTCAACCTTGGCTGCACATTAGAATCAGGATTTCAAAAAGATTCCCAGGTGATTCTAATGTGCAGCCAAGGTTGAGAACCACTGCCCTAGAAGGATGGGGCACCACCTGTTTGTATAATGAAGAGGCCTTACAGTATAGAGTTAATGCTAAGGAAAGAAAGGACCATGCAACGAAGTATATATTTTATTATAAATCATATTTAATAGTGTGTTAAACAACGAACGGAAAAAACAATCTCTCCCAAAAATCTGAGTGAGGAGGTATAGCATTCAGTGGTGCACCCACTGAACCCCAAAAAAAGTCTCATCAGAATTTTGGGATGGCAGCAGAGGCAGAGTAAGGTTGGTGCAGAGGGTGTCCCCGTGGGCCAGGTACGTCAAGCGCTGGGAGGAGACAGTGCAGCTGAGGTGGAAGTTGAGACGAAGCAGGCTAACGCTGCGCGCCGCTGGGGAGCAGATGCCCACCGCCAGGACGGCCCTGCGGGACACAATGTTCTTCACTGAGGAGGAGCAGTTGGTTAGTGTCACCTGGATGTGCAGCCTATAGATGCCATCACGCTGGACACGTAGCTGCCCGTTGTCCAGCTGTGGTCCATGCAGGAAGGAGCGGCCCAGGGCTGGGCCCCCCTGCCAGTGCAGCCTGGGGTCCTGCCGCAGTCCTGGAGGCAGAGGGTTGGGGGTGGAAGGACGGCAGTTTAGGGAAACTGAGGGCTGTCAACTGAATGTCCAAAATTTTTATGTTGAAACCTAATCCTCAAGGTTATGATTTTAGGAGGTGGGGCCTTTGGGAGTGATTAGGTCATGAGGGTACAGCCTTCCTGAATGGGCCCTTATTGATGGATGAATAGATTAAAACATCATATATACACATATTTACACACACACACACACACACACACACACACACACACACACATGAATATTATTATGCCATAAAAGAGAAGGAAATCCTGTCATTTGAGACAACATGGATGGACCTTGAAGGCATTATGCTAAGTAAAATGAGCCAGACAAAGACAAGTATCATACGACCTCACTTATACATGGAATCTAAAAATAAACAAACAAACAAAAACCCAATGAACTCATAAATTGGTGGTTACCAGAGGTGGGGGTACAAAATGAAGGAAGGTAGTTAAAAGGTACAAACTTACAATTATAAAAATGTCCTGGGGCCCTAGCCGGTTTGGCTCACTGGATAGAGCATCGGCCTGGGGACTGAAGGGGCCCAGGTTCGATTCCAGTCAAGGGCATGTACCTTGGTTGTGGGCACATCCCCAGTAGGGGGTGTGCAGGAGGCAGCTGATCAATGCTTCTCTCTCATCGATGTTTCTAACTCTCTATCCCTCTCCCTTCTTTTCTGTAAAAAAAAAAAATCAATAAAATATATATTAAAAAAATGTCCGGGGAATCTTATTATAGCATGGCAACTATGTACATATCCTATATAATAAAAGCCTAATATGCTAAGTGTCTAGTCATCCGGTCCCTCCCTCGTTGGTCAATCTCCCGTGTCCCTCCCTGGACCTGATCATGCACCGGTGGGGTCCCTCAGCTTGGCCTGCACCCTCTCACAATCCAAGACCCCTCAGGTGATGCCAGAGAGCCAGTTTTGGTCCGATCCCACAGACCAGGCTGAGGGACCCCACTGGTGCATGAATTTGTGCACTGGGCCTCTACTTTTTATATAATAATACTGTATTGTCTATTTAAAAATTGCTAAGAGAGTAGATCTTAAAAGTTCTCATCACAAGAAAAATAATTGGTAACTATGTGAGGTGATGGATGTTAACTAGACTTATTGTGGTGATCATATCACAACATATACAAATATTGCATCATTATGGTGTATACCCAGAACTAATATGTTACATGTCAATGATATCCGATCTAGATAGAGAGAGACCCCAGAGTCCCAGGTGAGGGAGGACACAGCTAATAAAATGTAAGTGTGTGGTGTGCTCTTATCATAGCCTGGACAGCAAATGGCCTGAACAAAAAGGAACAGGGGTTCCTGCACCACAAAATGAAATGAATACAGCCCTCAAAATGCTGGGGCTTGCAGGAGGAGGGTTACAGAGAGGGTGTGAGGAAACCTCCTAACAACTCCCTCGCTCATCTCCTGAGTGGGGGGCCACTTGATTTTTCTTTGAAACATCCTACATGTGCTTTCCTTGGCACGCTACATCTTTTCTGGAGTAGAAGAAAAGGCAGGGCTTTTTTGTCTGTTCTCTTCCTTATGGTGGCACCCAGAACAGTGCCTGGCTCACAGCAGGTGCTCAGCTGTTTGTGGAACGAAGGGAGGAATGCTAGCAATTGCTATTAGTGGGTTTTAATTGTTTTGGGCTCTCTCATGGCAGAAGATAAAATGTGAAGGACAGAGGGAAAGAGTGAGGCAGCACACACCCAGGATCACACTGCCCCGTCTCTCTCTCTTTCTCTTTCATTCTTTCGTTGTCGTTCTCGTTTTTTCTTCCTCTCCCTTTCTATTTCTTATTTCTCTCTCCCCTATTTTCTTTCTTTCCCTTTCTCCTGGTGTGAATTCTTTCTTTCTTTCTTTCTTTCTTTCTTTCTTTCTTTCTTTCTTTCTTTCTTTCTTCTTTCTTTCTCTCTCCCTCCCTCCCTCATTCCTTCCTTCTTCTCTCTCTCCCTTTCTTTCTCATTCTCTCTCTCTCTCTCTCTCTCTCTCTCTCTCTCTCTCACACACACACACACACACACGCATGCACTCACACAGAGACACACTCACACTTTACCCTGTTTACCCATTTCACCTGTGTGGTTCAGCTGGAGCTCAGCTACGTCGCACTGGAAGAAAAGAGAAAACAGGGCAATCAGAGCCCCTCTTTGCACTGCCCACCCTGCTCTGCCCCCTTTATCTCAAGGGGCTGACTTGTGAATTTTATAAAAACACACACACATACACAACCTCGTAAAGAGGAAGTAGGTTAGAATTAACCTGGAGCATCATAAATAAGCCTTTAAGAACTTGACTTTCCTGGACATAACGCTGAGAGGGGGTAGGATGTGCACCTACCTCTCTCCACTGCAGAGCCCCCTGCCTAGCCCCGGAGGCCATCCCTGTGGCGGGTATCCTGGGCTCTTAGGTGAACAGGTGGGGTTCCTCCTGTCCATGCCTGTCCCCCACCACAACCATCCCTTCCAGCTTTGTGAAGCCCCCAGCAGCTTCTGAGTCAGCCTGCTGGGGGAACACCGAAGCCAGTCATTCACTGTCTGCAACAGGTCCCATGTACCTTTCCCAGCTGCAGCCAACCACCGTGGGATCCCCACACGGGATTTACCTCCCGCAGGACCAGCGGGAGCCCTGTCGGCCTTACCTCCCTGCTCCAGGCTCTACCTCCTGCTGTCTCTTCCCAACCAGATTTCTTTTCCTGGCTGATTTGAGCCATCATTCTGGCTCTTTCTTTTTGTTGTTGGTAATCTTTCTGTCAGTCTGCTCTCCAGCTGGTCCCCCGCCCCC
>NW_005355482.1:34160-44305 GCF_000412655.1 Myotis brandtii
CGGTTTAGCCACCTGCCCTCCACACCCGGCTAAGCCAAGCCGGGGGCCACCCGGAGGTCCCCAAAGTGACTGATGCGAATCTCTTTCATTCTCGATTTACCTCAGGTGGCTGGAGCAGCTGCTGCTGTGCCGGGAGCTGGCTGCATAGGACGTAGATGACCAGGCCGAGAAAAGACAGCGGTAAAACCACCCGCAGAACAGGCGCCACGAGCAGGTGGCGCAGCCGGCGGGCATAGCCTTCTTCCGCCATCTCCATGGTGGTTTCCGCCTGTGCAGGCGCCTCGCTCAGGGTGGAAATGAACTACAGCGCTGGTAGCTCAGTGGCCCGAGCCTACTACGATTTGCAGAGGACTCACCACGCCCCACTGTGGGGAAGCCCCAGCCAAGGGGCAGGACTTGTGCTCTCCCAAGTGCAGGGAACTTCCCGTGGCCTCTAAAGGCCCCGCGGACCAGGGAGTTGCCTGTTTTCCATCTTCCCATGCTCACTCTCCATGCTCACCTTCCACTCATTCAACAACCCTCCATTGGAGTATCTACTATAGACCAGATTCAGTGCTGGGCACTGGGGCACGGCAAGCACCCAGATGGTGAGAGTAGAGGAGGGGTTCCCCAAACAGCCACGTGTTCCTCTCCATCTTCCCAGCCTCCCTGGCAAGTAGTGGGGCCACACCTGATGGGACCATATGACTCACCTGCCCAATAGTAACAGTGGTTCTCAACTTTCTGGCCCTTTAAATACAGTTCCTCATGTTGTGACCCAACCATAAAATTATTTTCATTGCTACTTCATAACTGTAATGTTGCTACTGTTTTGAATAGTAATGTAAATATCTGATATGCAGGATGGTCTTAGGCGACCCCTGTGAAAGGGTCGTTCGACCGCCGAAGGGGTCGCGACCCACAGGTTGAGAACCACTGGAGTAGAAGGAGATGAATTGTCCCTTCCTGTCTTATAAACACCCCACATTGCCCTTCAGTTCTCTCTTCCCTTTGGTCCTTGGAGTCCACCTGTTTTTTTGTTTGTTTGTTTGTTTGTTTTTATTTTTATTTTTTTTATGGAGCCTATGTTCCCAGTCCCACTGAGGCCACACTCCCTTATCTTCTGCCATCATTCATTCCCCTGTTGTGTCTGCTAGGAAATCTCACAAGCATGTCTGAGTTCACCGTGCATTTCTTTATACAGAAATCTTTTTTTAGGCTTCATGTAGTTGTAGAATAAGAACTATGCTGGTGAAACTAAAGTATTGGTCTTAATACAGCTGCCAGATTTTCTGTTTGAAAAAAATTTACTTTGCCCTGGCAGGCATTGCTCAGTGGTTAGAGTGTCAGTCCATATACTGAAGGGTCTCGGGTTTGATTCCCAGTCAAGGGCATGCGCCTGGGTTGCAGGTTCTATCTCTGGCCCCTGTTGGGACATGTGCGGGAGGCAACCAATCAATGTGTCTCTCTCACATGGATGTTTCTCTCTCTCTCCCTTTTCTCTCTCTCTCTTCCCCTTCCTCCCTTCTACTCTCTCTAAACATCAATGGAAAAAATACCCTCGGGTGAGGATTAACAACAAAACTTTTCGTTATAAAGTACTTCTCAGGAAATAAAAATAAGGCAGTGCATGGTGAGTTGGGTGTTAAATGATTGCCACTCATTTTTTAATGTGTCTTGTTGAGGGGTGTAATTTTCAGGTCTCAGAGAGACTAGGATTGCGAATGTCTCTGGACTGTGAACAGAGATGATGGTTAGGGTTGTACTGTGAGTATTGAGGCTCTTTTTGTGTATGATTACTTTTTGATACGGTTATTTGAAAGGAAGGTTAACTAAACTTAAGTTACCTAAACTTAGCCACATTTGTGAAATCTTCATCTCTGGAAAATTGAAGGATGACTTAGTTGAAACAAGATCCAGAAGCCTCCGTTTCAGCACATTCTCCAGTTTATAATGTTAAGGTTTAAAGAAAACTTAATCCAGGAAACCAGCATCCCTGAGACCTAATGAAGCAGTTTATATTTTTACTTTTTTTAAAAAAAAAACACAAAACGTTTTAGAAGCTTGTTGCCATGAAGAGTAAAACAAACTCATGCTTTTAATCTTGTCCGTTGACATTGCCAGTAAGAGTGTTATTGTTGTTAGATAATCATAATGGTATGTTCTGGAGGCCCTTCTCCCCTCACCCGACACACCCAGTTCCCTCACACCAGCCAGCAGAGCCAGAGAAAGAAGAAGAAAGCAGCGTCTTATTTGCTTTCAGAATCGGATTCTCTATTGCTTTGGAGACATGCTGGGATTTGCTCCTAAACTATTATTACATTTCTATGTCCATCCAGGTTTAGATTCATTCGTAGGAAGAACCATGTAAACAGAAGTGAACGGGTCAGGCCGTGTTGTGCGGAACTTGCCTGCAGGAGCCTGAGCTCAGCCTCAGCGTGAGGAGGACTGCGTTCCCCAGGCCGGGCTGGGAGAGGGAGTCAGGGCTGCCCCAGGGCCTCGCACGCCCCACGCCTGCACCAGCCTCAGTTTCTCACCACCTGCCCAGTCAATGCTTGTTTTCGGCATTAGATGTGGTAATGTTTAGAAAGATTTTTGAAAAAATTTTTTTTATTGATTTCAGAGTAAAAGGGAGATGGAGAAAGAGACAGAAACATCAATGATGAGAGAATCATTGATCAGTTGCCTCCTACAAGCCCCACGCTGAGGATGGAGCCCACAACCTGAGCAAGTGCCTGACCGGGAATCAAACAGTAACCTCCTGGTTCATAGTGACCTCCTGGTTCAGCCACTGAGCCACGCCGGTCGGCCTGCAAACTTTTTATAAAAGTATTTCACAGATGTAAAATACAAATGTTAGAAACTCAACCAGAGCTTACGTAGGTAAATGTAATTATGTGTGTGTGTCTGTCACTATGTATGGGGACACCGGTAATTCTGGGAAAGCTTTTAGTCACTTCTGGATGGAGCCCCAAGTGAAAAATATGCAGGGAGACCAGTTCAGCAGTTTCACGAAGTTTAAATAAAGTGAGAATTGGAAATCTCCCAAGACAAGCAGAGGAGGTAAGCGGGGTCAGACCCCTGCTCCGGATGATGGTAAGATTAGTGACTGATGCTATGTCCCGGGTCAAGAAGAAACACAGAGCTAGTGACGACAGCTGTCCTGACATTCGTGCACTGTGTGGTTACAGGCTGGCCTCATAGGAGCGGTAGGGACGAGTAGACGAACATACCTGAGGTGGGTCCATTGAAGGACTGTGCGGGTGAGGAGTCCCTGGATGAAGAAGGGCCCTGCTCTGATTCCACAATGGGGCCTTTTATGTCCGGGGTCGTGGGGAGTCTGCCGCATGCGTGACGGACTCTCGAGGTATGAGTTTGCAGGAGAAATGTCCGTAAGTTGTACTTATTCTCAGGACTCAGAAAGCAGCAGAAGTAACTGGGGCTTGCTCAGTGCCCTATATCCTCGGTTTCATTCCATTTGCTCTCCTCTGTGGCCTCTCCAGCTCCCAGGCCTGGACAGGTGGGAGTCACAGGAAAGTAAAATGAGGTGGTTTCCCAGGGGTAATGCCAGTGGTAGCCAAGTGACAAAGACATACCGTATCTGGGTCCCTACCTCTCAACCATGGCCCTCACAGCGCACATCCCATTGAAGGCTCATTGTGTGCATCTTTCTGATATTTCTCAATTCCTGATATTAATGCTTACTGATCATTGGTTATGTTGGAAGCCAGGGGTGGGGAACCTTTTCCTGCTGTTTGTTTGTTTTTAAAATATATTTTTTTATTGATTTTTTACAGAGAGGAAGGGAGAGGGATAGAGAGTTAGAAACATCGATGAGAGAGAAACATCGATCAGCTGCCTCCTGCACACCGCCCACTGGGGATGTCCCCGCAACCAAGGTACATGCCCTTGACCGGAATCGAACCTGGGACCTTTCAGTCCGCAGGCCAATGCTCTATCCACTGAGCCAAACTGGTCAGGGTGAGTCCACCTGTTTTTGTTGTTAATCCTCACCCGAGGATATATTAAATTTTTTTTTAAAATTGATTTCAGAGAGGAAGGGAGAGGGAGAGAGAGATAGAAACATCAATGATGAGAGAGAATCACTGATTGGCTGCCTCCTGCACGCCCCCTACTAGGAATCATATGCCCTGACCGGGAATCGAACTGTGACCTCCTGGTTCATAGGTTGATGCTCAATCACTGAGCCACACTGGCTGGGCATCAAGGATTTTTTTCTATTAATTTTTATAGAGTGGAAAGGAGGGAGGGAAAGAGGGAGGGAAAGAGGCAGAGTGTTGAGTGTGTGTGTGTGTGTGTGAGAGAGAGAGAAAGAGAGAGAAGTATTGATGTGAGACACATTATTGCCTCCCAAATGCACTGCAGGCAGATGGAACCTGCAACCCAGGTACATGCCCTTGACCAGGAATTGAACCTTTGGTGTGTGGGTCAACATTCTAACCACTGAGCAACACTGGCCAGGGAAAGTCAACCTGTTTTTGATGGCTGTAGTGTGTTGAATAGTGTCTGCCTCTTCCAATTTGTGTCTTTCCAGAACCTTGGTGTGTGATTTCATTGGGCAGTGCGGTCTTTGCAGGTGTAATTAGGCCAAGATGAGGTCATAATGCATTAGGGTGGGTCCTAAATCCAATGATTGGTGTCTTTATAGGAAAAGGAGAGGATACACTGAGACAGAGGCAGATGGCCATCTGACATCGAGGCAGAGATTGGAGAGATGCATCTACAAGTCAAGGAATGCCAAGGATTGCCTCTGCCAACAGAAGCTAAAAATAGAGCCACGATCAGCCAAGACTGATTTCCTTAAGATTTACCAGAACATAACTTAGAAATTAAGCCACGAAGAAGTGGTTAATATCCCTTAGAAAAACAAAACAAATATGGGCAGCCAGGTTATAAAAAGCAATGCAAATGCATTGGAACACAGTCTCATTCTTATTCAGAGAATTGAAAAGAGAATTGGAGGCTGAGATTTGAAATGGATCCATTTGGAGGCACAGTTTGGGGAAATCAATCAAGATACCAAAATATACATAACCTTCCACCCAGCAATTTTACTTTAAGTTTATTTTATCAGTGCACTTGCATGTTGTCACAAACACAGATGTCACAACATAAACATTCAATAGGGTGTAATCTGTAGTAACAAAGACGGGGAAAAACCCCCCCCCGAATCATTTGTTAGTCAAGATGAAAGCTCTGGCCAAACACCTAGCAGGTGTCTCCTTTTATGACACATTTGACAAGAACCACAGCCTGGGTTTTCCCAGTTTTGTATGATAGGGTCGATGCCCCTGGGCTGTTCCATCGATCAATAATTCTCTACACCGTGTAGTTCTGTGAAGGGTGGAGGTTCTGAAAGCAGAACTGGCCGAGCCCTCTATTCAAGAGGCTGCAGAGAAGGGATGAAGTGACCGTTTCTCTCCCTGGTCAACAACATCCCTTCACTGTCCCTTCACTACTTCTGAGAAGTCAGAGATGTCCGGGGACAGTGCAGGGGAGGGAACTGAAGGGAGAATCCCTGGGAAGCTATCTGAACACAGGAAGTGAGATCACTTTCCTCCGGAGGGAAGCCTCAAGCCCACAGGGCTTATTTTTGGCTGCCTTTCGCTCTGCCCAAGGGCCACTCAGAACCATTCACACCCACCCACGCTCCTGAGAAGTGAGAATAGCTTGGAGGTGCCAACTTGGCGCTCCTTCATGCCTCCTTTGCTGTGAATATTCCCACTGGCCAGAGAGCTATGCCCCTTGGTATTCTCTTTTGCAGGGTTCTCAACCGGAAAGAGACAAAGGCCCCTTAGCTACAGCCCCTCTCCCTTAACTAATATCATGCCTCCCACTTCTTGGATTTCAGCCAGGAGAGGGGGCATCTGAACACCCCGTTTTAGCACCAATTTCCCCTACCTCATCTCTATCTCCTCTCTAGGACTGGAAGAATTTGGATTTTCCCCATTTTTCCAGGGTAAGGGCTTGTATGACTCAGAGGCCAAAAGATTAAATTCTAAAGCCAGCCAACCTAGCAGGGTGAGGTGAGTGACACTCAGGTGCAAAAGCAAGGGGGCACCCCAAAACTCAGTAATCAAGTAAAATAATATTCTAGTGTAATATTTTTATTTATTATTTATCCTCACCCAAGGATATTTTTCCATTGATTTTTAGGGAAAGTGAAAGAGAGGAAAAGACAGAGAGAAACATCGATGTGAGAGAAACATTGATTGGTTGCCACCTGCAGGAGCCCTGACCAGGGACCAACCCAGGGAGGAGCCTGCAACCAAAGTACCTGCTCCTGAATGGAATCAAACTCGGGATCCTTTGGTCCACAGGCCAATGCTCTATCCACTGAGCAAAACCAGCTAAGGCTAGTGTAATATTTTAAAAAGTCGATAAATTATTGCCCAAAAATGTGCAGGATGAGCAAAATATCAAAAATGGTTTTTATGGGGTTTCTTTTTTTTTTTAACTGATTTTTTTCTTGTGATGAGAACATTTAAGATCTACTCTCTTAGTAACTTTCAAATATACAATATAGTGTTATCAACTATAGTCACTGTGCTGTGCATTACCTCCCATGATCTATTTAATTTACAGCTGGAAGTTTGTACCTTTTGACCACCTTGACCCAAAATGTTTAAAGAATGGATCTGACCTTGCACTTGCATTGCTCACATTGCTTTCTTTACCCTAATCCTGAACCTGGAGCCTAAATTTGAGTTCTGGCTCCATCACTTACCAGATGTATGACCTTGGGTAAGTTACTTAACCTCAGTTCCCTGGAGGTAATCATGTTAATTATCTCATAGAATTGCTATAAAAATTTAAAAAGTTAATATTTAGCCCTGGCCAGTGTGTTTCAGTAGTTAGAGCACCAGCCTGTGCATCAAAGGGTCTTGGGTTTGATTCCTGGTTAACAGCATCTATGTGGGTTGCAGGTTCAATCCCCAGTCCTAGTGGGGACAGTCTCTCTCTCTCGCTCTCTTTCCCTCTTCCTTCCTCCCTCTCTCTAAAAATCAGTGGAAAAGGCCTATCTCAAAAAACAAGAAAAACTGGTAATAAATTATCTAACCCTACAACTTAAAGAATTATAAAGAGAGCAACAAGAAAAGCCCAGAAAAAGCAGATGGAAGGAAATAATAAAGATCAGAGTGGAAATAAACAACATAAAGATCAAAACAACAATAACAACAACAAAAACACAAAGCAAAACAACAAAATAAAAGCAATACAAAAGATCAATAGAACCAAGAGTTGGTTCTTTGAAAGGATAGACAAGATTGATGAACCTTTAGCCAGGCTCACCAAGAAACAAAGAGAGAGGACCCAAATAAACAAAATCAGAAATGAAAGAGGTGAAGTAACAATCAACCCCACAGACATACAAAAGATTGTAAAAAAAAAATACTATGAACAACTGTACTCCAATAAATGGACAACCTAGACAAAATGTACATATTTCTAGGAAAATACAATCTTCCAAAACTCAATCATGAAGAATAAAAAAACCTGAATAGGCCGATAACTACCAAGGAAATTGAAGCAGTAATAAAAAAAACTTCCAGCAAACAAAAGCCCTGGTTTGAACGACTTCACAGGGGAGTTTTACCAAGTAGTCAAAGCAGAACTAAAACCTATCCTCCTCAGACTATTCCAAAAAATACAAGAGGAAGGCACACATCCAAGCTCTTTCTATGAAGCCAGCATTACCCTAATCTCAAAACCAGAAAAAGACACATTCAATATTATATTAGTTCCTGGTGTACAGCATAGTGGTTAGACCAGGGGTGGGCAAACTTTTTGACTCGAGGGCCACAATGGGTTCTTAAACTGGACCAGAGGGCCGGAACAACAGCATGGATGGAGTGTTTGTGTGAACTAATATAAATTCAAAGTAAACATCATTACATAAAAGGGTACGGCCTTTTTTTTTTTTAGTTTTATTCATTTCAAACAGGCCGGATCCGGCCCTCGGGCCGTAGTTTGCCCACGGCTGGGTTAGACATTTATATAACTTACAAAGTGATCGCCCCAATAAGTGTAGTACCCATCTGACACCACACACAGTTATTATAATATTATTGACTATATTTCTTATGCTAAACTTTACATCCCTGCGGCTATTTTGTAGCTGCCAATTGTGCTTTTTAATCCCTTCATTTCCCCAATTCCTAGCTTCCAACCCCCTTCCCTCTGGTTACTATCAGTTTGTTCTCTTTACCTATGAGTTTGCTTGTTTATTTTGTTCTTTAGATTCAACATATAAGTAAAATCATATGGTATTTTTCTCTCTGACTTATTTCACTTAGCGTAATACCCTATAGATCCATCTATGTTGTTGTAAATGGTAAGATTCCATTCTTTTTATGGGTGAGTAATATTCTATTGCATACACACGTTAACAGCTGATATTACAGTTTTGAAAATGAAATATTAGTAAGCACTCTGCCTTTATAATTATTCAAAGTGTGTGTATACATTTTTTGGGGACACCCTATGTATGTACCACATCTTCTTTATCCAGTCATCTATTGATGGACTCTTAGGTTGTTTCCATATCTTGGCTATTGTTTATGAAATGTCCTTCTTTGTTTCTCTTTTAAAAAATATTTATTTATTGAATGGAAAACTCACAGGAGAGAACCCAGATACCCAAGGACCGAAGGTGGAGACCGCATAGAGATTGGTAGGAGGGGCGAAGGCACAAAAGGGCTGGCCAGGTATCCACAGACAGCAACTGAAATCCCGGAGAGATATCTCAGCTGTGTGTGGGGGAAGGAGGTGCTGATGGGAACTCTGGGATCTAATCTTGAAGCTGGGCTCCCCAGCAGAGAGCACCAAACTGAGGAGGATACTTACATAACATCTAGCTGTGAAAAGCAGTGGGGTGCTGTCTGCCAGGAAGTGGCAGCTGAAAGTTTGTGCACCCTCGTAAAGGGCCAACACACAAAAATTCCCTGTGGAGCCACCCACCTTGTACTCTGGCAGAGGGAGGGTGAAGTGGACTGGAGCTGTGAGAGCAGAACCCAGGACTGGGGATTTGGGGGGTGGAGATCAGAAGGCAGACACCTCAAGTTTTTTGGGATGAGTCATGCCCTCACACAGTGGAGGACATCTTTCCCACATAGACATCTGCCTTGCCTGGGTGAGAAGACAGTTGACACATCCTA
The DNA here is from genome assembly GCF_000412655.1 of Myotis brandtii. Lineage (NCBI taxonomy): Eukaryota > Metazoa > Chordata > Mammalia > Chiroptera > Vespertilionidae > Myotis > Myotis brandtii. The sequence goes on from NW_005355482.1 coordinate 43,319, forward strand.
TTGGAAAACACCTTGCCCTGAGGCCACTTAAGAGATTAAAAGTAGCAATTAGCCTCCAGGCAGAGGCAACAGCCCCATGCTGTTGAAAAAACTCTCAAAACACCTGAGGATGATTGCCTAGGGGCAATTCAAGTCAGAATCTTATTAGTCTGTAAAAAGAGACAGTCTCTGGAAGCTTTGAGTCTTTGCCTGATCCAATTAGTCAGAAACAGCCTTTAACACTGTCCTGCACTACAGATTGAGAGGTGTAGAGGATCTACCTAAAACATAGTCACAAACCCAAACAGAAAACTCAAACGAGGAAACAAAGAAACAACCCCCAAATGAAAGAAGTAGCAAATTCTTGAGAAGAAGAGATAAATGAAGCAGAGATAAGAAATGTATCTGAAACAGATTTCAGAGTAATGATGTTAAAAATGCTCAAAAACCCCCAAATAAAGAAGTAGCAAATTCTTGAGAAGAAGAGATAAATGAAGCAGAGATAAGAAATGTATCTGAAACAGATTTCAGAGTAATGATGTTAAAAATGCTCAAAAGTGTGAAAAAATATATAGTAACTATGAAAAAAGAACGGTCTGAGATAAAGAATGACATAGCACAAATGAAGAACACATTGAAAGGAATACACAGCAGATTATGGGAAGATGAGGATAGAATCAGTGAATTAGAAGACAGAGTTAAAAATATCACTCAATTAGAGAACCAAAAAGAAAAACCAATTAAAAACCAGGAGGACAGCTTAAGGGAGCTGTGGGACAATGTGAAATGTAACAATATTAGAATAGTAGGTGTGCCAGAGGAGACAGAAAGGGAAAAAGAAATAGAGAAGGTGTTTGAAGAAATAATGGTAGAAAACTTCCCTAACCTGGTAAAGGAAAAAGTCACACAAGTAAAGGAAGCACAGAGAACCCCAAACAAGAAAAGCCTAAACAGACCCATGTCCAGACACATCATAATTAAAATGCCAAAAATTAAAGACAAAGAGAG
>NW_005355482.1:44707-47630 GCF_000412655.1 Myotis brandtii
ATTAAATGCTCCAATCAAAAGGTGTAGGGTAGCTGAATGGATACAAAAATATGACCCAACTATATGCTGTCTACAAGAGACTCACCTCAAAACAAAAGACACACACAGGATGAAAGTGAAGGGATGGGAAAAATCTTTCCATTAAAATGGAAAAGAAAAAAAAGCTGGAGTAGCAATACTCATATCTGACAAATAGACTTTAAAAGCATCATGCTAAGCAAAATAAGCCAGATGGAGAAAGATAAATATCAACTGATCTTACTCATTTGTGGAATATAATGAACAACATAAACTGATAAACAAAAATAGAGCCAGCGTGGAAAAAAATATTGTAGAATATGATAGAAGTAATCCTGTTATTTGCATATTTTAAATATTTTCTACAACTTTTGTGAAAGTTGTAGAATATGATAGAAGTAATATTGTAGAATATGATAGAAGTAATTCTGTTATTTGCATATTTTAAATATTTTCTACAACTTTTATTGCATGTATTATTATACATAAGATAATTTTTCTTGAATAATTGGTGTTTATTGCATGTAACATTATCATATTTAAAATAATTTTTCTTGAAATAAAAAAAAACTGAAAAAAAGAAAAAGAAAATATAAATAATTACTGATTTAGAGATAAATTTTACCAATGACTAATTAAGGTCAAAGACATTAAAGATTTAAATAAGATTTGCTAAAGCATACTTCAGAAGCATAACCTGAATAATCTGGAATATCACTGAAGACTGATAATAATGAATAAATAAAAGATAGTTTCTTCTAGCTCAAAAAATTTATTTATTAAATTGATTGGGGTGATGTTGGTCAACATGAACATATAGGTTTCAGGTGTGGGTTTCTATGTTATAAGATCTGTATGTTGCACCATGTGCCCATCACCCAAAGTCAAATTTTCTCCTGCCATCTTATATTAGGACCACCTCCTCCCCCCACCCCCTTCCCTCTGGCAACCACCATTTCTTTGTCTCTTGTTATGGGCTTTGTTTTAAAGTCTATTTTGTCTAATATAAGTATTGCTAATCCAGATTTTTTTCATTTCCATTTGCATGAAATACCTTTTTCTATCCTTTTATTTTTGGTCTGTGTCATTCGATATGTAGTAGATTCTTGTGGGAAGCATATATATGGGTCTTATTTTCTCTGTTCAGTCATCTTATGTCTTTTGATTAGAGCATTTATCCATTTACATTTGAAGTAAATATTAATAATTAATATTTTATTGTTACTCATATTTTGGATTTTTCCCCCTTCTTCTTAAAGAAGTTCCCTTTAACATTTCTTGTAATACTTGTTTGGTGGCGATGAACTCTAACTTTTTCTTTTCTGGGATGACACATAGTAGCTATAGAAGTCTTTCAGATCTGAATGTCAACACATAATTAGAGTTTAAAGAATTAACATATTTTTTTGTTCCTGTTGCCAAACTTAGCTTTCAAGACTTTTTTTTTGTGTCTAATGGGTTTTTATTTGTTTTTCTTATTTATTCATTTGTTGCCTTCAGTTTTATGTCCCACATATGAGTGAAATCATATAGTTCTTAACTTATTCTGCCTGACTTATTTTGTTTAACATGATATTCTCAAGGCTTGTTACAAGCTTGGCTAGTCAGTAATGTGTATTTAAGACCTAGTTTCTTACATAGGCAATAAAATCTCTGATATTTCTCATAGCAATTTTTTCCCTGACATATCTTTCCAGGCAAAGGAAACAAAACAACAACAACAAAAAAATGGGACCACATCAAACTAAAAAGCATTTGCACAGCAAAGGAAATCATCAATAAAATGAAAAGACAAAACATACTGAATGGATGAAGACATTCACCAATGATACACTCGGCAAGGGCTAATATACAAAATCTGTAAAGAACTCATACATCTCAATGCCCCCAAAATACAATCCAATTTAAAATTGGACAGAGGACCCAGACAGACTCTTCTCCAAAGAGGACACAGAGACGGCCAATAGACACAAGAAAAGATGCTCAACATCACCAAACACCAGAGAAATGCAAATCAAAACCACAAAGAGATATCACCCCCACACTCATCAGAATGGCTATCATCAATAAATCCACAAACAACAAGGATTGGCTAAGATGCAGAGAAAAGGAGCCCCCATGCACTGCTAGTGGGAACACAGATTGGTGCAGCCACTTTGTAAAACAGCATGAAGCATCCTCAGAAAGTTAAAAATAGAACTGCCCCATGACCCAGCGATTCCACCTCTGGGCATATAGCTGAGGAAACCCAAAACACCAACTTGAAAGCATAAATGCGCCGCCATGCTCACCGCAGCACCACTTACAACAGCCAAGGTATAGAAGTAACCTAAGTGCCCATCAATGGACAAGTGGATAAAAAAGTAGTGGTGCATTTTGTTATGGCCAAGTAATTGAATATTACTTGGCCATAACAAAATGAAATCTTACCATTTGTGGTAGCATGGATGGACCTAGAAGGCATTATGTTCAGTGAAATAAATCAGTCAGAGAAAGAAAAATACCACATGATTTCACTTATATGTGGAATCTAGAGAATGATATGAATGAACAAACAAAACAGAAATAAACTCATAGATACAGAGAATAGACTGATGGTTGCCAGAGGGAGGGTGGTTGGGTGACTGGGTGAAAGAGGTGAAGGGATTGAGAGGTACAAATTAGTGGTTACAGAATAGTTACGGAGATGTAAAGGACAGCATAGGAATCCTATATAATAAAAGCCTAATATGCAAATTGACCGAACGGCAGAACTATAGGTGGAACAACTGGTCACTATAATGTGCACTGACCACCAGGGGGCAGACGCTCAATGCAGGAGCTGCTCCCATCCCACAGGCCCCAGGCCAGCCAAGGCGGATTCCAGTGGGCACCCCCCTCCCTGCCCCCGATTGCCCTGCCAGTC
>NW_005355482.1:55901-58280 GCF_000412655.1 Myotis brandtii
GAGTTTGCAAAACTGCCATGCAGGCCTCTCCTGAGCTTGTCAGGTCAGCATGTGGCCCCGTTCGTCCACACTTGTCTCTTTCATTTGCGTGTGGACCTCTTCCAGATCCTGAACCCTGAACCAAGTGGGACGTGGGGGAACAAACATTACACAATTGCCAGCCAGGCCTAGGGACCCTACCCGTGCATGAATTTCATGCACCAGCCCTCAAGTATAGTCAATAATATTATAATAACTATGTATGGTGCCAGGTGGGTATTGGAAATATCGGGGGGGGGCACTTTTAAAGTATATGATTGTCTAATTACTATGTTATATTCCTGAAACTAATATAAAATAATATTTAATGTAAATTTTAATTGAAGAAAAAGAAGACTTAATTTATTTCTGGAATGAACTGGATTGATTTCAGGGTTTCAGTACCTTAAGGGAATAACTCAGAGAACTTGTTTGATCTGTGATCTCTTTGACCACTCTCCAACCCAATTTAGGGTCTCTATACATACATGAGTTTGAGGGGAGACGTAGTATTTTGTGGTGGAGGATGGCTGGCGGGGTCAGGGAAAATGCTTCTAAAGTGGCTTAGGGCTGAAACAGCGTCCTCAGATCATGCACTGAACATCAATTCCTGAGGCCTGCTTAGGCTATCAGGGGCCTATTTGCAGGGCCCATAATGCTCTGCGCTGCATGGAGTGTCTCTTTGGAAAGTGAGTGCTTACTGGGACAACTACCAGTAAGCACGGTGCTTGTGCCCCAGCCCTGAGTCAGCAGTTAATGTGCGCCTAGGAGACAGCTTTTACAGGGTTGCCATGTGAAAGCTCTCCGGTAGCATGAGGCAAAGCTTTTCCAGATAATTTATAGGTAAAAATGCAAGTGAGCAGTCACAGCAGGGGTCTAAACAGGAGGCTGCACATCTACTGGAGGAGGAAAGATGGTGGAGGAATGTGTTAGTTCAGGTCCTCTAAGAAGCAGACTATAAGGCAGGATGCAAAGCGACAGGGTTATATTAGAGAACCACCTGTGAGAGAAAAAGGGGAGAGAGTCGGGAAAGGCAAGGTTACTGATGGACCGTGGGAAGGAAAGTTTGATAGAAGCACCCTCTACAGTTACATGATCTAAGGACTCTTTACACGGCATTTGGGGGAGGCCTGGAACCAAAATTGCTGGGTAAAGTCCTTTGCCTGCTAGGATTGGGTTTGCCTTAGTATCCCTGTTGCCTTGGTCATCCACTGGGAGCAGCCCAAGGTGATGGATTTTGGAGCACAGCAGTTGGGGCTCTAGGCCAGTACTGTTCCCTGTGGGTAGAAGTCTGTGAGAAGCATTCTCATGGCTGCTACAATAAAGGACTCTGTGGATTAAGCATGCAACTGCCTGCACATAAGTAGAACTATCTCTACCAAGGTCGGGGGAGAAAGATGCTAGGTTTCTGGCGCAATGGAAGGGGGGCTTATTCCCGCCAGTGAAAGAGAAGGCAGTCTCATCTCCCAGAACTTTCTGCTTGGGAACAAGAAACAACATTGGATGCTGAGCTCCAGGAAAGGGGAAAGGAGTAAGGAACCCACTGTGTAAGGGAAGCTTTCTCCCAGCACTCAGCACAGAGCCAGCAGAGCAAGCATATCAAACGCAAAGGCTCACACGGGCCAAATAAACAAGGTTTAAGTGTATGTGGGCTGCAAAAAAACAAAAGCTTCAATTTTCATAAAAACATAGGTTTATTTCGATAGAGACCTGCTGAATACAAAGGGCTGAAACAAATGAGTAATTGTTAACATAAAATAACAGAACATTTTAATAAAAATTAATATTTTTTTCTTGAACGTGCACTTACCAGACACTGAATAACTGCACAAATTAATAAGCGTCACACAAATAAACCTATTTTTCTTGTTCTCAGAAAGTGAAATATTTCCTGTTGCACACACCAAACAAGTCAGTTTAAAACTAATGATGTGGCAATAGGCTGCTAAAATATTCGTTGCTAGTATTAGTGGAGAGAAATGGTGCACCTGCATGTAAGACACGTAAGGGAAATGAATGTAATCCTATCTAATAATAGACAAACATGGTAATTGACCGTACCTTCGTTATGCCTCCCATTGGCTAATCAGTGCAATATGCAAATTAACTGCCAACAAAGATGGCGACTAATTTGCATACTGCAGGCAGGGCGGGACAGCGCAAGCCGCCAGTGCGAGCTGCCATCCAGGCCCCCAGAAGCCGTCTGCCTGCTGCCCGTGATCAGATCTGATCTTGGGCCGCTGGCCGGCCCCAGAAACCCCAGAAGCCGCCTGATATGGTAGTAACTCTATCAGTAAGCACTCTGAAAGTCAGTGGCATAAATGCACCAATTAAAAGACAGATTATGAGGGTGAATCAAAA
>NW_005355482.1:60156-63262 GCF_000412655.1 Myotis brandtii
CTACTACCTTGATAGGAGCTAAAAAATCTTTAATTTCACTGTCAAAGCTGATATTTTCTCCTTCTCCTGAAGCTTGTGTGCTGGTCATGGTAGGCTAGGATAGGTTACGCCGTAATAACAACCATCCCTGAAACGTACTCAGGCAATACACGTTTATTACTTGCTCCTGCTATGTGCAGATCAGTGAGGGCCCCAGATCTGCTTATGGTAGCTGAAATGTCAGTATCATTCACTTTCCACTGGCCAAGGCATGTCGTGCTGCCAGCCTAGCTTCAGAGAACGCAGGGAAGTGGCGCACTTCCACAAGCCTAGAAGGAGAAAAGCTGAAAATATTAGGTGGGAAACACCAGCCACTATTAAAATCAACCCATCAAGTCACCAAAAACTTAGCTCATTCTTCCTGCATGCAAAATGCAGTCACCACTCCCTGAGAGAGATGGCCCCAAAGTCCTGCCTGTTACAGCATCAAGCTGTAAAGTCAGAATACCTGAGTGAGGTGGAATAGTCTCTGCATCCGGGGTAACGTGTGGATCTCAGTAGCAAGCCCATAGAACCAAAGCCTGGAATGATCTGCCTCCTCCCATGTCTAACTTAGTGTGGCTCCTCAGGGACCCCCTCTGGGAAGGGGAAGACTAGCAATTGTGAAATCTGATCTGGGAGCGAGGGTGGACTCTAATTCCAGTGTTTATAACAGTGCCTGGAACACAGTAGGTGCTTAATAAATAGTTATTGACTGTATGCCCATGAAGACAAGATTTGTCAGCCACGCTCTGACTCACAGGGACTTTTACTTGCAGGCCCTGTGCCTACCACCAGTTGTACCCCTTTATTGAGATACAAGCTTCTTTGCTCTATCTTAATTATATCTGCAGAGACCCTATTTCCAAAGAAGGTTATGTTCGCAAGTACTAGGGCTCAGAACTTTGTTCTGTTCTCTCATTCCCATCTTCAGGTTCCTAGTCTCCTGTTTACAGAATATCAGAGGCCGCCCTCTGTGATATTGTGATATAATAAGGAATCTATATGTGGTCTTCATCACTGGTTCTTTGCACAAGAGCTAAAACCATAGGAATTTCTTGATGATGGGGGTGAGAGGAGTATCTTTTGTTATTCAGAACAATTCCCGTTCAAACATACCTGAGTTTATGCATTGAAGTGACTCTTGGGCCCCTGAATAGCTTCAGGATAGGGGCTATCCCAGAAAAACCAACATGTGATTACAGAGTTGGAACTTTCAGCCCTCCCACCCCCCTCCCCTCTAATCTTAAGAGAGGGGAGAAGAGATTGAGTTCATCACCAGTGACCAAGGATTTAAATCAGTTATACCGATGTCAGCCTAAAAATAAAAGCTCTTTCAAAGGGAGAGGCAAACAAGTGTTTACCGGAGATAATAAGAATAGCTATTTGGTGAGCAGTGAGTCGGGCAGAAGTTCAAATAGTGTTCCAATTAGGAGACAAAGGCAAAGGGCATTTGTGAGAAAGGGAAGGGAAACAATTATATCAATAGAAGGAAGGTATTTCTATTGATGCAGATAACATAGGGATGATAATTCTAAAGAATGTTTTTAACTTTCGATCTGGTCGTCATCATTGCAAACAGTTGTTTGGGACACAAGGTTTTTATTTTATTTTATTTTTTAATTTTGTTTTATTGCTTAAAGTATTACAAAGAGTATTACATATGTCCCCCCACCCCCATGGAAATAATCTTATTTTGTAGAGATTGGTGGTAATATTTATAAATGTGCTATTTTGATATCCTCCTATATAATAAAAACCTAATATGCTAAGTGTCTGGTTGACCAGTTGGCTGTTCAACCAAATCAAAGCGTAATATGCTAATGATATGCTAAGACCGCTCAACCGCTTGCTATGATGTGCACTGACCACCAGGGGGCAGGCAGTCGACTGGTCAACCAGTCTCTATGATGTGAACTGACCACCAGGGGGCAGTCGACTGGTCGACCAGTTGCTATGACATGCACTGGCCACCAGGGGGCAGGTGCTCCGACTGGTAGGTTAGCTTGCTGCTGGGGTCCAGCCGATCAGGACTGAGCGAGATGGGCCAGACATGCCCTGGAGCCCTCCCGCGGTCCCTCCCTGGGCCCCGATCGTCCCTCCCTGGGCCCTGATTGTGCACTGGTGGGGTCCCTTGGCCTGGCCTGCGCCCTCTCATAATCTGGGACCCCTCGGGGGATATCGGAGAGCCGGTTTTGGCTCAATCCCGCAGGCCAGGCTGAGGGACCTCACTGGTGTACAAATTCGTGCACTGGGCCTCTAGTCTTATAATGAAATGTGTTATTTGGAAGATCTACATAATTCAGTGAATCACTCTTTTCTAAATGATCAACATGTGATATTATAAAATTACATACAGGTAAAAGATTCATTCAAGGTGCAAGATGAACCAATGAATTTTTATGTAACAGAATAAAAAAGTTCATTGATACAGTTTTAGATTCTCCATTACAGCTAACCTTAGGAAACTACCAGTTACCAAGTTTTGGTGTAGTTTCAAAGAATATCTACAGTTATCTAAAAATAGGTTGAAACAGTTATTTTCCAGTTATAACAAAAACATTTATTTTTAAATGAATAATTAAAAATTTTCAGTTTAAACTTCTAGTATGGTAAATAATGATGAGCTATATGAATAAGCTATATAAGCTATATAAACAAAAACTCTTCAGGGTCCTCAATAATTTTCCAGAGTATCAGAGGCCTTGAGAAAAAAAAAGTTTGCCCTAGCTGGTTTGGCTCAGTGGATAGAGCATCGGCCTGCTGACTGAACGTTCCCAGGTTCAGTTCCGGTCAAGGGCATATGCCAGGGTTGCGGGCTCGATCCCCAGTAGGGAGCATGCAATAGGCAGCCGACCCGTGATTCTCTCTCATCATTGATGTTTCTATCTTAAAAAAGTTTGAGAACTGCTGCTATAGAGAGTTTATAAAGAGTGCACATAAGGATGTGTATCGACATACTGTAAAGTACTAATACTGAAAGATGTCCATGTAGTGGCAAAAGGGAATTTGAAGATCAGTCTGCATGGTGTGGCTCTCTCTCTCTCTCTCTCTCTCTCTCTCTCTCTCTCTCTATATATATATATAT
>NW_005355482.1:66170-71721 GCF_000412655.1 Myotis brandtii
CCAGCCTTCCTGCTGTAGTTTGACAGTCTGTTCGATGCTGCACTGCCTCTGTATTTATTTTTGTTCATCAGTTTATAATGGTCTTTATTATCCATATGGGACACAAGGTTTCTTTAGTCCCAGTCCAGCGGTTATTTGGCCCTGCTATAACGTTCCAAAGGTTTGAAGCATAAGATGTGCAAGGCAGTTCCTCTGGGATGGCAGCTCCAGCTCCATTTTAAATATTTATTATTATTATTATTGATTTTTAGAGAGAGAGAAAGGGAGAGGGAGAAAGATGAATGTGAGAGCAAAATATTGATTAGCTGCTCTCTGCACGCCCCCTACTGGGGATCAAGCTCACAACCCTGGCGTGTGCCCTTACCAGAATTGAAACTGCAACCTTTTTAAATTTTTTGTTCATCTTCACCTGAGGATATTTTTTTTCCCATTGATTTTCAGAGAGGAGAGAGAGAGAGAGAGAGAGAGAGAGAGAGAGAGAGAGAGAGAGGAAAGGAAGGAGGGGGAGGGATAGAGAGAAACATCGATGTGAGAGAGACCCATCAATTGATTGCCTTCAGCACATGCCCCAACCGGGGCCAGGGAGCGAACCTACAACCAAAGTACATGCCCTTGATGGGGAATCAAACCTGTGACCTTTCTTTTTTTTTTTTTTAAATATATTTTATTGATTTTTTACAGAGAGGAAGGGAGAGAGATAGAGAGTTAGAAACATCGATGAGAGAGAAACATCGATCAGCTGCCTCCTGCACATCTCCCACTGGGGATGTGCCCGCAACCCAGGTACATGCCCTTGACCGGAATCGAACCCGGGACCCTTCAGTCCGCAGGCCGACGCTCTATCCACTGAGCCAAACCGGTTTCGGCCAAACCTGTGACCTTTCAATGCATGGGCTGATGCCTCAACCACGGAGCCAACCGGCCAGGGCTCCAGCTTCATTGTAAAGTAGCTCCATTTATATTATTGTTTACACCTGTGTAATGAAACCTGCACAAATCTTCCATCCCCAGACCCTGAGAGCCACTAACTTACTTTGTCTCTATAGGTTTACCTATTCTGGACATTTCATACAAATGGAATCATGCAATATGTGGCCTTTTGTGTCTGCCTTCTTTCAGGAGCATCATGTTTTCAAGGCCCATCATGTTGTAGTGTGTGTCAGGACATTGTTCATTTTCATATGTATGTCAGGAGTCATTATCAGGCTCTTTATGAAAAGTCCTCCAACGAGGGCTCCTTGGCTACACATGCAGCTATGCACAAGAGCGTGGCCGGCCAGGGGCGTCTCCACTGCAACACCTTTGAGCACCTGCAATGCATTGGCTGTGCACCAAGTGTGGTGTGAGGAGGGCACCTTTCCCCCATGAAGTCACTTCTGCTCAGCTGTTTTTTTGACAGCTAATCACTGGTGCGGGTGATTACTGTGATTCCTTACTTTGCATGCTGTGAGGGTATAGATCACTTCAATTGCTTGTAACTTCAGTATCCTTCCAAATTTAGTGTAAACTGAGAATAACCAAACCACTGCATATTAGTTAGACATAGATGACCTTCCAAAATAGTAAGTTTTAGAATAAATTAAATTAAAATAAATTTTTAAAGTTCACCCATTTCTCCCACCCGAGCCCCCTTTTTGAATGATTATGAAATAATCAATCTCTTTTCTGTATCTATAAGCTTTATTTTTTTTTTTAAGATTCGACATATAAGAGTAATCAGATGGTACTTGTCCTTCTCTGTCTGACTTATTTTACTTGGCATGTGAATATGATTTTGAATTTTGTCAAAAGCTTTTGCTGCACTAAGTGGAATGATAATATGTTGTATTCCTTTGTTTTCTTAATGTAGTGTATTACACTTTAAAATCATTTTTATTTTTCAATTACAATTGGCATATAATATTATACTAGTTCAGGTGGAAACTCCAGTGATTAGACAATAACTTATTAAGTGATCATCCTGATAAATTTCATACCCATCTGACCATAGTTATTAGAATATTATGGATTATATTCTCTATGCTGTACTTTACATCCCCATGACTATTCTGTAACTACCAATTTGTACTTCTTTTTAAAAAATATTTTATTGATTTTTTTACAGAGAGGAAGGGAGAGGGATAGAGAGTTTGAAACATTGATGAGAGAGAAACATCGATCAGCTGCCTCCTGCACACCTCCCACTGGGGATGTGCCCGCAACCAAGGTACATGCCCTTGACCGGAATTGAACCCGGGACCTCTCAGTCCGCAGGCCAATGCTCTATCCACTGAGCCAAACCGGTCAGGGCACCAATTTGTACTTCTTTTTTTAAAAAAATATTTTTATTGATTTCAGAGAGGGAGGGAGAGGGAGAGATAGAAATCAATGATGAGAGAAAATCATTGATTGGCTGCCTCCTACATGACTCCCAGTGGAGACTGAGCCCACAACCCGGGCACGTGCCCTGACTGGGAATCAAACCATGACCTCCCAGTTTATAGGTCAATGCTCAACCATTGAACCAGAGTGGTCCGGCTAATTTGTACTTCTTAATCCCTTCACCTTTTACACCAATACCCAACCACCCTTTCCATCTGGCAACCATCAAAATGTTCTCTGTATAAATGAATCTGTTTCTGTTCTGCTTGTTTGTTTATCTTAATGTTTAGATTCAATTGTTAACATATATGTATTTATTGTCATTTTATTGTTCATATTTTTTTATATTTTTCTTCTTCTTAAACAAGACCCTTTAACATTTCATGTAATTCTGGTTTGGTGGTGATGAACTTTAGCCTTTTCTTGTCTGGGAAGCTCTTACTTGTCCTTTAAGTCTAAATGATAGCTTTGCTGGGTAGAGTAATATTTGTTGTAGGTCCTTGCTTTTCATCACTTTGAATATTTCTTGCCACTCCTTCTGGCCTGCAAAGTTTCTGTTGAGAAATCAGCTGACAGTTTTGGGGGGGGGGGGGGCGAGTTTGAGAGAGATTGGTGTTAATTCTTCATTAAATCTTTGGTAGAAATCACCATAGAGGCCATCCATCCTGGGCTTTTCTTTCTTGGGAGGTTTTTGATTAGTGCTTTACTCTTCTTCCTTATTATAAGTCTATTCAAATTTTTTATTTCGTCTTGAATCAGTTTTGGTAGATCTTGTATTTTTAAGAATCTGTCCTTTTATCTATATTATCTAATTTGTTGGCATAGAACTTTTAATAGTATTCTCTTGTAATCCATTTTTATTTTTAAAATTTATTTTATTGATTTTTTACAGAGAGGAAGGGAGAGGGATAGAGAGTTTAGAAATATCAATGAGAGAGAAACATCGATCAGCTGCCTCCTGAACACCCTCTACTGGGGATATGCCTGCAACCAAGGTACATGCCCTTAACCAGAATTGAACCTGGGGAACCTGGGACCCTTGAGTCCGTAGGCCGCCGCTCTATCCACTGAGCCAAACTGGTTAAAGCTTCATTTTTATTTTTAAAAAATCAGTAATAATGTCCTCATTTTCATTTCTGATTTTGGTAATTTGAGTTTTCTCTCTCTCTGCCCCCTCCCCGCCCATCTTTCTCTCTCGCTGTCTCCCTCCCTCCCTCTCTTTATTAGATACTACCAGTTTCCAAAGCAGTTGTCATGATCTCATCTCCACAAGTCAAATGTGAGAATTTCTGTTGCTCTATTATAGCAACTTAGTGTTGTCGGTCTTAAATTTTAGTTGTTCTATGATGAGATCCCCATGTGACTTTCATTGTATTTTCTTGATGGTTGAGAACGCTTTCATGTTTGTTGTTTGCATATTATTTTATGTAAAGTATTGTTTTGCGTCTTTTCCTTTTTGATTTATATTTATTTTATTTTATTTTTTTGTTAATCATCACCTGTGGATATTTTTTCCACTGATTTTTAGAGAGAGTGGAAGGGAGGGAGGAAGTGGGAGGGGCAGAGAGAGAGGGAAACATCGATGTGAGAGACACATGGATTGGTCACTTTCTGGATGCTCCCTGACCAGAGCCAGGGATCGTCCCTGCAACCCAGGTACATGCCCTTGACTGGGAGTCAAACCCGCGACCCTTCAATGTGTAGATTGACATTCTAACCATTGAGCAACAACAGCCAGTGCAAGAGTAACTCTATTTTGTCCTTCTTCTTGAAGATTGAACATAGGCAAATGTACTCCTAGATATATACCCAACATAAATGCACTGACAGATGCAAGAAGGGAGGGGGTGGAGATGGGGAAAATGGGAAGAGATTAATCAAAGAACATATATGCATATACGCATAACCCATGGACACAGACAATAATGTGATGAAGGCCTGGGCTAAGGTGAGGTCTGAGTGGAAGAGGGCAAAGTGTGTGTGTGTGGGACATTTGTAATACTGTCAACATTTAAAAAAATTAATATTAAAAATCGTTGGAGAATCCTTTCTTTCTTTCTTCTTTCTTTCTTTCTTTCTTTCTTTCTTTCTTTCTTTCTTTCTTTCTTTCTTTCTTTCTTTCTTTCTTTTTTTCTCCTTCTTTCCTTTCCTCTATTTTTTTTTTAACCAGTCATTAGGAAACCTTGTAGTTTTTAAGGATGTGTGGCCATTTTGTTCATTGGCACCAAGAGGTAATAAACAAGCCTGAGAAGCTCAAGATTTATACCATGGAAAAGGAAAAAGGCAGATAAAATTCATTAGCAAAGCAGAACACAGGAATACAATGTTTTAATCTCTAGAACTAAAAATCATTACATGTCAAACTTCTCACGTGTAATTAGAGTAACATCTAGAGGGAAATTTATAGCCTTAAATGAAAATCAATGAGCCAGGTATTGAATTCTGAGTACTCAAAAAGAATAACAGAATAAAGCCATATATAGAAAATATAAGGAAGGAAATAGTCAATATAAGGGCAGAAAATTTAGAAAACAAGTACATAATAAGAAGGGCAAGTTTAGTTTTCTTGAAAAGAAGAAAAAATATAAACTTCTAGTGACATTGATCAAGGAAAAATAAAGAGAGGGTGAAAATTAGAAATATTAATGATGAAAAGGGTGACATAATTATGGAGCCTGCAAAGGTTGAAATAACAATACATAAAGAATGATTTTTCCAGGCCGATGTGGCTCAGCGGTTGAACGTTGACCCATGCACCAATAGGTCACAGGTTTGATTCCTGGTCTGGGCACATGCCCAGTTGTGGCTCAATCTCCAGTGGGGGCATGCAGGAGGTAGCCTATCAACATTTCTATCTCTTTCTCCCTCTCCCTTCCTCTCTCTCTAAGATAAATAAAAACATATTTTTAAAAAGAATGATTTTATTCACCAATGTGGCATCTATCCACCTATAATTGTGAAAATAGTTAAAATATTCAAACTTCTAGAAAAAAAATGTAGTTTAAAAACCCAAATCAAGAAAATAACACAGTCTGAACAATTTAAAACTCGTTAAAGAAATCCTATATAATAAAAGGGTAATATGCAAACTGACCCTAACAGCAGAATGACTGGGAATGGCTGGTCACTATGACACACACTGACCACCAGGGGGCAGACGCTCAATGCAGGAGCTGCCCCTTGGTGGTCA
>NW_005355482.1:71871-92318 GCF_000412655.1 Myotis brandtii
CTGACTGCCAGCTTGGGCCTGATCCCCCAGGGAGCGGGCCTAAGCCAGCAGGTGGACATCCTCCGAGGGGTCCCAGACTGCGAGAGGGCATAGGCCGGGCTGAGGGACCCCCCCGAGTGCACAAATTTTTTTGCACCAGGCCTCTAGTTGAATAATAACTTTAAAACCTTCCTCCACAAAAAAACCCTTGCCACAAATAAGACACCAGACCCAGATGTGTTTACCAATGAATTCTACTAAATACCTGCTAACCATATACACCAGGCCTCTAGTTGAATAATAACTTAAAAACCTTCCTCCACAAAAAAACCCTTCCCACAAATAAGACACCAGATCCAGATGTGTTACCAATGAATTCTACTAAATACCTGCTAACCATATACGAACTGTTCCTGAACATAGATAATAATACCCACACCCAGTTCCTTTCATGAAGCCAGCACTGCCTTAATACCCAACCCTGAAATAGAGACTACGAGTCAGAAAAATCTCCCTCCAAAACACAAATGCAAACATCAGCAAATTAAATATGGTAATGTATTAAAAAATACATCATGATCATGTTGGATTTATTCCAGAAATAAAGGCTGAATTAACATTAGAATATTGAGGAACATAATTCACCACATTATCAGTCTAAGGGGGATGGGATCGTGCGATATTCTTAAGAGATCCAGGGAAACTATTTAATAACATACAACACATTCATTATTTTAAAAAAATCTCTTAGCAAATTAGGGGACTTCCTTAATCTTGTGCGATATTCTTAAGAGATCCAGAGAAACTATTTAATAACATACAACACATTCATTATTTGAAAAAATCTCTTAGCAAATTAGGGGACTTCCTTAATCTGATAAGGTCTACCTAAAAATCTTATCACAGATTCACCTTAATGGTGAAACATTGAGAGCATTCACTTAAACATCAGAAACAAGAGAAGAATGTCCATTTAGGGACATTTTCCAATGTCATTGTGATGACTACAAACATCTATTGCATTGTATATACTAGCAACAGATGTTAGAAAATATAATTTTAAAAAGATGCCATTTATAACAGCACCAATAAATGTGAAACACTGAGAAATAAATCTAAAAATGGTTCAAATTATTTGTGAAGAAAGTTATAAAACATTATTGAGGCACATTAAAAGGAGAATCATACCATATTCAGTGACTAGAAGATTCAATGTTATAAAGATAGCCATATCCTCCAATTTGACCTACAGATTCAATGCTCCTGTAACAAGTTACTGCAAACTTAGAAGCTTGAAACAACACAAATTGGTTATCTTCCAGTCCTAGAGGTCAGAGTCCAAATCAGTTTTGTTGGGCTAAAATCAAGGTGTCAGCAGGGCTGTATTCTTTCTGGAAGTTCTAGGGATGGGTCTATTTTCTTGCCTTTTCCAACTTCCAGAGGCCACCTGCATTCCTGGCCTGTGGATCCCCCTCCCACGGCAACTGCATCCATCACTCCAACCTCTCCTTCCACTGCACAACTTCTCAGCCTCTGCCTCTCTCTTTCGCTTATAAAGATCCCACTTCCAATGCCCCCCCGCTCCCCACCCTCTCAGTCAAGAACAAGATGACCTGGGACGTGTGGAAAGAGGAGAAGTCTTGTATTAGTTTGCTAGGGCGGCCATAGTAAAGTACCACAAACTAGAGCGCTTACACAACAGAAATTAGTCTCTCACAGTGCTGGAGGCTGGAAGTCTGAGAACAAAGTGTGGGCAGGGCTGGTTCCTTCTGAAGCCTTGGCTTGTGGGTGGCCACCTTCTCCCTGAGTCTTTGCATGGCCTTCCCTCTGTGTGTGTGACCTAATCTCTTTTTATAAGGACATCAGTCATATTGGATTAGGGCCAACTCTAATGACCTCATTTTATCTTAATTTGCCCTTTAAAGGCACTATTTCCAAATACAGTCACATTCGGAGATATTGGGGCTTAGAGTTTCAACATATAAATTTTAGGGGGGGCACAGTCCAGCACCCATAATAGGGAGGAAGTTCCTGTGCCCTGCTTTTTGAAAAAAGAAAAAAAAAAGAGAGAGCTGGAAACATGGAAAGTTCCCCAGAGAAGTGCTAGGAGGGACCCCACTGCAGAGCCCAGAGGTGCTGCAGGTCCCCCAAAAGGAAATGACTCAATGGTGTCTCTGGGCAGTTGAAGCCACAGGCTGCTTCAGAGTTTCCTGGTCCCAAATCAACCTTATCACCAAGTATAGGGAGGAGCAGAGATTGCACCCTTCTTGACAGGTCACAAGTTCCAAGTGGAGGGCTGATGGATCAGAAGCAGGTTGAGCCCTAGCTGGTTTGGCTCAGTGGATAGAGAGTTGGCCATGCGGACTGAAGAGTCCCAGATCAAGGGCACATGCCTGGGTTGCGGGGTCCATCCCAGTAGAGGGCGCACAGGAGGAAGCTGATCAATGATTCTCTCTCATCATTGGCCAGGAATGCAGGTGGCCTCTGGAAGTTGGAAAAGGCAAGAAAATAGACCCATCCCTAGAACTTCCAGAAAGAATACAGCCCTGCTGACACCTTGATTTTAGCCCAACAAAACTGATTTGGACTCTGACCTCTAGGACTGGAAGATAACCAATTTGTGTTGTTTCAAGCTTCTAAGTTTGCAGTAACTTGTTACAGGAGCATTGAATCTGTAGGTCAAATTGGAGGATATGGCTATCTTTATAACATTGAATCTTCTAGTCACTGAATATGGTATGATTCTCCTTTTAATGTGCCTCAATAATGTTTTATAACTTTCTTAATATATATATATATATATTTAAAAAAAAGAAGCAGGTTGATGCTGGGCACATGTGTGGATGTGTAGGTCAGCAATCAGATTGACCCTTCCTTCACCCTGAATGCCTTGGCATTTCCTGAGCTCCCTGGAATTTTGACAGTCTTGGAAAAGGAACATGTGGGAAGGGGCGGTTCCCAGTTGACTGCTAGCCACTTCCCAGCACCCTGGTGCAAAGGGATCTTTGCATAAATTAAATTGTATTAGGAACAAAAAGAAAGTTAAATTATTTGCATTCCTGGTGTGTTGAGACTCATGTGTCCTATACATATGTCCACTGGGCTCCCACAGAATCAGATCCAGAAAAAGGATTTGGGGGATAAATTTTTCCTGCCAACATCTCGATTTCAGTCCTATATACTCACGTCTGACTTCTGACTTCCAGAACTGTAAGGTAATAAATTTGTATTGCTTTAAGTTACTAAGTTGGTGGGACAGCAGCAATAGGAAACTAATACAACTATACACTCATATTTTCTTGAAACTCATGGTCATCTCAGGTTGCCATCTATTTTCTCACCTCTAAGTCTCATCTTTTTAAATCTCTTTGTGTCTGGACTTCACCATCCATAAAATGGGCATCATACCAGGGTGATTGTGAGAATGAAATGAGTTACTGTGAATTAATGCACTTAGCACAGTGTCTGGCACCCAATGAGAACATTAGAAGCATGACCTGTAATTAATGATCATTATTACCTTAAGAAAAACAACTGCACCCTGGCTGGCGGGTGTTGCTCAGTTGGTTGGGCATCATTCACTGCACGGAAAGGTTGCCAGTTCGATTCCCAGCCAGGGCATGTGCCCAGGTTGCAGGCTTGATCCCCAGGAAGGGGCCTGCAGGAGGCAGCCAGTTCATGTCTTGTTCTCACATTGATGTTTCTTTCTCTCTCTCTCTCTAAAAAAAAATCAATAAATAATTTGTAAAAAGAATAAGAAAAAACAACCTCACACCCTACTGAGGAAAGGCAACTGACATTCAGCCTCCGTGTGAGAGACAACTGGGAGTGGTGGAGACTGTGGTGAGCTGGTGAGTTCATGCCTGCTCCAAAGGGGACGGCCACTACCCACCCCAACCTGGGTTGTTGTCACAGGTTCCAACTTTCCAAGTAAATCCAGGAATCTGTATTTGTCCACTTGCCAAGTTTCATAATGTTTAAATATTGGCTACCAATTCCCATTTTAAAAACACACTCAGTGACTACATGTGGCCTATGGATGAAAGGTCACCTTTGACATAACAGCTGAAAAGAATTCAAAATGTAAATGTGTGTGTGATTACAAGCATGCTTACAAAATCCTCAATTTACCAAGGATTAAAGAGCTCCCTGTGGGCCAAGCTCTGGAAAAATGCTTAAAGATTCAAGTCATTTCATCTCACAATAATCAGAGTAACGTAGAGGCCACTGTGCATCCTGTTTTACAAACGAGGAAACCGAGGCCCAGAGAAGCCAAGAATAGATGCATTTCAAGATCACACAGCCCAGAAGTGTCAGAGTGGGGCTTTGAACGCAGGCAGTCTGGCTCTGGCCTAAGAACCATTCTGTTTCTCAAAGAGGAGGCATCTTCAGTGTTTGACTGCAGTGACATAGAGCAGGAGGGGCACAGCCTCATACTAGGAAATTAATAAGTGATTTTATCATCATTATTTTCACTTCTACCACCTCTAAATCTTGACAAGGGGGGAGGGTTTCCTGCCCAGGGCCTGAGAGGTCTTGAGGAAGAGTTTATTGGGGGTGGAGGAGAGGGTGAAATCGGTAAAGACCAGAGCCCAGGGGGTAAAAGCGGAAATCATGTAGATCAACTTCTACTGAAAAGTAGGTTAGTGGCTTGAGCTAGGGACTTCCTGCCCCCACACATTATCTAAAACCGGTCTAGGTGTCCTGCTGCAGCAGCCTGTGCACCCGCAGGGCTCTCTCAGACTTTCCCTTCTCCTTCCCCTCCATCCTTCCCTCCCCTCCCTCTTTTTCCATATCCCTCCCACTCTTACCCATCCTCCTTACCCACTCTTTCTCTTCCTCTCCTTCACCTCAAGGCTGGGAGGCCCCTCCCAGGAATGATCTTTGGAGGTTAAACTTAGTGAGAGTTCCATCCCCAAGCGGAAGTCGGTGGCTGAGATAAATAAATTGGCCCCACACCTTGGTCTCCTCACCAAAGCCACGGAAACAGAAAGACCATGATGAGAGTAAAGGAAACTCCAGTGGGGGCTGGGGCCCGGCTTTTGGGGCTGTCCCACCTCCCACCAGCCCAGTAAGGGCAGAGAGGCATGAAGCCCTGCGTCCTTAATAGGGGTGGGGGTGGCGGTGGGGGCAGCATCCCTGCCTCTGACTCGCCATCAGGAACATGGAGACAGCAATCGCTTGGTATGTGACAGGAGATGTCGGGCATAGGGAAAGTGCCCGAGAAATGCTCTTCGTATTTGTAACTCACGTACGGCACTCACCCACTTATGGAGCTCTGACTGTGCGCCAGGCACCACACCAAATGGCTTCTTCCAAGCCTGATCTGGTTTCATCTTTACAACAGACCCAGGAGGCAAGGACTGCTGTGATCGCCCATTTTGCAGAAGAGAAAACGGAGGCACTGGGAGGTGATAGGACTTGCTCAAAGACACACAGCCAGGAAGTGGTGGGGTGAAATGGGACCCCAGGATTATCAGATGGCAAAGCCTGTTTTCTTCACCCCTGTAACCAGGCAACAATGACAGTAACAATAATAATTTATTCACCTCTGATCCCAGCCCTCATCCTAGGGTCCTTGGAAATAAGACTTCCCTCCAATCACAACAAAGTATACATTCATTTGCACAGACCATCTGTATGCGTATCGTCACTCCCCCCCCCCCCCCCCCCCTGCTCCCAGTCACTCCAAGCTTCCAGGATGCCGAGAGCATGCCACTCTGTGCCGCTGCCTGCAGTAAGGCGCTGGGCGGGAGGTAGTCCTCACGTCCTCAGGAGTCGTGGATTTGAGGGCAAGGCAGACCCAGGCATGCGGTCTCTGCTTCCCCCCAAGCTTCCTGCTTGGAGCTGAGCCAGCTGGGTTCAGGTTTCTTATCCATAAAGTGACGTCTGTGAGTCATTCATCGATTCCTCTGTCTCTACAAGCCACTCTTGCCTTAAGACGAGGTTGACCAAGGTGCAACATTTGCCATTTATTCCAAGACCAGCAGTCAGGGGCCCAGGGTTACAGACAACGTCTGGTCCTCACCCCGGGATGTGTTCATCTTGGCTGAGAGGAACTTCAGGCTGTGTGTGTGTGTGTGTGTGTGTTTGTGATGAGTCTGACTATGACATGGCATGTGGAAGTCTGATGTGATGATCATGTGTGTGACTGTACAGCCTGCGTGGGTGTCTGGGGTTGTGTTGATAACTTGTGTTGTGCCACATGTGTTGTGCCACTTGTGTCTCCAACCTCTAGGGGTGGCTGGGTTTTTGGCCCCTTGTGGTGCCTGCTGACTCCCCAAGTGCTGAGTTCTGGGGTCCCTGGGATGCCCTCCAAGGTCTCCGCTTGCTGGATTTTCTGTCTCCTGAGGCGCCTCTCCGGTCAGACCCCCTGTCAATCGGACACTGCTCAGTTCTTCACACCATGAAGGCCCCGAAGTAGGACCGTGTACCATCCCGAAGCCGGATCAGGCGCTCCTCCAGCACCCGGACGACCACCTCCTCCCCCGCGTCCAGGTGTACCACGCCGCCCAGGAAGCTGCTGTCCCACCAGATGCGGGAGCCGGTCCCTTGCTCACAGGGTGACTTCCTGCTGACCAACAGCTCCAGCTCCTCGGGATAGCGAGGCGTGCGCTTGTAGAGGCCGTGGGTGATGGGCAGGCCTCTGGCCAGCCCCTGCGGGCAGCCCACACCCCCTAGCTGCACCTTGGAGTAGATGTAATAGTAGCCGGCTTGGACAATCACCAGGGCGCCGTCTTGGTAGCGGAGGTTCCTCAAGAAGGCCAGGCCCAGCTTCGACTCCCATAGCAGCGGACCCCCTTTGCTGGTCAAGCTGAAGTTGGCCCCTGGGGAGGGAGATGAAGGAGACTGCTCAGCACATGCCCCAAACTTGCTGTGTGACTTAGGCCAGTCACCGCCCCTTTCTGTGCTAGGCTGTTGGAGAACTTTCTATGCATGAATTCACTTCGTCCTCTCTGGCAGGTTGGGAAACTGAGGCACAGAGAAGTGAAGTCACTTGCTTCTCATACATCTTAACTTGTCTTGTTGCCCTCTTATAGGCAGGAAAGCTGAGGTATGGGGCAATTAAGTAACTTGAGAAAAGCACCAAAATGGTAGTGGTTGCTCTGGCCAGTGTTTCTCAGTGGTTACAGCATCCACCCCAAGTGCTGAAGGGTCATGGGTTCGATTCCCAGTCAAGGGCAGGTACCTGGATTGAAGGTTGGATCTCTTGACCCAGTCAGTCTGGGCTCATGTGGGAGGCAACCACTTGATCTCTCTCTCTCTCTCTCCCTTCTGTCCTCTGTCTCCTTCTTCCTCCCTTCCTTCCACTCCCTCTAAAAATCAATGGCAAAAAATATCCTCTGGTGAGGATTACCAAAAAATAAATAAATAAATAAATAAAACACCACACACAAAAACCCTGTAGTGGCCCGGCCAACGTAGCTCAGTGATTGAGCATTGACCTATGAACCAGTAGGTCATGGTTTGATTCCCAGTAAGGGTACATGCCGGGGTTGCGGGCTAGATCCCCAGTATGGGGCGTGCAGGAGGCAGCTGATCAATGATTCTCTCTCATGATTGATGTTTCTATCTCTCTCTCCCTCTCCCTTCTTCTCTGAAATCAGTAAAAAAAAAATATTTTAAAAACAACAACAAAAAACACATGCACACAAGAAAACACCTTGTACTGGCAGAATTGAGGAATGGAGGCAGAACTCACCCTGGCCTAGCAGCCTTAAAACCTCTGTGTGTCTCAGTTTCTGTCTCAATAAAATGGAGGTATGGAGAGTACCTGCTTAGGAGATAATGAATTAATATGTATAAAGTGTATTATGGTGCATGACGTGTAGTGAGCCCTGTTTATTCAATGAATAAAATTAGAAATACATGGACCCAGACAGTGCCTGTGCTCTGGGCAACTCTGTGAATAAATATTGAGTGAGTGAGTGAGTGAGTGAGTGAACACTCTGACATGTGTTTGTCTGTCTGGTCTCCCCAGGACACCCCGACCCTCACCCCTTGCCAGGACCCGGAGTCCCCCTCACCTGTCAGATGTGCTGCTGGGTTGGCCTTGTGGAACCTTGGCTCTGGAGAGAGAGTCAGAGGTCAGAGGTGAAGGCAGGTAAGGGCCAGCCTCCCAGAGGTCATCAAGTCCACTTCCTGGTGTCAACCCCACCCTTCCTGGAGTGACCCAAACTTCTGCTTTTCAGGATTGGGGGAGGGGCACCTGTGGGACTTTCTGTCCCTTGTGCAAATTCCATTGGGCAATGGGGGTGGGGGCAGCGTGGGAACCGTCCGATGCCCCTCCCTGTAGACCAGAACCCTGACTCACCTGGCGTCAGCTGCTCCCAGGATCCTGTATCTCTCTCCTGAAAATGCAGAAGAGCCCAGAGTGAGAACCTGTGGGGCCCCTCCCCTGGCATCACTCAGACTCACATGCAGATCATGGGTCCAGCATCACCCCCAGATACTAGTACACACCCAGAGCCACATGCACACACCCCACAGTAACCTCATAACCATATGGTGCCTCAGTTTTCCTCTCTGTACATGGACATATGAAGAGTGCCTGCCAAAGATTCAATGAATTCATATGTGTAAAGTGTATCACAGCCCCTGGCATGCAGTAAACACTCTACAAGTATTTATTCAATAAATAATGTTCAAGATACATAGACATGGGGACATAAATGCCAACATGTGGATATGGGCACGTGACACTGGACACTTAGGTGTCACTGACAAGACACACGTGGATGCAGACACATGGATGCCTGGTTTGTGGATCCAGGTGGGTCTGTGACACACAGAGACCCAGAAACAAAGACAACATCAACCCATGGGCTGTGGACTGGCAAGTGCGTGGACATGTGGGTGTGTGTGTGTACACAGTACAGCAGCACAGTCCACATGGACATGCACATGTGGCCACCAGATCCAGACACAAAGAGAAATGACCTGGAGACACAGGACACAAGGTCTTAACCACCTGGGAATGACATAGGACACACAGACCTACAGGCATGGCCAGCAGACAGACAGTCACATCCACGGCCAACTGGAAACTGATGCAGAGAGATTCTTAGGGATGTGGACAAAGTGGATTAGCGGCAATCCCAATAATAGTAATCAGGAATGGCTAATACAGAATATGCCAGTCAGAAGGTCGATTCCAGGGGCTACAGACAACAAAACTGTTTTATAAACATTAAACTTGCTAAGAGACTAGATCTGAATTATTCCCAAACTAAAAGAAATGATAATGAAGTGACACCATACAGATGCTAGCTAACGCTACACTAGCAATCATATTGTAATCTAAATGTATCAAATCAATATGTTGTACACTTTAAACTTCCACAATGTTGTATATCAGTTATATCTTAATTTTATTTTTAAAAATATCTATTTATTGATTGTAGAGAGAGAGGAAGGGAGAGGGAGAGAGAGAGAGAGAAACATCGATCCACCACAACATGGAGATTGAACCTGAAACCTGGGCATGTGCCCCTCACTGGGAATTGAACCAGAGACCTTTTGGTGCATGGGACAATGTTCAACCAACTGAGCCACACTGACCAGGGCAGTTATATTTTACTTTTTTTAAAAAAGGAAGAATGGTTTCCATTGGTTGAACACTTGCTTTATGCCAGCCACCACGGGCACCTATTTTATTCCATCTCAGGTAGACACTCTTATTTTCATCCCCATTTCACAGATAAAGAAATTGAGGTTCAGAGAGATGAATGAACTTGCCCTGGGCTGCTCTGAGTCTGTCCCTTGCCCTGCATACCCATGCGCAGAGAGACACACGGGACATAGGAGATCTGCCTACCTCTGGCCCCCAGCCCCCACTCACCGGCAATGAGGTGACCATTTGTCCCAGGCGCCAGTGCAGGTGCAGCAGGAACCAGCCCTGCAGGGCCAGCCCGGCCATGAGCAGCAGCAGCAGGAGGACCAGACTCAGCCTGGCAGCACTGCAGGCCTGTCTCCGGGGCTTGCGCTCCAGCCTCCTGAATGGGATGTCCGTCTGTCCGTCCACCACGAACACCGAGGGCTGCACCACTGTCTCCTCCATGCCTGTGTGGATGAGGCCCCAGATGCCTAGGCTGGGCTTGCACGGCTGGGTCCTGCGGGCTGGGAGGAAAACCACAATTGCCCAACGTTCCTGGGCTTCGCACGCTGCACACAGGCACTCGTGGGTCCTGGGGCTGCCTTTAGAGCTGTGGTTCAGCCCCTCCTCTTTCCCCCTTGCCCTCCTCTCCTTCCTGTCGCCCCACCCCCGCTGGCCCCATCTCACTCTCACTCATACAGTCTCTCATACTTTCCAGAGGCAGCTGAAGACGTGACTCAGGTGGGGATCAGAGAACAGAGGTTCCAGCTTTCCCTTCTGGCTGCTTCATTCACTTGGTTGCCAAATATTAATTGAGCATCTCCTATGTGTCACTGTTCCAGGTGTGGGGGCACCGCCATGAACAAGACAGACAAAAGCCCCTGGTCCTACAGAGCTCCTATTATAGTCCCGTGAGAAAGACAATGAGCCCAATAAATAAGAAAATAATATATAGTATTTTAGACTGTGATAAGAGTCATGGAAAATACAAGAGTGGTTTTTGTGTGTGCACATGTCGATGGGCGTGTATATGCTTGAGTGTACATGCATATTGTGTGCGAGTGTGTGCATGTATATGTGCATGCGTATCTGTACGTATATGTACATGTACGAGTGCGCATGGAAGCACACATGCGTGTGCATGTCCACACATATGGGTGTTTGCATGTGTTTACATGTGTGTGTGCACACATGGTGTCTGCATGCGTGTATTTATGTGTGCATTTTAAGTTTTAATTGGAACTCAAAGTCATGGGGTGGAACCACTGTCCATGCAGTTAAATAAGCTCAGGGCCTGGGAGTCATTCTGGGCCCTCCCTTTATCTTGTCCCCCACATCCCGCCTTTCAGCGAGCCCTGACAATGCAACCTCCAACCAGGTCTCAGATTCAGCCACCTGTTTCCATCCCCACTGCTCCTGTTACCGGCTAGACAACGATGAGACCTGGGTTCTTGTCTTCTTGAAGGAAAGATTTTAGCCAAGAGGCAAATACGGCAAAGCAAGCAAGAATTTATTGACTGCAGCAAAAGCACACTCAGGACGAGCTTAGCATGCCTTAGGGATGCATGCCTGTGAGGGACGGAGAGGAGGAGGCGAAGGCCCGGACCTGTTGCCCAGAAGCAGAGTGCACACTGGGTCCTTTGTGTTGAGGGCATTTCTCTTTCTCTTGCGGGACATTTAGGGCAGGAGGGCCCTAGGGGAGGGTTAGCAGAATAGTCATCAGTTTTCCAGGTGTGCTCTTCCAGGGGTGTGCTCTCCACTGGTGGTGCAGGGGTCATTAGTCATGGCAGCTGGTCCTGAGGCAGCCACAGCATCACTTGTCTGGTTTTCCTGCTTTTCTGGGCCTGGAGCTGAACACAACTGAGGCTTAGATGTTATCTTTAGGGAGGAAAGTCAGGGAGTCTAAACTGCATGACTAACAATCTCTCTCAGACATGACATTCCAGTCAAAGTTTTGGTTAATAAAACTACAATTGGAAACTGGTCTTATTGAATTCATGCAAAGAAATGTATTACCATGGCTCACTCAATAAGAATTGTCAAATTCTGGAGGGATTAGGTAGGGAGAAAATATATAATTTACCAAATTGCTTTTAAAAATTAAGTTTTCTTATATCTAAAAAGCAAGAGGAACATCCTTGTACTTTTAAAAAAGTAGAAAAGAATAAAACTTTAATTCTGTATTAGTTTTCTTTTGATCTTTAAATTCATTTATATAATTAAGTTCATCATTCAGCTTACCTATATAATTTGTGTTCAAGATTTCTCTTCACAAACCTTCTACAACTTTCACAAACCTTCTTACCCATTCAGAAATAACCAACTTTAGAACAACTAACTTTCTTCCTTTTCCTTCAAGAAATATCTCCATACTTTATACCTTCTATCATCAAACCATACAATTTCTTTCTAATTTAATTTGAATTTTTAACTCTTAGGAAACTTAATTTTTAGTAATTACTAAAAAGCAAGCAATTGGCATTCTTTAGATTAGCAAATATATTTCATATTGGACTCCTCCATTGGCAAACACACTTTTTTAAAAGTATATTTTTATTGATTTCAGAGAGAAAGGGAGAAGGAGAGAGAGAATGATGAGAGAGAACCATTGATTAGCTGCCTCTGCACACCCCCAACTGGGGGCCAAGCCCATAACCCAGACATGTGCCCCTGACCAGAATAGAACCTGGGACCTTTTGGTATGCAGGCCGACACTCTATCCACTGAGCCAAACCAGCTAGGGCCACACTCAAACTTTTAAGAGACATATTTCTAATCAAATGAAAGATATTTATTAAAAACTTCAAATCTATTTTCTAGCCTTTTTTTGTAATAAAACACCAAAAGTAGGTGAAATTAAGACTTGTCTAGCAATTAATGTTTAACATCTGAAATGCATTAATTAGAGCCACTCAAATGGCTAAGGTGTTTTTTTTCCCTTTCAATCAGGATTACCTCCCAGAAACTTGCATTTTAAAAGATGGCCCAAGTAAGATTTGGTGGGCTTTGAATTGTTTCTGGAACCACACCGCTGGCCCTGTAAAGATTTCTTTTGTAAAACAAGGAGAGTGATTTTTTTCTTTTATAAAAAATATATTTTTATTGATTTCAGAGAGGAAGGGAGAGGGAGAGAGAGACAGAAACATCAATGATGAGAGAGAATCACCAA
Organism: Myotis brandtii; assembly: GCF_000412655.1. Lineage (NCBI taxonomy): Eukaryota > Metazoa > Chordata > Mammalia > Chiroptera > Vespertilionidae > Myotis > Myotis brandtii. The sequence continues at coordinate 84,615 of NW_005355482.1, forward strand.
TTGGCTGCCCCATGCACACTCTCACTGGGGATCGAGCCCGTACCCCGGGCTTGTGCTCTAACTGGAAATTGAATTGTGACCTCCTGATTTACAGGTTGATGCTCAACCAATGAGCCACACTGGCTGGGCAGGACAGTAATTTTTAATATCTCAAGAATTGGGTTGCCAACCAATGTTGTCAAAAGACTGATAAAATAATCCACCCATTTTTGGCCTGGCCAGTGAGGTGCCAGGTTTAATCCCCAGTTGGGGCACATGTTGGAGGCAACCAATTGATGTTTTTCTCTCACACATTGATGTTTCTCTTTCTCTTGTCTCCCCCTCCCCCTCCCCTCCTCCTCCTCCTCCTCCTCCTCCTCCTCCTCTTCCTCCCCCTCTGTTCCCCCTTTTCCCCCTCTCCCTTTCCCTGATTATTAATAAAAATAATTTTTAAAAAACATTTCCCCATTTTTAGAATGTTTTCTTTTCATCTGGGTGGTTTTCTTCAGGCCCTGTAGCAATTACAGAGAGATCTAGTTTACACATAGTATATAACTTAGGGTCATCCCTGAGAGCCACAGACTTGGGTATACGGGACCTTTGTCCATTTCCCAGGGACCGGCAAAGCAGGTCTAGCTGCAAGTCTTACAAAGGTCTTGGTTGTTCCTTAAGGCCATAGAGCAGTGGTTCTCAACCTTCCTAATGCCGCGACCCTTTAATACAGTTCCTCATGTTGTGGTGACCCCCAACCATAAAATTATTTTCGTTGCTACTTCATAACTGTAATTTTGCTACTGTTATGAATCATCATGTAAATATCTGATATGCAGGATGTATTTTCATTGTTACAAATTGAACATAATTAAAGCATAGTGATTAATCACAAAAACAATATGTAATTATATATGTGTTTTCCTATGGTCTTAGGCAACCCCTGTGAAAGGGTTGTTTGACCCCCAAAGGGATCGTGACCCACAGGTTGAGAACTGCTGCCATAGAGGCTTAGACATATGGGACTTCAGTCCATTGGCTCTGGTGATGGCAGAAAAAATCTAGCTGGAGAATGGTGTTATAATGAAGGCTTCCATTCTTTGGCCAGGCCTCCTGGTTCCCAGTTTGTATTGGGGCCATGCTGTATTGCAAAAGAAGGCTAACCTCTTTTTCTTTAGGGCTTGGGGATCAAATTTTGACCAGTTATTCAGGATCCATTCTAGGGGTGAGTCCTGAGGAATGGAATAGAATAGAGGAGGCAAATAGGAGAAACAAGCACCCCCATTCCTCCCCCCTCACCTCCATAGTGGGCTTGAAAGAGAGCATCCCTCCCCCCATTGTGCCCAGGTTTGAGGACTCAGCTAGCTTTACCATGTAACCTGCCCCACCCCCACCCCCACCCACCTGTCTCGTGCTAGAGCCCATCCATCCCTAAAGTCACCGATGGAATCTTTTTCCTCTCTGACCCCTTGTTGCTGGGGTTCAACACACTAGTCTTGAACAACTGAGCTCACCAGTGCATCTCTCGTCTTTCCCGTTCCTTATGAGTTGCCAGCAAAGCAGATTTGAAAGAGGATATATGATCTATTGCTATTCTTGTGTTCATACAAATAATCAGGCCAGCTGGAAACCGGACTTAATACGGTAAATAAGTTGGTCTTAATTTGGATCCTTGATAAAAATAAGGATGATTTTAGAGGGAAAATCATATTTCAATAGCCTCCATAATACATAGTTGTGGGTATTAGACTTTGGTTCAGTTAAAAGCTTTATTTTTCACCTGTGAACTAAACTGGATCCTGGATTTTTCTAGTGTTCCCAAATATTTGACTACAAGTCTCCAAACTCATGTGTTATTTTTCTCCCATTTTTTGACTTGGAATTATTGGTAACTAAAACCTTTTTCTTCTATCGGACCATTCATTGCAATTCTTGCCCCAATAATACTGAGATTTGTAACACAGTTTGTTTTCACTAGGTTACAAGCACTACTCTACTCAAGGAGTGCGCCCCTAGACACCATCGCAAACAACCTCCTTCTCTGCCCAGGCCTCCGCACCCTTCTGACAGAGATCAAGGATCTCTGGGCTCTGAAGGAAAGCCTCAGCTCTCTATAGCAGAAGTAGCTACAGAAGCGACCCTGTGCCCCATTTCTCTGGAGCGAGTCAGAGCCAAGATCCTTGAGGGGGGAATGTAATAGGCAGTCAGACAGACATGAGTAGAGCAAGGATGATGGGCCATTCAGAAGGTCAACAGGGCAGAAAGCTCCAGGTGCCTAGCAAGGGGCAAAACTGGGAAAACAAGGACCTTGACCCCAGGATAACCTTTCCTCCCTAGCATATTGCTGGTCATGCAGTTTGGACCTCCTGACTTTTCCTCCCTAAAGGTAACATCTAGGCCTCAGTTGTATTCCAGGCCCAGAAAAGCAGCATAAGCAGACAGGTGATGTTGTGGCTGCCTCAAGACCAGCTGCAATGACTAATGACTTCCTGCCTTGGCCCCTCCTCCTTTCCTTGCCCCATAGGCACACATCCCTTAAACTCTAAGGGACCCCATGAGACTTGCAACCAGTGGGGCAATGGGCAGCAGCAGCTCATCCCAGGCTAAGCCCCGGACCCTGACTCCAAGGCCGCCTTCTGTCTGACTTCCCAGTGAGCTAAAGAAACCCAGCCTAGGCTCTCCTGTTGCTTCTTCTATGCGAGGCCCTTCCTTGTTTCACTGAGCGTGCTTTCGATGAAGTCAATAAATTCTTGCTTGCTTTGCTGCCTTTGTCTCTCGGCTGAAATCTTTGCTTCAAGAAGACAAGAACCGAGGACTTGTCACCTCCTTGATAGCACGACCACCCGAGCTAAGTGCTCTGGACTGAATGTTTCTGTCCCTCAAAATTCATATGTGGAGTCCTAACCCCCCATGTGATGGTATCTGGGAGTGGAATTTGTGGGAGATTATTAGGTCATGAGGGTGAAGTCCTAGTGATGGGATTAGTGCCCTTATAAGATGACACTCGAGAGAGATACTCTCTCCCATGTGAGCCCACAGAGAGCAGGTGGCTATCTGCAAGCCAGGAAGAGGGCTCTCTCCAGAACCCCACCAAGCTGGCACCCTCATCTTGGCTTCCAGCTCCCAGACTGTGCGAGATAAAGGTCTGTGGTTTAAACCATTTAGTCTAGGCCCTAGACCAGTGATGGCGAACCTTTTGAGCTCGGCGTGTCAGCATTTTGAAAAACCCTAACTTAACTCTGGCGCCATGTCACATGTAGAATTTTTTTGATATTTGCAACCATAGTAAAACAAAGATTTATATTTTTGATATTTATTTTATATATTTAAATGCCATTTAACAAAGAAAAATCAACCCCCAAAAAATGAGTTCGCGTGTCACCTCTGACACGTGTGTCATAGGTTCGCCATCACTGCCCTAGACTCTAGGATATCTTCTAGTAGCCCGAATGGACTGACACATTAAGGCTCCCATTATTTCTTGTGTGGACGGTTGCAGTGGCTTTCCAGCTGCATGTCCTGCTTTACCTCTTGTCACCTTACAATTCATTCTCTATCCTCTAGTTAGTGTGACCTTGCTTAGTTATTTATATTTTATTTTATTGAGGTGAAATTAATATATCCTAAAACTAGCCATTTCAAAGAGGTTGCTCAGTGGCATTTAGTACATTGTCAATGTTGTGCAACTCTATCTAGTTCCAAGACATTTTCAATGCCCCCAAAGGAAACCCCATAGTTCTTAAGGAGTTACTTCCCATTCCCCAATCTTCTCAGCCCTGGGCAACCACTACCTGTTCTGAATATTTCATAAAAATGGAAATATGTGATGTGTGGTCTTTGTTCACTGAGTATAATGTTTTCAAGGTTCATCTACATCATAGTGAGTGTCAATGCTTTGATCCTCTGTTATGGCTGAATAGTATTCCATTGTGTGGAAGGACCACATTTGTGTATGTATTCATCTGTTGATGTACATTAAGTTGTTTCTACCTCTTGGCTACTGTGCATCATGCTGCTGTGGTGAGCCTGCATGCACGTATATTTGTCAGGGCACCAATTCTTTGGGGGTACATAACTAGAATTGAAATGGCCTGCATTAGATTTTTTAACATTTAAGGGAGCTCTCATCTCCCCCCTGTTTAAAATTTTCAGTGGCACTTCTGGCGTGACTCAGTGATTGAGCATTGATCTATGAACCAGGAGGTTATGGTTCAATTCCCGGTCAAGGTCACATGCCCGGGTTGCAGGCTTGATCCCCAGTGGGGGCATGCTGGTGGCAGTCAGTCAATGATTCTCTCTCATTATTGATATTTTAATCCCTCTATCCCTCTTTCTTCCTCTCTGAAATCTATAAAAATATGTTTATAAAATTAAAAAAATATATAAAATCTTTCAATGGCCTCCCATTGAGCTTATTAGCAAAAATAAGCAGGCCAAATCCGGTGGACCTCCTGCTTCTGTACAGCTACAGGAGCAGTTCTCAGGGATGGGACTTTAGTGAGCTGTAGAGACACAGCTGGGGGTTCTCCTCTGCCCCTAAACCCCACTCTGCCTCCTTGACCAGCAGCCCAAACCTGACCACTGTCCATGCTCTGTGATGGGCACACTGACCACCCCAACATGTTGGAATGTCCTCTGTTGGTGACTGGAAGGCACTGAGTGGATGAATCTCATTCTGGGGGTGGGTCACTCAACATGTCGCCTTGCCTCTGGCCAGCTATCCAGATGAGAGAGCTGGGCCTGGAAGGGACAGGCTGGCTGAGAACTGGAGCAGAGAGAGAAACTGGCCTTGGGGGTCACCCCCACTCCTGCCCCTGCTTAGATTGCCAAGCCTCAGATTGATCACTCTTCATCCAGAGAATGTCTCCAGCAGTGGGCCGCAAGTCACGCCCATCACTCCAGTGGCCCATCCCAAGCAAACGGCGTGGCAGGGTGGAAGTGCCTTAATAATAGCTTCCATTTTATCTCTCGCCCCTCAAAGCCTGAGATATTTACTGTATTGCCCTTTAGAGAAAAAGCTTGCCATCCCCTGAGCTTAGACACTAAGTGGGTGTCACTATCTTGAAGCCCTTGTACCCTGGCTCACACTGCAACAGGTATCTCAGGGCCTTTGCATGTACTGTTCCCTCTGCCTAAAACAGTCTTTTCCACCTCCTCCTTGTCATCTATGTCTTGACTCAAGAACCGCCCCCTTCACAGGAGACTTCCCTGACCAACTGCATTAGGAAGGGGTTTCTGTATCTAATTATATCTATATTTAATCTGGGTCATCTATCTGTTTGTATATGGGAAGACAGAGAAACAGAGGTTTATTTTAAGGAGTTGGCTCATGCAATTGTGTGGCTCAGCAAGTTTGAAATCTCCAGTGCACTAGAGATTCAGTTGAGTTGATGCAGCCTTTAGTCTGAAGGCTAGAATTTCTACACTGCTGTCTTGAATCCCTTTTTCTTCAGGAAACCTGTTTTTTCTCTCTTCATCCCTTCAATTGATTGGATGAGACACACCCAAATTATCAAAGGTAAACTGCTTTTTCATATATATATAGCAAGTGGGGGCTGGAGGAAGCTAGGCTGAGCTGTGAATGTGTTCCCCCACCATCCTGGAAGTGGGAGGTGGGGGTTTCTAGGACCAGGGGCTCTAGGGCCAGGGGGATGTGCTGGGGTGACTTCCAGGCTGTAGGTTTTTTCCCCCCATGATGACAGGATCCAGAATCCTGTGCTTGGTTCCCACCCTCAACAGTCTTCGAGGATCTAGAGGCTAGATGAGGCCTTTGGAGTCCCAGTTTCACTTTGCAACCAGTAGTTCCACTCAACCCGGTGGCTGTCATCCCCACCCCTCAACCCACTCAGTTCTGGTGATGCTGTGACCGCAACAGCCCCAGCACTGTCTCCTCAACTGCTGACCCATGCCTTCACCTCACTCACTCAGGCTCCCCCACCAGAAATATCACCCTGCCTGCCCCTTACCGCCCCCTCCTGGGCACAGCCTCCCCACTGGGTCCTACAGAAGCATGGAGGAGCCTGCTCAGGCCCATCTAGAAAGTGGTGACTGGGAGGTGAGCCTAGAGGACAAAAGGGAATGCAGGTGAGAATGCCATTGGAGACAGTGAGCTGTGAATGAGGAGTATGAGAACAGGTGCAGATGCAGGTGAGAAAGGAGAGGAGACTGTAAGGTTATGATGCTGATGAAGACATAGCTAAAGATGCAGCAGAAGGTGCAGGTGAGAAGGCACGTAACTGAGTAGGTAGAATGTAGGTAAGGATGCTGATAAGAAGTCAGGAAGAGATCCAGATTAGGATTTAAAGATGCAGGTCTGGTCCACGATGAGAATGAGGGTGGAATGACGGTGAAAGTATAAGTAGAGATACAGGTAAGTTTATGGACAGACATGTAGGTGGGGGGCCAGGTGAGGATGCAAAGATGTAGGTGGATATAGTTGAGGATGCAGGTAAGAGAGGTACAGATTCCAATGAGAATGGTAAAAATTCAGGATGCAGTAAGAAGGCAAGTAAACAAGTAAAACAAGTAGGTGAGAACTCAGGTGAGGGGGCAGCGAGCTGCAGGTGATGATGGTGAGGGCATCAGTGCACAGGAAAGAATGCAAAATTCTTGGAGATTTCAAGTAAGAACGGAGCTGAGATGCAGGTGAGGCAGCTAGGGACCATAACTGTTGCTTTCCCTCTGGCACAGACCTCCAGACTTTGGGAGATCACATGGAATACAACTTATGGAAGAAAAAAAAGTCACATGCTCACCTGACTAGTTCAGGGAAGACCTGTGTGGCAGTTTTGCAAACTCAAAGACCTAAAGTAGCCACAAAGAATGTTCTGAAATTAAACCTTTAACTAAAAGCAGTTGATAGTGAATAGTCATGTCCTAGGTCAGTATCTTCCCTGACAAAGGTCAATTTTTACCTTGAGTGAGCCTATTGTCTTTTTGCATCTACGATAACATATTGTTGGAATGTCAAAATAATTTCCCTTTTTCCCGGCCCCCTGAAAGCACAGGCACCACGCTGCGGAGTCCAGAAATTCCCTCATTGTTATTGAGTTCATTGTTGACATAAAATTGTTAACTATCTTGCACCAACTTAAGTAAAAGAAGTGTTTGTCTATCATTTTACTTTTTATCCAATCCCAGAGGTTTCCCTGCTTTGCTTTCTCCCACCTCCCTAATCTATCACCAATGGATGTCATGTAACCCACTTATGTCTCCTCCTTTGGCTGTAAAGTATAAAACAAGGTAAAAAACTGCCATTCGCTGGAGCATTATCCCAATACCCAATACGACGAGATTCTGCTTCCTGGCAATTGTCAAGATTCTGCTTTCCCACAATTGTTAACAGCTTGGCTCAAATAAACTCACAAAAATTTTTTGCAGGTTTGAATGTTTTTATGTTAACAAACAGAAGCTTTATTGGGGGGAGCAGCCTGATGAGGGCTCAGTTGGGACAACCAAAGACAACCAAGCTCTCTCTGAAGCTGGCCAGGTCCCTGCACAGCTTCTTGTTCTCATCGTCTTGGCATTCGTCCGCTTCAGGCCACAGCTCTACCCAGGTTTCCTTCCCGATGATGTACTTGATGCTGGGGAGGAGGGACACAGGGCAGGTCAGGAGGGGTCCTGGAAGGGTGGGTGGGGCAAGCACACACATGTGCAGGGTGGGCACTCACTTGGATTTCTCTCCCCACAGGTCTGAGGAGAGGCCCCATATGAGGTAGTGTTTCCCCTCCTGCA
>NW_005355482.1:93248-112334 GCF_000412655.1 Myotis brandtii
GTCTCACCCACACAACCACAGCCACACACGCCATCAATCACACACAATCACACATGCACATGTGTCTCCCCACCCTTCCTTACCATAGTCCACTCCCGGCTCACAGGCCTTGTCCAGCCGGTCATCTGGGGTGACCTGGTCATCTGATTGGTGCATGAAGCAGCTCTCTGCGGGGTGGGTGGGCAGGGGACATGACCTAAGCTCCACTTCTCACCCAGGGCCTGCCACCCATGGGTGTGGTCAGCCCTAGACCCATCCCTCTTGGTGTCCCCTGGGTGTGGGCTTTTGGGGCCCCTTGCATCACCACCAAGGAAGGGGAGACTGTTGGGGGCGGGGTATCAAGTGGGCGTGGCTTTCCACTTCCTGGCTCCTGTGTACCCACCCTCAGCACAGCGGCATATTTCATTGTGGCAGATTTTGCTCAGCAATCCATCTTCCTTCTCCGGGTGGTAGAACCGGGTACAAGACTCATCTGTGGGCCGAGGGGTGGGAGGTGTCAGAGAGCTAAGGCCTCCACCCAAGACCATGCCTGTGGGGCTCAGGTTCCCAACTCCAGTCGCTCAGACCTGGGGATGCTAGGTCCTGAACCCTGGGACTCCCAGGTACCCAATCACCAAGCCCTGGGACCCCCATCTTATAGAACCTTGGGACCCTCAGACCTCAGGCCCGATGTTGGCTGCTCACCCAGGTTGTAATAAGAGTACACCTTGACTGCTCCCGGCTGGATGAGTCCCACATTAAAGAACTGGTGAACTTTGAAGGATATACAGTCCTCTTGATCGTGTGAGATCTGGGAAAAGCAGGAGGTGAGTCAGTGGGAGGGAGTCCAGCATAAGGAGAAATGGTGGACCAAGGAGGGATCTGCGTGGAGAGGATGTTGGTGGTGAGGGAGGGGGAGTGAGAAGTGGCAAAGATTAATGAGCAGGCCCACAAATCTATTTTCTTTTTCTCCAAGACTTATGGCTAGATTACACTTCTTGGCCTCCCTTTCCATTTGGTTTGACAATGAAATTGAATTCTGGCCAATGGATTGCTATCTGTGCCCCTAAAAACATCCCATGGTTATCAATACTGCACTGCATATTTGAAAGCTGCTAATATAGTAAATCTTAAAAGTTCTCACCACACACACACACACACACACACACACACACACTAACACTATGAGGTGGTACATGTGCTAACTAACCTTACTGTGGTCATCATTTTCCAATATACATATATCCAACCATTGCATTGTATACCTTAAACTTACACAGTGTTATATGCCAATTATATCTCAATAAGTCTGGGAAAGTAAATGAGAAAGGAAGAAAGAAAGAAAAAAAGAAAGGAAGAAAGACAGACATGTATGTATATGTGATAGACATGTATTAGTATATTTGGAGGAAACTGCTGACAATTAATGAACCTGGGTAAAGAGTATATGGAACTTTTTATACTGTTCTACAATTTCTCTGTAAGGTTGGAATTACATAAAAAATTAAAAGTACAAAAATTAAAATGAAAAGATTTTTTAAAAAATCCATCTCATGTACAATCAATCCTCTTTTCTTCCAGAAGGAATGGATTAAGCAGAGGACTCTAAGACCAATAGAGAAGGAAAAGGCCAGCCACATATGGGTCAAGGTCCCAATGGAAGCCTTACGTCATCCAGGTAGATGATGAGGGTGTTCTTGTTGGAGGAGGGCTTGTTTTCCAACTCGAACTTTGAGATGTACGTGTCAGTGCCACTGGCCAGCTGGAGAAGGGAAGAGCTTGTGAAAATCCCTTCCTTCCCTCAGCCTCTGCCAGGCCCCTGGCTCCTTCCCACCAATCCTAGGCCCTGAGCCCAGGATTTTCACACCTGCTTGAGGTCAGCAGTGTCAGGAGCAAAGCCAGTCATCATGGATATATCCAGGATGGACATAGTGGCATCGTGGTCTCCCAGGTACCTGGATGGGGCAGGGAGAGAGGGTTAGCCCTAGGGGTCAGTGCCTGGACAAGGGGGTCTGATCAGTGAGTGAGGCTTCTGGTTCCCACACAGCAGCATAGAGGATGTCAGATCTTAGGAAACACTCCCCCAAGGGGAATAAAGAAAAGGTGTAATGGTTAAGGCAACTAACTGCTCAGCCTCTGAAGCCCAACTACATGGGTTCACATCCCAGCTCTATGTGACATTGGATGAGTCACTTCACCTCTTCGGGCCCCAGTTCTTCTAGAAAATGAAGACAAGAGTACAGGCAGGTCTCACTTTGCATGATTCCATTATCACAGTCTAGTTCAATAACACCAGCCCCTCAGCAACATGGTCTAATTCCAGTACCACAATATATTAATGAGCAAACGCCTAAAGGACAAATCTAGTTGCCAGCTCTTCAGTCCACCTATCACTATGTAAACAAGTGAGCATTACAATCAATGACCAATCACGTAACTTATTTCAAAGTCTATCAGTGATGGGTCACTGAGCACCCGTCATTCAAGCCATGTGTGTGATTGTGTTGCTTCCTTCTCTCTCAGTAAAAAGAACCATGTGAGATTTTACCAAAATGGATCATTGAAAGGGAATCGCCAGCAAAGATGAAAGTGCAGCACAGAATTGAGAGTGGTAACACTGAGAATGAAATTTCAGCAGCACCTAAATGGAGCCAGAGAAGAAACAGCAGATGGTGGAATGTGGACCTGCTGCCCTTGTGGTTGGATCACTGTCTCATGCATCAAAAGGTTGCAGAGTCCATCCCCGGTCAGGACACATATGGGAAGCTATCCATTGATGTTTCTCTCTCACATCAATATGTTGTTTTTTCTCTCTCTCTCCCTCTTTCTCTCTCCCTTCCTCTCTCTCGAAACCCATAAACATCACTGGATGAGGATGTTTTAAAAAATCTGAGAATACCACCAGAGAGAAAGGGGATCAAACTGAAGCCTGAGCTTGCTAGATTTGAGGTTGATGAAACCATGGTCTAGAACCCAGCTGGAAGAGAGCAGGCTTTGATAAGACTCTAGAAAACTGAGACCATGATGTAGAACCCATAGTAAGACAAGGTAACACTGGGAGCCTCGTGGAACTGAGTGCATGGTCTAGAACCCGCCAGAGGGAGTGATGGACTTGATGATCCACTATAATAATGGAGAATTGGTCTAGAACCCACCAGTGAAACAGGATAAGATGGGAGGCCTGGTGGAACTGGAAACATGGTCTAGAACCCATCAGAGAGAGGCTCACCCTTGAACCTGGGACTTGAGAACATGATCTGGATACCAGGAGGGAAAGGGGGCTCAAAACACAGCTTGGGGCATCCAGAATTTAGTCTAGAATCTATATACAGATTTAAAACCTTATTTCTCAATTTCATTTCAATCAATTGCCTCTCTTGGTCTCAGCATCTTAATTGGGAGGCAGTCAGGCTGGAGGAGGTAAGGATGCATTTGCCTGGGGGATGTGGGACCACTTGCCTGGGTGGAGCCATAGCCACCTCCGTAGTATCTCTGCTCGTTGAGCCAGCGCACAACAGGAGGTATAGAGTCAAAGTCTTTGAGCAGCAGCAGAGCCAACAGGGCATAGGATGTGGCCTCTATAGTGTAGAGCCTTTGGCCAGGCTCCTCCCAGCGGTTCTTATCTACAAGAGAGAACACCAGCCCCCATGCTCACTGCTCTGTCCAGCCTGGAGGTAGTTCAGAGAAAGCTCAGAAGAAAGACTTGTACTAGACCTCGGTGTTCAGGTGTCCTGGCCCACATTTGTGGCTTTCAGTCTGCTGGTTCCTGCCTTACTCTCTTCCCTCATAAACATTTACTCTTCTGTTTAAATTCTGAACTGCAGCCCCTCTGATCTATGGGAGCAGATTCCCTAAGTTTTCCATGCTCATTCTTACCTTTGAGCCTTTGCATGTTCTGTTCTCCTTTCTTGAAGCACCTTTTCTCCACCTGGCACAATTCGGCTTCAATGGCACCCAAGACAGAGTGAGACACTTCCTTCTGTCTCTTAAAGCATCCTGTGCTTCTCCTGAAGCACAATGATGCTCTACAGAAATCTATTAACTCAATTTCTTTCCTCAACTGGAACGTGAGGCCATGATGGCAGTGGCTATGCCATATTCACTGTGATGTCCCAAGTGCCTAAGAAAGTACCCATGACGGAGACTGTCACCAAGAACCATTCCCTCCTCTTCCTGGGCACAGAATTGGACTACATCTGCCAGAGGCCTTTGCAGGTAGGTATGACCACATAACTGAGCTCTGGCTAATGGAATGTGCAAGGCAATTGATGGGGCCCTTTCCATGGCTGGTCTACCTCCCTTGCACAATCTTCCTGACTGTTTCCTTCTGCTTTAATAGAAGGGATTCTGAGGCCCTGAGGTGGCAGAGCCATGAGAAGATAGAGCCTGGGTCCCTGCATCACTGTATAGAGGAGAGCTGTCCACCAACTTGGGATGGCCATACTGTGCTGTTTCTTACACAGCAAGAAACCAACTTCTCTGCGTTAAACTACTTCAGTATACATTCAGATATGTTACAGAAGTGAGCATAAACCTGATAAGCTGTCATCACTTGAACCAGTGATTAAGTGCTCACAATGTGCTACTTATTGTCCTAAAATTCCTATGTCATTCTCTTATCTAATCCTAATAACCCTTGAAATAATGGGAATGCTATTAATAACTAGAGGTCCGGTGCATGAAATTCATGCATGGAGGGGGAGGGGTTTCCTCAGCTCAGCCTGCACCCACTCCAATCAGGGAGCCCTCAGGGGATGTCTGACCGCCCGTGGGATCAGGCCTAAACCAGCGGTCCGACACCCCTGTCACAATCTGGGATCGCTGGCTCCTAACCACTCATCTGCCTGCCTGCCTGATTGCCCCTAACACCTCTGCCTGCCTACCTGATCACCCCTAACTGCCTCTGCCTGCCTGCATGATTATCCCTAAACTCTCTGCCTGCCTGATCGCCCCTAACTGCCTCTGCCTGCCTGACTGCCCCTAACTACCTCTGCCTGCCTCCCTGATTGCCCCTAACTGCCCTCCCTGCCAGCCTGGTTGCCTCCAACTGCCCTCCCCTGCCAGCCTGATCTTGGCCCTAACTGCTTTCTCCTGATGGCCTGTTCACCCCTAACTGTCTCTGTCTGACTGATCACCCCTAACTGCCCTCCCCTGCCAGTCTGATCTCACCCCCAACTGCCCTCCTCTGCTGTCCATTTTGGTTCTGATTGGTTAGTTTCTATGTCAGTCAGCGTCAAAAGCTCCGTCGCCTAGGCAGCCATTGGCTCCTCACAGTTGGCCCAGATTTGGTTCTGATTGGTCAGTTTCTATGCCAGCCAGCATATCTGGGCCTACCAACGGGGCCTGATCAGAAAGGCAGGGCTGATCAGCAGCCCCAGTGGAGGCCTGGAGTGAAATGGAGGCGCAGCCGTTGGCCAGGCTGGGAGAGACAGAAAGGCAAGTTCGGATCAAGGGCTGCCACAGAGGCTATGGATCAGAACCTGCCTCTCTCTCTGCAGGCCTCTCTCTTGGCCTGATCCGCAGCCCCCTAGTCAGTCAGTGCTGGATCAGGGCACCTGCAGTGGCCCCAGTCAGTGCTGGGTCACCATGGCAACCCAGCACTGACTTCCGGTCTGGTAGAGCCTTCGGTGGTAATGTTGTTACAATCCTGCTCTTTATTATATAGATAGTAAAGGCAATAACAACATCAGTGATAGATCTCTTACTATGTGATAGACATTCTCCTAACCACATCACATTTAATCTTCGCATCATTCTTGTGATGTAGGTATCATTTTATACACAATGTCCATAGAGGTTAAGTAGATTGTACAAGATCACACCGTGAGAATGTAGTAGAGGGTGATTTGATTTTGAACTTGAATCTGTCTGATGTCAGAGCCCATGTCCTTGCTCCTGTGTCATAGCAAGTACTCAACAAATACTTGTTGAATCATGCAATGGACCTTTTGTGTCATGCTTGCAATGAGGACTTTTCACACCCAGACTCACTCTTCCCAGCTCAGCTTGGAGCCATGCAGCCCGGTTTAAGATGGCCACCCTCAACCCCCAGCCACATATCTCTCCTTTCCCCACCAGGCTGCCTCTCACCTGTGGCTGCATTCAGAAATGTGTTGAGGAGAGGGCCCTCCAGCTTGCCCAACTGGGCCAGGGCATAGCCAGCAATGGCCACAGCATATGGTCTCTTCAAGTTCATGTAGTGTGCTTGAATGAAGTCTCCAGCCTTATTGATGCTGCCCCCAAGGCTCTATGAGAAAAAGATTGGGTACTCTGCTCAGGTGGCACTGCTGCCCCAAAGAGCTGACAAGGATCACATAATCACCACTTCCTGGGAATAAGGTTTTTGGCCTTGGTACATATTTGTCTTGGATCTGTCTATTTTTAAGGGTTCCCCAGACAGTTTAGCCACTGTGCACTGCTCTGTTACTGAATACCTATCATGTTCCTGGTGCAGTTTGTATACCAGTGGTGTGCTAGTAAATATTTAATAACCAGTTGTCTAGTCAGTGCAGGGGGTGAGGGTTTGGGGAGCTGGTTTACTGATTGCCAATGTGGTGTAAATACTCCCACCATGCTAATTTCAAGCTACCAGTGTGACATACTTTAACAGAGTGGGAAAGAGATGCCCCAAATAGGCACCCAGGGTTAACACACCACTGGGTCCACCTATTATCTAATCATCATTGTCATTGTGGCTAACACTCACTATGTGCTAGTCACATATCCACTCATTTAATCTCAAAATCCTATGAGGTAGGTTTTATTTTCATCACCATCCCTACTGCACAGAGAACACTGAGACCCATGAGATGAGGTGCAGAGGCAGATATGCTTTGTAGTGTTTGCTGATTTTTTATAGTTTAAATACAACCACGGCTGATTTCAACCTACCAGCATGGAGTCACTGACGGTAGAATTGGGAAGAGATTATAAAGTATTTCCACCGTACAGGTACGACAGACGTAAATAACCTCAAGAGCATGGATAATGATAAAAGATAGTAAAATAATTAAGAAGTGATGAGTTTTGCCAAAACCGGTTTGGCTCAGTGGATAGAGCGTCGGCCTGCGGACTGAAAGTCCCGGGTTCGATTCCGGTCAAGGGCATGTGCCTGGGTTGCGGGCACATCCCCAGTGGGAGATGTGCAGGAGGCAGCTGATAGATGTTTCTCTCTCATCGATGTTTCTAACTCTCTATCTCTCTCCCTTCCTCTCTGTAAAGAATCAATAAAATATATTTTTTAAAAAAAAGTGATGAGTTTTTAGTGTTTACTACCTTTGTTGTTGTTGTTTTTTCTTAAGTGATTTGCCTTACCCTGTTTTTTACATAATGTAGCTTACACATGTGTTACATCTAGAACTCAGAGAGTCCTAAAAATACAAAAATTATTATACCCATTTTACAGATGCACACACTGAGGCCCAGTAATGGAACGTCCCTGAGAGTAATGATCTGAATGTAGGTCTGTCTGACCCCACTGCCCTAGAGCTGTCTCTTTTCTATCATACTTTATTTCAAATCTGCAAGGATTAAAACAAGGTTCCTCTGGCCTTAAAGGTAATGGCCTTTCTCTCCTCCCTCTCTTTTCTGGGGTCCTGAGGAGGGAGAAGCAGCTGTTGAAGTTGGGATCCTGGAGTTCCCCACTTGGAAAGCTAAAGGTCAAACAACCCACTCTCAAAACCCTAGGACAGTGGTTCTCAACCTGTGGGTTGACCCCTTTGGCGGTCGAACAACCCTTTCACAGGGGTCACCTAATACCATCCTGCATATCAGATATTTACATTACAATTCATAACAGTAGCAATATTACAGTTATGAAGTAGCAACGAAAATAATTTTATGGTTGGGTCACAACATGAGGAACTGTATTTAAAGGGCCAGAAGGCTGAGAACCACTGCCCAAGGACAAAGCAGATGCCGAGATTACAGAACCTCCACAATCCCTGTGCCTGGGCAGGAGAGGGGAGGGCAGGGCACACTTACGTTGATCTGTCCCTCGCAAATATCTTTAGCCTCCTGCAGTGCGATGAGAACGAAGGCTGTGAGGGACACATCTTTCTCCTCAGCATCATTCAAGCCACCCTAGGGTGTGGAGGAGGGAGTAAGGATGGAGTCACCCATGTGCCCCTCATGCCAACCACCCCCCTGTAGGATCAGTGGGGCAGGGCAAGGGTGGGTCTCTCCCCAGTGTCTCACAGGAGGGCCATACTCTAGTATCCATTCATTCACTCACTCACTCTGTAAATGTTGCTGGTGTTGTGGGTAAGATGGCTCCAGCCCTCATGGAGCTCCCCATCTCATAGGGGGAACAGGCATGAACCAACCAGCTCATCACAGATCTATCGTTACAAACTGACCAGAGCTGCGCAGAAGTGGATGTGGCGGTGAGAATGGATAGTGGGGGTGTGTCTTGGTCAGGGCAGTTGGAAAGGTGTCCCCAAGGGATGACAGATGGAGCCACAATCTGAAGAGTGAGTAGGACTCAACTGCCAAAGAGGGCAGTGGTAACATGCCAGGTAGTGGGAACAGCATGTGCAAAGGCCCTGTGCCCAGGAGCAAGGCTCCAGGGAGTACAGATGGAGTGTGGAGAGGGAAGGCTGCGAGGCTGGAAGCCCGAAGATCAGGCTGAAGCCGTGGTTTGCTCACTTGAGCACACGTCAGCATTACATGGAGTCAGGGGCTTATTAAAACCCCAATTCCTATGCCCCACCCCCAAAGTTTCTGATTCGTGCATCTGGGATCCAGCCCAAGAATGTCCATTTCTAACAAACTTGTAGCTGATGCTGATGCTGTTGGCCTGGAGACTAGAGTTTGAGAAACACAATTCTAAAGACCTGTGAGGGTTTTTATCAAAGCAATGGGGGGCTAGGGAACTTTCATTTTGCACTGGACCCTGAGGTCTCTGGTTTTTGCAAAGGAGAAGTGACCATCATGGCTCCTTTATTTCTCTGTCCATCCCACGCTGGGAATTGGGCAAATGGCAGAGGGAGCCTGTCTCCTGTCCATGCGTGGGCACTCAGGCACTCCTCTCCCCAGCCTGCCCTGAATCCTGGCCTCTTACAGTCATTTGTAGTTGTCCCACGGGTGAATCCTCCTGGAAGACTCCATCAGGCCTCTGCTTCTCCAGGATCAGCCACTTGACAGCTCCACAGATGACTTCGGAGTCGATGGCGATGAGGTTGGTGGCCAGAGAGAAGACCTTGACCACGTAGGCTGTCGGCCTGGGGGTGGGCACAGAGCATGAGCCAATTGGCTCTGGGATCCAGAGACTGCCATCCCAGCCAAGCAAGGAGCAGAGAGGGCCATGGCCTGCTCAGGTGTGCCCAGTTTCCCGGGCCAGGCCTCAGGACCCAATGTTGCCTGTAGGCAGTGCTTAGTGACGGTAGGTCACTCAGCTAGTGGGCACCTTAACTCTGAAGGTGGAGGGGTCCAGAGGCACAGGGCTGTGTGTGGGGGAGGCCAGCCTAGATCACCCCAGGTCATGGCCCAGGCCCTGCTCAAGGGGTGCAGGGCCAAGGATGAGCAGGCTCACCAGGTGCTGGACTTCCGACTCTGGTAGGCCGCAAAGGCCTTGTTGGGTTGTCTGTAGGTCAGTTGCGTTGTGTACCCTGCAAGGAAGAGAGAAGTGTCACTGGGGGAGTGAGGGCTGAGTGGAGGCAGTGACTGGTGAAGGTATGCCAGGAAGGAGAGAGGCTTAGAGAGGGAACAAGGATTCTGTGAAGGGGAAAGGTGAGTTCAGAGAGGAAAGAGGGGGCTCAGGAAAAGGAGGAATGTCTGGAGGGGAGGGGAGCTTATAGGGTGGAGGGACTCTGCAAGGGTGCAGGGATCAGAGTGAGGAGGAGTAAAAGCTTCTCAGAGGAGAGGAGGTTCAGAGAGAGAAGGGCTTTCAAGGGAGTTCATTGGGAGAGGAAACTCGGAATGACCAGGGTCTCACAGAGGGGAGAGCAGGAGGTTTCAGAGAAGCGGCGGGGCCTCAAGAGGGGGTGGGGCCTCAGAGGAGGAAGGAGCTCAGAGAGGGGCCTCAGAGTGGGGGCCTCCAATAGGGGAAGGGGTCATACCCTTCTTGATGAGATCCACGGCTTCCTGCCGCTTGCCAATGCCAAGCTTCTCCCACTGCTCAGAGTGGTCCAGGTAGTGCACCGCGATGACAGTGGGCGTCATGTGGATCATGTTCTGCTCTCCACAGCCCCCGGGGGTCACAATGAGGTGCCCCAGCTGCTGCCCATCAATGGCGTCCTCTGCCATCTGGGCCACTGGGGTCCCTGCAGCCAGGAGGAAGGATGGCGTTCAGGCAGCAAGACCTACTGTGGGCTGAAGAGGGTTGGGGCTGCCCCCAGCCTTCCCAGGCTCCAACCAGCCAGGGCCAAAGAGTCAGGGAGCCAGGGACAGCTGGCGGCTGGAGGCATGTGACTGAACGGGGCAAGGGGGGTTGTCCCTGGGTCCTCATGTGCCACCAGTGGTAAAACAATTCCAGGAACAATGGTCATGAATACGTCTATCATGCTTAATGCCATTTGCCAAGCTCCCTTCTAAGAGAACACTATATAGCATCTCATTTAATTTTCCCAACAGCCCTCGAAACAGGTACCGCTATTTGCCTTCATCACAGATCAGGAAACCAAGAGTTTCTATCCCAAACCTAAGAGCTCAGAGGTTGCAAGGGGCTTTGCTAGCTCCTTCCTGTGCCTTCTCCTCCCAGTCCTCCATCCTCCTGGATTAGTTCCAGAATTTCTGTTTTTGAACTCTATCACTTCTCATTGAAGCTTCTTTAGCAGCAGAAGCTAAGTACTGCCTGGAGCCTTATGTGAGCACATCAAGGAGGGTGTTCTAGCACAGGAGAAGGAGAGAGGCGCCATGGTTCAATATTCCTGGAAGTGATGGAACCGGGAGCCCTCTTCAGGGGTCATGGCTCCCACACCTTCCTGGGCCCCATGGGGTTGGACCAAGGCCATCTCACCCTGCAGGAGGATCCTGGTTTCCGACTCTGTGTCAGGGACTTGGTCACTGAGGTCTGCAGCCTCGACCTCCACTCGCTGCACACCGTCTGCCGGTTGAATGGGAGACACCCTTCGCACCAGCCTCCTTTCACCAGACCCTGCACACCACCCAGGCCTCACCCCCACTCCTGCGCTGACTCACTCTGGCCCAGGTGTTGTGGATCCAGTGTCTTAACGGCCACAGTCTTGTTCATTCTGATTCCTTCAGGCTGGACAGTGTTGAGGGAAGGGGGAGGTGGGTGAATAAAAGGACAGACAGAGCCACAGCTGATCAGCAGGGCACTGTTTTGGGGATTACCGTAGCCTAGATGGCATCTGCCAGTCTTAGCTGTGTGACTGGGAGCCAGTAACTTAACCTCTCTGTGTCTCAGCTTCCTTCCTTATAGGGAGGAGGCAATACAAACATCTACCTCATACTATTGTATGATATAATAACAACATTATAAATTAATAACAATAAAATAGCCAAGCCTTTAAAATCTTCCTATGTGCCTAGAAGCTTCCTTTATTCTGGTTAACTCATTTAATCTTTATAATAAGGTACTGCTATTATCATTCCCATTTCAAAAATGGGGAATCGGGCCCTGGTCAGTATGGTTCAGCTGGTTGTCCATTGTTCCATACACAGAAAGGTTGCCGGTTTGATTCCAGGTCAGGGCACATGCCCAGGTTTCGGGCTTGATCCCAGGTTTCGGGCATGCAGGAAGCCGCTGATGGCTGTATCACTCTCACATTAATGTTTCTCTCTCTCTCTCCCTCTTCTTTGCGTTCTCTCTCTTTCTCTCAATAAAAGTTCTTAAAACAAAACAAAACACATAAACTTATAATGATGGTAAAATTGGAGAACAGAAATGAGGTCAGAATGAATTTGTGAGAAGCAAGATGGCGGCGATATAGGCAGACGCGTTCCAGGTCTTGTCCCGGAGCAAATGGAGTAAGCAGCTGAAACTAATAACACCCACCCCGAATCGGCGAAATTACTCAGCTGGTGAGACGGTTTGCAGCCGGGAAGGGCAGAGCTCCCCTGGAAAGGTAAAAAACCAGGGATCTGGGCAGGAAACTTTGCCAGACCTCTGAGCCCAGAGGGTCGGAGGGAGACCGCGTGGCAGACAGCCGAGTCTCTTGGGACAGACACAGCCCCTGACTGGGGAAAGGAGTTCCGCGGGATTCCTGGCGCCGGGGGATTTGAGATTTGGATTCTGTTGTGATTACGGACTGAGCCTAAAGTGGGCAGCCTGAGGAGCTGACCAGATCATGCAGTGCCGGTAAGAGAGGAGCGTTTCCGCGGCCGGCGGCGTTTTGTTCACTTGTTTTCACTGAACCCTGCTCATAGGACAGTTCGGATACAGACACTCACCTGTGCTGAAGAGAGGGAGAAGGTGCGGACTTGTGGATTCTGGGGAGAGGCTGAGGAGAGAGGGGGGGCCGGGAGAGGTGGCAGCGAATTGAGTGCTGAGACACCCCTGGGCCCAGGACTGGGGCAGCCATTCTCTCCAGAGGGTGGAATTCCTCCCCCCTTCCCCCAGGCAAGGAGCACAGCCACACCCAGATTCTACCCTGTACGAGATAAAGGATTAAAATAATCTGATTAGTCCCTGGGAGTTACCAGGGTCTGGCCTATAGAGGAACTTTCAGTCCCACCAACAACGCAGAGCAGGGTAACGATTATTTAAGAACCAGCTCTGGGCAGTTGACCTCCCCAAACCAGTTTTAAGTAGAGAAGCCGTATAGCCTCAGAGGCCAACCCCAAAACACTGCCACCCAGAGGCTGAGCCACAAACTGACTCTTAGGTGAACACAAACTAAGGCAGTCTGGATCACAAATACGGCCTGCTTTAAAATCAGGACTGTGATTTACAACACGGAGGAACAGTGTATCACAGGGAAATTCAACACTCTCCTAAATACCTGGCAGGACTAAGCAGATCCAAGCAACAGCAGCCTCCTGATCACCACACCCTCTGTCTGAGGAACAGCAGCTGTACGTGAAGCCTCCCCCCACCAGCCAGAAGAGCCACCACAGCTGTGAACAACACCCACCAGAGGAGCTGCTGCCAACTGAGGAGCAGCTGCTACCGCAACCACCCAAGGAGCAACCACAGCCCAAGGAGCCACTGCCACCCAGGGAGCAGCCACTGAACGACTCAACATCTAGATATGTCAGTGAGATCAAACATGGGTAGGCAAAGAAACCCCCAAAGGAAAGAAAAGGAGGACTCGCCAGAAAAGCAGCTAAGTGAGACAGAGGCATGCAACATGACAGAAAAAGAATTCAGAATAAGGGTCCTAGCGTGCATAAACCGGATGGAGGAAAAAATCAACTACTTATGCAAGAAGCAAGAAGAAACAGATGAAAAAATCAATAACTTATGCAAGACCCAAGAAGAAATGAAGAGCGATATAGCTGCAATAAAAAACACCATTGAAAGCATCAACAGTAGACTAGGAGAAGCGGAGGACCGAATTAGTGAATTAGAAGACAAGGAAGCAAAACACACCCAAACTGTACTGCAATTGGAGAAAAAAATTAAAAGACAGGAGGAGAGCCTAAGGGAGCTTTGGGACAACATGAAACGAAACAACATACGAATAATAGGGGTGCCAGAACAACAGAAAGATGAACAAGGATTAGAAAACCTACTCGAAGAAATAATATCAGAAAACTTCCCTGAAGTGGGGAAGAAAAAAGTCACACAAGCACAGAGAGTCCCAAACAAGGTGAACCCGAAAAGACCCACACCAAGACACATCATAATTACCATGGCAAATGTTCAGGACAAAGAGAGAATCTTACAGGCTGCAAGAGAGAGACGGAAAGTTACATACAAGGGATCTCACATTAGATTATCAAATGATTTCTCAACAGAAACACATCAGGCCAGAAAAGAATGGACAGAAATTTACAAAGTGATGCAAAGCAAAGGACTGAACCCAAGAATACTCTATCCAGCAAGGCTATCATTCAAAATTGAAGGGGAAATAAGAAGCTTCACAGACAAAAAAAGGCTAAGGGAGTTTATCACCACCAAGCCAGCAATGCAAGAAATGCTAAAGGGACTGGTGTAAAAAGAAGGAATAAAAAGCTCAGAAAGAAAACAGCCACACAAAAAAAGAAATGGCTACAAACAAGTACCTTTCAATAATAACTTTAAACGTAAACGGACTAAATGCTCCAACCAAAAGACATCGAGTGGCTGAATGGATAAAAAAACATGACCCATACATCTGCTGTCTACAAGAGACCCACCTCATTAGAAGGGACTCACACAGACTGAAAGTGAAGGGATGGAAAAATATCTTTCAGGCAAATGGAAAGGAAAAGAAAGCTGGGGTAGCAATACTTATATCAGACAAAATAGACCTCAAAGTGAAGGCCATAACAAGAGATAAGGAAGGCCACTTCATAATACTAAAGGGATCAATACAACAAGAAGATATAACCCTGGTAAACATATATGCACCCAATGCAGGAGCACCCAAATACATAAAAAAACTCCTGGAAGATATCAAAGGAGAGATCGACAACAATACAATCATAGTAGGGGACTTTAATACACCACTGACATCACTGGATAAGTCCTCTAGACAAACAATCAGCAAAGAAACAGCAATCCTAAATGACTCACTAGATCAGATGGACTTAATAGACATCTTCAGAACACTTCACCCAAAGCCGCGGAATATACATTCCACTCAAATGCTCATGGGACAGATTCAAAAATAGACCACATATTGGGTCACAAGCAAAGTCTCCCCAAATTCAAGAAGATTGAAATCATAAAAAGCATCTTCTCAGACCACGATGGCATAATATTAGAAATAAACTACAATAAAAACAACCCAAAATACTCAAACACTTGGAAGCTGAATAGCATGTTATTAAATATTGATTGGGTTACCAATGAGATCAAAGAAGAAATTAAAAACATCCTGGAAACTAATGACAATGAAAACACAACAATCCAAAACCTATGGGACACAATGAAAGCAGTCCTGAGAGGGAAGTTTATAGCTCTACAGGCCTATCTCAAAAAACAAGAAAAAATGGTAGTAAATCATCTAACTCTTCAACTCAAAGAATTAGAAAGAGAGCAACAAGAAAACCCCAGAGTGAGCAGAAGGAAGGAGATAATAAAGATTAGAGCAGAAATAAATGACATAGAGACCAAAAAAACAATACAGAAAATCAATGAAACCAAGAGCTGGTTCTTTGAAAGGATAAACAAGATCGACAAACCTCTAGCCAGGCTCACCAAGAAGCAAAGAGAGAGGACCCAAATAAACCAAATCAGAAACGATAGAGGCGAAATAACAACAGACCCCACAGAAATACAAATGATTGTTAAAAAATACTATGGACAGCTCTACTCCAACAAACTAGACAACCTGGAGGAAATGGACAAATTCCTAGAAAAATACAACATTCCAGCACTCAATCAGGAAGAATCTAAAAATCTCAATAGGCCAATAACTATGGAAGAAATTGAAGCAGTCATCAAAAAGCTTCCAGCAAACAAAAGCCCAGGACCAGACGGCTTCACAGGGGAGTTTTACCAAACATTCAAGGAAGAACTAAAACCTATCCTCCTCAGACTACTACAAAAAATTCAAGAGGAAGGAACACTTCCAAGCTCATTCTATGAAGCCAGCATCACCCTAATACCAAAACCAGGTAAAGACAACACAATGAAAGAGAATTACAGGCCAATATCCCTCATGAACATAGATGCCAAAATCCTCAACAAAATCTTAGCAAATCGGATCCAGCAGTACATCAGAAAGATCATACACCATGACCAAGTAGGATTTATCCCAGGGATGCAAGGATGGTACAATATCCGCAAATCAATAAACGTGATACATCACATAAACAAATTGAAGGAAAAAAACCACATAGTCATATCAATTGATGCAGAAAAAGCATTTGACAAAATCCAACACCCATTTTTGATAAAAACTCTCAGCAAGGTGGGAATAGAAGGATCATACCTCAACATAATAAAAGCCATATATGACAAACCCACAGCCAACATCATACTCAATGGACAAAAACTAACACCATTTCCCCTAAGAACAGGAACAAGACAGGGATGCCCACTCTCACCACTCCTGTTCAACATAGTACTGGAAGTATTAGCCATTGCAATTAGGCAAGAAGAAGAAATAAAAGGCATCCAAATTGGAAAAGAGGAAGTAAAACTGTCCTTATTTGCAGACGACATGATATTATACATACAAAACCCTAGAGACTCCATCAAAAAGCTACTAGACTTAATACATGAATTTGGCAATGTAGCAGGATACAAAATTAACCCCAAGAAATCTGAGGCATTTCTATACACCAATAGTGAACTTTCAGAAAGAGAGATTATAAAAACAATCCCATTTACCATCGCACCAAAAAAATTAAGATACCTAGGAATAAACTTAACTAAAGAGGTAAAAGACCTCTACTCAGAAAACTACAGGACGTTAAAAAAAGAGATAGAGGAAGACATAAACAGATGGAAGAACATACCGTGTTCATGGATTGGTAGAATCAACATCATTAAAATGTCCATACTACCCAAAGCAATCTATAAATTCAACGCACTTCCCATTAAAATACCAACGGCATACTTCACAGATCTAGAACGAACTCTCCAAAAATTCATCTGGAATAAAAAAAGACCCCGAATAGCTGCAGCAATCCTGAGAAAGAACAAAGTAGGTGGGATCTCAATACCAGATATCAAGCTGTATTACAAAGCCACTGTTCTCAAAACTGCCTGGTACTGGCACAAGAACAGACATATAGATCAATGGAATAGAATAGAGAACCCAGAAATCGGCCCGAACCAATATGCTCAATTAATATTTGACAAAGGAGGCAAGAACATACAATGGAGCCAAGATAGTCTCTTCAATAAATGGTGTTGGGAAAATTGGACAGATATATGCAAGAAAATGAAACTAGACCACCAACTTACACCATACACAAGAATAAACTCAAAATGGATAAAGGACTTAAATGTACGACAGGAAACCATAAAAATTCTAGAAGAATCCAAAGGCAACAAAATCTCAGACATATGCCAAAGCAATTTCTTCACTGATACAGCTCCTAGGGCAGTTGAAACTAAAGAGAAAATGAACAAATGGGACTACATCAAAATAAAAAGCTTCTGCACAGCAAAAGAAACCATCAACAAAACAACAAGAAAACCCACTGCGTGGGAAAACATATTTGCCAACGTCATATCTGATAAGGGCCTAATCTCCAAAATTTATAGGGAACTCATACAACTTAACAAAAAGAAGATAAACAATCCAATCAAAAAATGGGCAAAGGATCTAAATAGACACCTTTCAAAAGAGGACATTCAGAAAGCCAAGAGACATATGAAAACATGCTCAAAGTCACTAATCATCCGAGAGATGCAAATCAAAACAACAATGAGGTACCATCTCACACCTGTCAGAATGGCTATCATCAACAAATCAACAAACGACAAGTGCTGGAGAGGATGTGGAGAAAAAGGAACACTTGTGCACTGCTGGTGGGAATGCAGACTGGTGCAGCCACTATGGAAGACAGTATGGAGTTTCCTCAAAAAACTGGAAATGGAACTCCCATTTGACCCTGTGATCCCACTTCTAGGAATATATCCCAAGAAACCAGAAACACCAATCAGAAAGGATATGTGCACCCATATGTTCATAGCAGCACAATTCACCATAGCTAAGATCTGGAAACAGCCTAAGTGCCCATCAGTAGATGAATGGATTAGAAAACTGTGGTACATCTACACGATGGAATACTATGCTGCTGTAAAAAAGAAGGAACTCTTACAATTTGCAACGGCATGGATGGAGCTGGAGAGCATTATGCTAAGTGAAATAAGCCAGTCAATGAAGGAAAAATACCACATGATCTCACTCATTCATGGATAATAAAGACCATTACAAACTTTTGAACAATAATAGATACAGAGGCAGAGCTGCCTCAAACTGATTGTCAAACTGCAGTGGGAAGGCCAGAGAGGGTTGGGGGGCAGAAGGGAGGGGAGTAAGAGATCAACCGAAGGACTTGTATGCATGCATACAAGCATAACCAATGGACATAAGACACGGGGGGGGGGGGGGGGCCAGGGGATTGTCAAGGGCGGGGGAAAAAAGGACACATATGTAATACCCTTTGTAATACTTTAAGCAATAAAAAAATTAAAAAAAAAATAAAATGACACATGAACATGAAAAAAAAAAATTGGAGAACAGAGAGCTGAAGTAACTTGCCCAGAGCCACTCAGCTAATAGGACAGAACTGGAATATGAGCCTGGCAGTCTGGCTCTAGAGTCTGTTTTCAAACCAATGCCTCTCAAAGGGTTAAATAACATAAAAATAAAATGGAATTTTAAAAATTAAATTAAATTAAAAAATAAATTGCAATAATTAATATAAAATAAGTGAAAAAAATACAAAAAAGTAAACAAATTAAAATTTTAATTAATTAATTAGTACTTGTTTTAATCCTTAACTGAGGATGTTTTTATTGATTTTTAGAGATATAGGAAAGGAGAGAAAGAGAGATATTGAGTCAAGAGAGAAACTTTGGTTGCCTCCAGTATATACCCTGACTGGGGATAGAACTTGCAATCTGGGTATCTGCCCTGACCGGGAATCAAACCCACAACCTTTCCGTGAATGAGATGACTCTCTAACTTTATGGGCCAGGGCTAAAATTAACTTTTTAAACAAATTATTTAAATAAATAATAAAATAAAAGACTGTGCTTAAGTACTTAGCAGTGTATGGGGCTATCTGAATTAGCATCAAAGACCCAACACAAGTCCTCATATGTCTTCAGGTAAGTCTTTACTGTGGATACACCTTTTTTTTGCCTTCCAGAACCCATTCCCCTTTCACCTGGTAATAAATCCCAGATTTTCCTTTGCAGACTGAGTTTCTTCTCAAAGTGTGCTGGTAAATATTTAAATCCAGCTGTCCCAGAAGAAAAAAATCCAGACTTGCAGCACTACCAATTTTCTTGGTGTAAATATAACCACCGTGATGGATTTCAAGCTACCAGAGTTAGTGAATACAGAATTGGGAAGAGCTGGCCACGCAGGT
>NW_005355483.1:0-820 GCF_000412655.1 Myotis brandtii
AAATGGCTTTAGGAAATCCTCATACATCAATAATTAATCTAAATGTACACCATTGAAGAGGCACCGAGTAGTAGATTGGATGGAAAAAAAAACAACAACACCCAACCATATGCCACCTTCAAGAGATACATCTAAGCTACAAAGACAAAGGTAGATTGAAAGGGCGAAAAATGATTCTCCATGCAAATAACATCCAGAGAACAGCACGAGCAGCCATACTCATATTTGGCATAATAGAGTTTAAGGGAACATAGGTAAAAAGAGACAAAGAAGGATATTATATAATCATACAGGGAACACTACATCAAGAAGACATAACACTTCTTAATATGTATGTTCCCATATAAAGCAACTACTCATAGATTTAAAGGTGGAAACAGACAAAAAAATATAATCATAGTTGTGGATCTTAACACACCATTGAAAGCTCTAGATAGATTATACAAATAGAAATTCAGTAAAGAAATATTGGCCTTAAATAACACATTAGACCAAATGGACATAATTGACATTAATCAAACTTTTCATTCCAGAACATCAGATTATACATTCTTTTCCAGTGCACAAGGAATAGTCTTAAGGAGAAACCATATGCTGGGTCACAAAACTAGCCTCAAGTAATACAGAAAGATTGAAAATTATACCAAGCATATTCTCAGACCATGATACCTTGAAATTAGAAATCAATTGCAAAAGGGAAGTAAAGAAACCAACAGATATGTGGAGAGTACACAACAAATTAGTAAAAAATGACCTGTCCAAAGAAGAAAAACAGATGAGATAAAAAGATATATAGAGAGAAATAAGAATGACAATACAA
>NW_005355484.1:0-1164 GCF_000412655.1 Myotis brandtii
ATGCCCTGAAGAAAATTTACTTTCATCTGTTTTTTTTCTAAACTATATGGCACTTCAGCTACCAGACCTTCAGATATTGACTGAACTGAATATTTGGAGATATCATACACACATCCCCTAATACTCTCAGTCTCACTGTCTTACAGTAAGAACAAGTACTAGTCCTGCACGAATCACATGTGCTGTCATACCGCATTGCAAACATGCACACACTCATCCCCATCCTCTTTATCAACATGGAAAACTCCAGAAATATTCTAATACATACATACAATTCCAAAAATATTTGCATATAAAACTATATCCTCATTCCCACATTGATATGCCATGTAAACACCTCAAAGTATCCCACACATAGAATTCTGAAATATAATATGCATATAAACTTTCACTCCAAATACTCGTGTGGGTCATGGGCATCTTAACCCCTATAGACTTCACACACATCTTCTAGCTTGCTTATGCTATAAATTTTCTTTCCCAGTATTCCATCAACCACTTCAAAAAGTTTCCTCTACTGGAGCCTCTGAGATGCCAGCATTCCAGCCAGTCAGGAAACAGAAGAGCACAGAGCGGCACATTCAAGGTTTGTATGGCGAAGCCTGAAATGGCACATGTCATTTCCAATCATTTTCCATTGTAGTAATGTATTCTCATGGTCAGAACTACCTTCAAGGGAAGCTAACAAAGATAACATAGTTTTATGTCCAGGTTGAAAGAAGACAGCAATCTCGGTTCCATTTTCAAAGAAGCCACTTTGAACAAACCCAGTCACCCAGGACATATATTAGCACAATAACTACTCCGTGCATTTGACATTTTCATAGGAACCACATAACAGTACCCATCCAGACTGTGTGTGCTCAGTGAATGTGGTACATGGTAGATTCTTTGTTTAAAGGACAGGTAAATACATAATTTACAAGAATGGGCTGCATATCTATTACTTTTATTTAAATTCTCAGCAAAGCTGAATTCAAGGGATGTTTTGCAGCACAGACACAAGGCAGTGGCCCTAACTGAACGCCAGAAAGCATGGAAAGCCTCTTCCTCAGAGATTTTACCCTGCATCTCTTCTAAAGCCAGGAAAAATGATGCTGGTAAGGAGGGACTATTGAGTAGGATGCAAAGGGAGGTGGGATCTAGACAGAACCCATGGTTGAG
>NW_005355484.1:1341-2802 GCF_000412655.1 Myotis brandtii
TAACTTAACATAGGCCCAACTATGGTAGGGTAGGATCCTCAAGAACTGAACTTGAGGTAGAGTGCAGAGATACCCAGGCAAAGACACCGTCACATCCATATATTTACATAGCCAGAGTTTCCCATCACATTCATCTCAAATAAGACCCCTTTGTTGTCACTGTCCCTATCATTCATTTCAATACAACATTCCACATGCATCTAAATTCTCCATGCTGGATTTTTGCCCATGCCATGCAAACCGTTATAATTTCTCTGGCTCCTGAGATGCTAGATTAGTATCACTGTTTTTAAATTTTATGGAAATACAAGGGCACAGTATATACTTTGTGTCTAGCTCCTTTCACTAATCAATATATTTGTGGAATTTATCTATGTTGTGTATGACATTAATTTTGTTCCTTTTTGGTACATGTATATCATTGCATGAATATTATATTTTCATTGACTATAATTATCTGGTCATTATGGTTGCTTCCAGTCTGAGCTCCTTAAAAAGTGATATTGTGGGTAATATATTGTACATACTTTTCACTATGGATACATTTCTTTTCAGTGATTGCTTAAGAGTTAGATTGCTAGTTCTTATTCCCATATTCTATCTTAATCCATTCATAACTCAATCTTTCATATTTTTAATTTCTATTATTATACATCGTGTTCTGAACTCTTTGCCATCTTTTTTCAAATCACGGGTATTTTTTATTTTATATAACTTCATTTCCACATCCCCTTTAATTATTCCCTCATATTTTGCAAATACACTAACTGATCCAGTTTCAGAGTATATTCTAGGTAATACCATGCCTTATCTAAAAAATCCTATCTAATAATAGACAAACATGATAATTGACCATTCCTCTGCTACACTTCCCATTGGCTAAGAAGCAGGATATGCAAATTAACTGCCAACAAAGATGGCGGCCAGCAGCCATGCAGCTGAAGGGAGCAGGAGGTTTGCTTGCTCCAGTGATGGAGGAAGCCATGGTTCCCCACCTGCCATGGCCTAGCTCTGAGGTCCGGAAGTAACAATGTTTCAATTATAGAAGCTAAACAAATCTCAGATAACTGCTTTCAGCCAGCCGTGGCCTCAGAGCTTAAAGTGCTAGTGATGGCAACAGAGTTTCAATTATAGAAGGTAAACACACCCAGATACCTGATTTTCAGCCAGCCAGGGCCTCGGAGCTGGAGCCAGCTCTCATCTCCAGTGACAGCCATAGAAGATAAATAAATCCCAGAATAAAAAATTAAGAAAAAAAGAGGCTGTGGGATTTAGTCATCCACCAGCATGAAAATGGCCCTCAGCCCCTCATCCAGGCTGGCCATGCACCCCAGTGGGGACCCCCACCCTGAAGAGGGTGTGACCAGCTGCAAATAGCCATCAGCCCCTCAACCAGGCTGGCCAGGCACCCAAGCAGGACACCGACCCTGATCCGGATCACCCTTCAGGGCAAACCAGCCA
>NW_005355485.1:0-206 GCF_000412655.1 Myotis brandtii
ATAATACAATAATTAATAAATAATAGTACAAGAACAACTGTTTCACCTACTCCCAACTGTAAACCTACTTTTGCCCCCTGTGTGTGTGTGTGTGTGTGTGTGTGTGTGTGTGTAGACCTTGTAACACACACGTATATGTGTACTTTCACATATGCCCACATGCGTGCGTGCGCACACGCGCGCGCGCACACACACACACACACACA
>NW_005355486.1:0-494 GCF_000412655.1 Myotis brandtii
CTCTGTTCAGTCTCTCAACTATTTGGCATCTATTTATTAATGGCTGGGAACTTGCACTTCTTTATAAATTATAGGAACTGATGGCAATGCAAACTGGGACTTGGCTGAAAGTATTTAGTTGTGTTTCCCTTTATTGTGCAGAAAGTAGCTGTGTTATGAACAAGAGGCCTCATTATTCCCTCAGAATCTTTAATTTTTCTTCCTTACTAGGATTCTTATCTCTAATTTTTTAGAGTATTTCTTTCAGAAATAAATGTAACCAATTTGTAATGGCAGATTCTTTCTCTGTCCTTTTGAAATATACCTAAGTCTCCTTAAAAGCTTCTTGCCTCCCAGCTGGAGTGGCTCAGTGGTTGAGAATCAACCCAAGAACCAGGAGGTCATGGTTCAATTATCAGTCAGGGCACATGGTGGCTTTCTGGCTTGCTTCCCTGTAGGGGTGTGCAGGAAGCAGACAATCAATGAATCTCTTTCATCATTGATGTTTCTATGTC
>NW_005355487.1:0-721 GCF_000412655.1 Myotis brandtii
CTTTCAGCTGGGGGGCCTCCAGCCCGGATGCAGGGTGGCTGCTTGCACCTCTGCCAATGGCCACTTACACCAGGGGCCGCGCCTAGGCCAGGCAGTGAGGCTTGCCTCTTCGTGACTCCTGGCGGGGTAGCCTCAGGGCTGAGCGGCACCCCTGATGGTGGATGGTGGCCACTTCCTCTGGGGGCCACTCCCGGGCTGTGCCTGACAGGTCATGACTATTAAGCACCTGACTGGTTGTAACTAATTAACATATCAGGGCTAATTAGCATATTCCTCTTTTATTATATAGGATATATATAGGAGTGGGAGAGGGAATTATTCAAAGTTGCTGTCCTACAGGGTATGAAACGCAAACACAGGTGTACAGTAAAACAGATTCAGGGCCAACAGTGGCCCAGCAGCGCAATCCTGAGCCTCCGCCCGACCCAGTGTGGGATCCCGGATCCAGGACTGTGGTGTGTGGGGCGGGGCGGGAGGCAGCACAGTCTGACTGGCCACCGGACCCAGTGCGGGATCCGGGCCTGCCATCTGCGACCGGGTGAGACGGGGCAGACACTGTGGGATTGGGGTGCCATCTGCCACCAGGGGAGCAGGCCTAAGCCAGCAGGTGGTTATCTCCCGAGGGGTCCCAGACTGTGACAGGGCACAGGTTGGGCTGAGGTACCCCCCCCGCCCCCGCCAGTTCACAAATTACTGTGCACCATGCATCTAGTATATATAT
>NW_005355488.1:0-460 GCF_000412655.1 Myotis brandtii
CCACCACTGCACGAATCCATGCACTGGGCCTCTAGTAAGTTAATAAAAAGGAATAGCTTTAAAAAATCTATTTATATAAAAACCCTGGGTGTAACGTCACGACCGAGGCTCGACCAATGGGAAGGAAGTCAGTCCTGCAGGGGTCGTCTTGGAAATGGCTGCACCCTCCCTGAGCTGTTTCCCATGAGGGCAGCGAGGTTTGAGGCAGGAAACCGCCCTCGGAGCGTGGCTGCACTGAGTCCTGAGTCCTCTTAGCAACAGCTGTGCCCCCCCTGAGCTGTTTCCAGTAAGGGTGAGGTTTGAGGCAGGAACCGGCCCTCGGAGCATGGAGGCATATCTTTATAAAGTTTTAATACATTATATTAGAGGTCATGGTAGTACTGTTTTACCCACAGCGTCTACAGGAATTGCTGCAAATTTATTTCTCGGTGGAAGCACCTTTCATTCCCAATATAAATTA
>NW_005355488.1:486-718 GCF_000412655.1 Myotis brandtii
CTCGATATAAACAGTGAAGTTGCTAAAACTATTAAAAAGGCCCAACTTCTCATTATTGATGAATGCACCATGGCATCCAGTCATGCTATAAACGCCACAGACAGATTACTAAGAGAAATTTGAATGTTGTATTTGGTGGGAAAGTTCTCCTTCTTGGAGGGAATTTTTAACAATGTCTCAGTATTGTAACTCATACTATGCAATTGGCCATAGTACAAACGAGTTTAAAGTA
>NW_005355489.1:0-427 GCF_000412655.1 Myotis brandtii
GAATTGCATTTAGACAGTGACGAGTCCAGATAGATTAGGAATGTATATGCACTTAATAAAATAGTATTTTTTCCCACTGAAATGTAGGCAACATAAATTTCTTCTGCTGGATTGGAACTTGGTATCTGTTTTTAGAGTTACATGTCACTTGTTTTCTGGTTTCTTGTAGTTCTTGGCGTTGCAGTAATTGGCACCGGTGTGTACAGGTATCTTCACATCAGCCAAAGAGAGTAAATTAAACATGTTTCTTGAACACATTGGTGCTTCTCACTCTTTTTAAAAAATATATGTTTTATTGACTTCACAGAGAGGAAGGGAGAGGAAGAGAGAGATAGAAACATCAATGATAAGAGAGAATCATCAACTGGCTGCCTCCTGCATGCCCCAAACTGAAGAATGAGTCTGAAACCCAGGCATGTGCCAAAAC
>NW_005355489.1:3560-4824 GCF_000412655.1 Myotis brandtii
CCCTCCCCTACCTTCCCTCTGAGTTTTGAGCATCTGATCGATGCTTCTCTGTCTCTACATCTGTTTTTGTTCATCCGTTTATGTTGTTCATTATAATCCACAAATGAGTGAGAGCATGTGATATTTATCTTTCTCTGACTGACCTATTTCACTTAGCATAATGCTCCCCAGCTCCATCCATGCTGTTGCAAATGGTAGGAGTTCCTTCCTTTTTACAGCAGCTCATTCTTAATGTTCCAGAATTGAGATGGTTTCACCACAAAAGTTCTCCCTCTTTTCAATTCCTACTCATCCCACTAATCATGGCATTAATCACAACCAGGAATTTGACACTTAATATACCTGTGTTTTTTTCATGTTATGTGTATTTTCTCTTCAATAAAATGTTTAGTTCCAAAACAGCAAGGGCCCTATAGGTTGAGACCCAATATCCTTAATGGCACAGTGTTTGATAAATTACCTTCCCTGGGGTCCTCCCAAGGGAATAGGAGCAGAAGCATTTACAATGGGGTTTGGGGCCCAATGCAGTGGCCAAATCATCTTGGTGATTTTGAAATCCAGCTGGCCTCGAAAGGATTCAATAGCAGAATTCAACCACGGGAATCTCAGTATTGTCCCCAGTTATGCCTGATTAATGGCAAATCTGGACAAGGGCCTGGCTCTGTTATCTGTGGAAGGGGGGTGTCCACCTGTGGAAGTGGGGATCCCTTTTTCCACTTGGTCTTTAGGGTCCGGTCCTTACGATATCTAGACAAAAAAGAGTTTTCTGAGACTAGAACAGGGAAAGGCGTAATGATGACTGGGGCCAGCTCTTGTTATCTCTCCACCCTTCCTGAGGCGGGTGCTAACTGCCTGTTTAGGATCTTGGAGGTGAACCACCATTTCCAGCAAACCTTGGAGGTGCTTCAGGGCAGGTTGGAGAATGGTGAACTCCACCGTGCACAGGCTGACCCTGAGCTGCCAGCTGACCCAGTTGGGTTAGAGTTAGACCTTGGCCAGGCCATGCCTCATTCCCTCCCAGGGCTGATGCACAGCCCTGGGGCCTAGGCCCCGCCTTGCAGGCCGCCATTGGCCCCGCCCTACCCTAATATCACAGTCCAGTGTAATGCACTGGACACTTTTTGAGTCTGGGCATTGTTGCATCTGGTACCTGCACTCAAAGAGGCAAATACTGACCCGGGTTTCTCCGCTGATGTCTGGGAACATGAGGGCCTCTTACGAGCCGCGCAGGGCATCTTCCCGCCGCCTGGAGAGTCCCTTTTCT
>NW_005355490.1:0-2382 GCF_000412655.1 Myotis brandtii
CAGGGTAAAGCTGCTCACTTTTTAACTTATTGTTTTTTAATTCTCCACTTTCAAAGGTGGTGAGCTCCTGTCCCAAGAATTTTCTCTTCTGAAATGTCTAATTAATGATTTCTCTGTCTAATTCTCCACTTTCGAAGGTGGTGAGCTCCTGTGCTTCTCTTCTGAAATGTCTAATTAATGATTTCTCTGTCTTGTCAAGGCAGAGAAGTCAATATATTACCTTCTCCCCTGAAAGCTCTTCAAATACCTGAAGACCACAGCAATGTTTCCATAGATGGTTCTCCTGCCACAGGTTCTCTCTGAGATCGCTTCCAGGATTAATATTAAAAACCCTATGTTTAAAGCGTCTACTTTTGGCTTTTGTTCAAAATTATGATGAATAACCAGCTAAAATATATCTGAATCCTGTGGTTATCCTGAGGAAGCACAAATTTCCCCAGGAGTAAATTGTGCACATAAAAATAAAAATAAAAGAAAGCAACTCATTCTTCTAATGACCTTTCTGGGACAAGTCCAACTCTGCTGCATTGCTCAGTCTTGCTGTATGTAGCAAGACGTGGCTTTCAATGCTGAACCTTTGGTAATTTGTTTTAATTGTTTACTCCATGTCCTGATCCTAATTGTCCACGGAGACATCGATAATGTAAACTCTTTATATTATTGAGCAAACATTTCCTTACCTTCCGATTCTTGGCATCTCTGTGATACTAGACATCGAGCCGTGGACAGCTAATGTTAAATGAAACAAAGCTTCCATTTAAGAATTTAATTTATCAGGGAGAGTTCATATAAAAGCATAAAGTATTTATGTATACTTTATGCTTTTATATTATGGGGATATCTTCAATATGCAAAATATATAAGGTGAAAAAGTCATTCACTTTTGAAATTAATTTGGAGAGTGCTAGGAGAAACAGCCCGACATGGCAGTGAGGAAAAGGCCTCCTCCCTTGCCTTCCTCTGCTCCTATTTTTGGCTTTACTGAAATCTCATTTATTCTGGCTCTTCTGGCCTCTGTTCAGAGTCTCTGAATATCTTAAAACGGACCCCAGCATTTCCGGAATATCTCCCCCTTAATTGACCCACTTAAAAGCCACTGATACTCAGAAAGTTTGTATTTTAACATATTTCAGTATGCATTTCCTCTGGAAGTTACTTCATTATGTTCCTCTCTACTGTTCTTTCAAGAGAAAATGCTGTCTACTCCCTCCCCCCGACCCTCCACCCCACCCATCACTCATCTTTCTGGTAAGACTCCCTAGTTCCTTCCATATTCCCAGTTGCCATCCTGTCATTTCCAGTACTGCTTCAATGTATATGCTCAAAATTAAAGTAAGGTAGACATCTGGGGTTTGGCATTCTACCAGATGCTTTGTGATACTGCTGAGTCTTCCGTGCACCGATGCTAAAGTACTTACACACAACACACACACATGCACATGCACACACGTATTCAGTACAAGGCTCTTAATTTCCCTATTTATTTCAGAAATAAGGGGAAAAATTTACATCTCCTCAGTTACAAAGGTGCATTGGGTGAGAAAACTGTTGCTCTGGGATGGAATCCTGCAAGGACAACTAATATGATCATGACCCTCACTTCCCCTCCCACATCGCAAATGTACAGCCACATTCCCTCTCTCTGCTGTCTCCTTGGTTCAATGTGTGTGAAGATCGCCAATCCAAATTTAGGGAAATTATCTAACGTTTGTTCAGGTTATTCTAGGAAGAGTTAACTAATAAACGGCTAAGTTCAACTCTCCCTCCTCAACCCCTAGACAATATTTGGAACCCTTCACCAGTTGATCTTCCCCAAGTATCTAAAATTTGGGAGAGGCGTGAGCGAAGCTTCTTATACAAGGAATTTACATATGTGCGTAATTGTATAAGTGCCTATACTCACACATTATTACTGGGATTTTTTTTTTTGGAAAAGTGAGTAGAATAAAGGGGATTATCACAGTGATGCTACTTTTGTTCAGAGGGTCCTAACTCATTCTTGAATTTCATTGAGAAAAGAGATTTGTCATGATGTGGAGGGCATTCAGCACAAATACTACTTGTCAGTGTGAATCTTTCAAGTGATGCTTTTCTGGAGTTAAACAGGCAGAAGTGGCCCAACTTTAGGGAGAGTCGGGAAAGACCGGGGAAAGGTGTCTTGTGTGTTCCTCTTGCAATTAAGGGAACTAACTCATCTTGGCACCCTGCAGTATCATGTTGGTGGGATCCCCTCCCCCCATTCTGCTTATATCAAATGTTTGCCTTTCACTCTTGATCTTTCTTAGAAACCAAATTTGAGGGATTGAATAAGAATGTCCAGGAAGTCAATTATTTTTATAATTAGAGGCCTGGGCCCTCTCACAATCTGGGACCCCTCAGGGG
>NW_005355491.1:0-632 GCF_000412655.1 Myotis brandtii
ACTCTCCAAGTCCCTCCATGCTATCTCAAAGGGTAAGGGACCCTTCTTTTTCTTACTTCTGCACAGTATTCCATGGTTTGATGCTATGTGTAAACATACCACAGCTTTTTTTTTTTCAATATATTCTATTGATTTTTTACAGAGAGGAAGGGAGAGGGATAGAGAGTTAGAAACATCAATGAGAGAGAAACATTGATCAGCTGCCTCCTGCACACTCCCCACTGGGGATGTACCCGCAACCAAGGTATATGCCCTTGACTGGAATCGAACCTGGGGCGCACAGTATTCCATGGTCTGATGCTATGTGTAAACGTACCACAGCTTTTTTATTCATTCATCTGCTGATGGGCACTTGGACTGCTTCTAGATCCAAGCTATTGTAAATTGCGTTGCTATGAACATAGGGGTGCATACATTCTTTCTGATTGGTGTTTCAGGTTATTTAAGATATATTCCAAGAAGTGGGATCACTGAGTCAAATGGATTTTCCATATTTTATTTGTTGAGGAAACTCCATATTATTTTCTACTAGAGGCCCGGTGCACAAAAATTTGTGCACTCGGTGGGGGGGGGCTCCCTCAGCCCGGCCTGTGCCCTCTCACAGCCTGGGACCCCTCGGGGGATGACCACCT
>NW_005355492.1:0-817 GCF_000412655.1 Myotis brandtii
AGTTAAAAAACTTCTATGTAAGAAATATTGAAAGACACCAAAAGATCTGCCTTTTCCAAAAGGAAATGTGGGGTACCTTTGAAGAGCAGACATTTCCAAATCTATTTGGCATAGGAAAAAAAAATTCAAAGTTTTAAAGTAAACACAATGTTGATGGAAAAAAATTGAGGAATTGCATGAGAAAAATTAATAAAGCTATTTATGAATAATTAGCTAATACAATCTAACTACATTAAAAGAATAATAGCATGACTAAATGGGCTTATTCCAGGAAGGCAACGATGCTTTAAAATAAGGAAATCAGTAACATAACTTATCCTATTAGTAGATCCAAGGAGAGAGTTATATGACCATTTTCAGGTGCTGATAGGTATTTGACAATATTCAACTATCTTGTTTTAAACACATCCCCACATAGGAACCAATGGATACTTCCTTAAAATGAAAACATTTTATCTATTTATATAGTTAGCTATTTTAGCTCCAAAGCCAGCATTTTCCTTAAGAGTGAAATATTTGAGCGCTAGCTGGTTTGGCTCAGTGGATAGAGTGTCATACTGGGGACTGAAGGGTCCCATGTTCGCTTCCTGTCAAGGGCAGATGCCCTTGTTGTGGGCTCAATCTTCAGTAGGGGGCGTGCAGGAGGAAGCCGATCAATGATTCTCTCTGATCATGGATGTTTCCTGGATGTTTCTATCTCTCTCTCCCTTCCTCTCTGAAATCAATAAAAAAAAAAATATTTTTTAAAAGGGTGAAATATCTAAGACATTTCTGCAAGTGATTAAAATAGTTACCATTATTTATTGTTAGCTATTAT
>NW_005355493.1:0-934 GCF_000412655.1 Myotis brandtii
AGGCTGAGGCTCTATCCACTGAGCCACACCGGCCGGGCCATCATCTTTCTTTTAATCCTCATCTGAAGACACGTTTTCACGAACTTGAGAGCAAGAGAGAGAGAAAGGAGGAGAGAGAGAGAGAGAGAGAGAGAGATTTTTGGGGGGCGCTCCCCCTAACTCGGTCCCTGTCCGGGGCTGCTTGCTTCACCCTCAGGGTCAGGAGAATTCTTGCTTCCTGTTCTTTCTGGGCCAGAGGCGGCCCTCGCTGGCTCCCTCGCTCACACACACACACACACGCACACACACACACTTGGGAATTCCTTTCGTTGTGCGAGGAACATTCCATTCATTTCACGCGCTGGGCGGCCAGGAGGGCGGGCGAGACGTTGCTCAGGCCGAGAGCAGAGCCTGGGAGGTCCTGGCGGGTGGAGGTGGGAGGTTGGGGTGCGGACGGCCGGAGGGACACCCCCCCCCTGCAAATAAATGCATTTTTGGGGGGGTCTTCCCAGCACAGGGGGGTGGGTGGTGGGAACGGGGCAGGCGATAAAGATGATGCAAAGATGATATCTGTGTACGTGGCACCAAGGGAACGTGCACATTATAGCCCAGTGGTCGGCAAACTGCGGCTCTGGAGCCACGTGCGGCTCTTGGGCCCCTGGAGGGTGGCTCTTCCCAAGCCTTAGGAGTCCCCTCATGAAGTGAGTCACGATGTACCTGCCTAGATAGTTTCAGTTTAAAAAATTTGGCTCTCAAAAGAGATTTCTTTTTCTTTTCTTTTTTTTTAAAATATATTTTATTGATTTTTTACAGACAGGAAGGGAGAGGGATAGAGAGTTAGAAACATCGATGAGAGAGAAACATCGATTGGCTGCCTCTTGCGCATCCTCCTACTGGGGATGGAGCCCGTAACCCAGGTACATGCCCTTGACCAGGAATCGAACCCGGGACCCTT
>NW_005355493.1:1912-2763 GCF_000412655.1 Myotis brandtii
GGGATGTGCCGCAACCCAGGTACATGCCCTTGACCAGGAATCGAACCCGGGACCCTTTGGTCCGCAGGCCGACGCTCTATCCACTGAGCCACACCGGCTAGGCCTGTTTGAGTGCATTTTATTTTTTTAAATTTTTTTTTTATTTCAGAGAAGCAGGAAGAGGGAGAGAGAGAGAGAAATATCCATGATGAGAGGGAATCACGGATCGGCTGCCTCCTGCACTGGGGATCGAACCCACAACCCGGGCCTGTGCCCTTGACCGGGAATCGAACCCGGGACCTCCTGGTTCCTAGGTGGACCCTCCATCGCTGAGCCAGGCTGAGCCGGGCTGTTCGCGCCTTTTCTTTGAGACGCAAATATGACCCTCTCCCTTCCTGTCTCTGAAAAATCCATAAAAACATGTATTTTTTTTAAAAAAAAAAAAGGTGCTCACAGGTGAGCCGACGTTATAATATGTGTTTCTTATGTGTGTGTGTGTCCTTCCCGCCCAGTCTGCAAAAAACGAGCCGTGGATTTTATTCCCAAAACTCCCACGAAAGTCGGCGACGTCGGGACACGTCCCCACTCCCAGCGGATTCCGCGTGATTCGGGGTCAAATTTACTCCCAAGACAAGGCTCATCTGACTTTGATCCACGAAAAAAAAGAAGAAAAAAGGTGCCCTGGCCGGTGTGGCTCAGTGGATAGAGCGCCGGCCTGCGGACTGAAGGGTCCCGGGTTCGATTCCGGTCAAGGGCATGTACCTGGGTTGCGGGCACATCCCCAGTGGGGGGCGTGCAGGAGGCAGCTGATCGATGTTTCTCTCATCGATGTTTCTAACTCTCTATCCCTCTCCCTTCCTCTCTGTAAAAAA
>NW_005355493.1:3905-6204 GCF_000412655.1 Myotis brandtii
GATCGATGTTTCTCTCTCATCGATGTTTCTAACTCTCTATCCCTCTCCCTTCCTGTCTGTAAAAAATCAATAAAAATATATTATTAAAAAAAAAGAAGAAGAAGAAGAAAAAAAAAAAAACCTGGGTGTTCCCTCGTTGCCCGCGAAAGGCGGCTGGTCTGTGTCTATGACCGTGAAAACCCTTTTATTTTATTTTTACTTATTTTAAAATATAATTTTATTGATCTCAGAGAGGAAGGGAGAGAGAGAAACATCCATGAGGAGAGAGAATCATGGACCGGCCGCCTCCCGAACGCCCCCCACTGGGGATCGAGCCCACAACCCGGGCAGGTGCCCTTGACCGGGAATCGAACCCGGGACCCTTCAGTCCGCAGGCCGACGCTCTAACCACTGAGCCGAACGGGCTATGGCCGTGAAAATCCTTTTAAAAGAACCATCGAGGCCCTGGCCGGGTAGCAGAGTTGGGGGCAGCAGCGAAAATCCCGATACCCCAAGGTTGTGGGTTCGAACGCTGGTCGGGGGGCATGCAAGAATTAACCAAGGAATGTGTCCATTGGTGGGACACTACTCCAATCTCTCTCTCTCTCTCTCTCTCTCTCTCTCTCTCTCTCTCAAAAAATCAATAAATAAAAAATTAAAAAGAACCACAAAAATAAAATAAAATAAAATAAAATAATAAAATAAACAGTGTCCCGGTCCACGCAACGTCGGCAAGCCCGAGCCGAAAAAAAAAAAAATCAGCAAGGAATTTAGGGTGACGGTGCAGGAGGCAACCCATCGATGTGTCTGTCTTACGTGCATTTTTCTCCCCATCTTTTCCTCTCTCTCCCACTCGCTCTAAAAATCAATGGGGGGAAAAACGGTTGATGAGGATTAACGAAAGTAAAAATAAAATAAAATAAATTCGGAGTGAGCGCATTATGTTTTTTGGGGGGGAATTTTTGTTTTTGTTACTTTAAATATATATAGATATAGATAGATAGATAGATAGATGATAGATAGATAGATAGATAGATGATAGATAGATAGATAGATAGATGATAGATAGATAGATAGATAGATGATAGATAGATAGATAGATAGATGATAGATAGATAGATAGATAGATGATAGATAGATAGATAGATAGATGATAGATAGATAGATAGATAGATGATAGATAGATAGATAGATAGATGATAGATAGATAGATAGATAGATGATAGATAGATAGATAGATAGATAGTGATATAGATATATAGATAGATAGATATAGATACATAAATATTGATTTCAGAGAGGAAGGGAGAGAGAGAAACATCCATGATGAGAGAGAATCATGGACCGGCTGCCCCCTGCACGCCCCCCACTGAGGATGGGGCCCGCAACCCGGGCCTGTGCCCTTGACCGGGAATCGAACCCGGGACCCTTCAGTCCGCAGGTTAACGCTCTATCCACTGAGCCACACTGGCCAGGGCAGAATTATGTTTGGGGTCCGGCAATACAGACCTGGGATTAAAAGGATTCGAGACAAGTTAGCCCCAAAGTAACCGCTTCCGAGGCCAAAGGAGTGGCTTTTAAACGATGTTAAACCAGGGGCTCGGAAAACAAGAGGAAAAACATTGAGGGTTACTGTCACGATCATGTCACGTCAGCAGTTACATTGTTGCAATGATTACGTCAGCAGTTACATTGTTGCTATGGTAACGTTGCGTCAGCAGTTACATTGTTGCAACGTCAGCAGTTATATTGTTGCTATGGTAACGTCACGTCAGCAGTTACATTGTTGCTATGGTAACGTTGCGTCAGCAGTTACATTGTTGCAACGTCAGCAGTTACATCGTTGCAACGATTACGTCACCTCAGTGGTTACATTGTTGCTACTTAACGTCAGCAGTTACATTGTTGCAACGATTACGTGCCGTCAGCAGTTACATTGTTGCAACAGTTACGTAACGTCAGCAGTTTGTTGCTATAACGTCACATCAGCAGTTACATTGTTGCAACGATTACATCATGTCAGCAGTTACATTGTTGCAACAATGACCTCACGTCAGCAGTTACATTGTTGCAAAGGCCACATTCTTGCAAAAGTGTCCGAATGGACAGGGCTCTCTGGAGACGGAGAAGAGAGAATAACAGGCAGCCAGAGGCGAGCCCCCCAAATCCCCCCAAGGCTGCCCCCCAGCTGGGGCCGCTTACGGGGAAATTCCGACCTGGGAAGGCGTCCTTTTTATTATTTTTTTAAAATATATTTTATTGATTTTTTCACAGAGAGGAAGGGAGAGGGATCGAGAGTTAGAAACATCGATGAGAGAGA